>NC_081324.1:77966549-78287004 GCF_026419965.1 Kogia breviceps | reverse complement strand
TCATACGAATGAAATCATACACCATGTGGTCTTTTGTGTCTGGCTTCTTTCACTTAGCACTGTGTCTCTACGGTCCGTCCATGTTGTAGCCTGTATCTATATTTCATTCCTTTCTATGGCTGAATAATATTCTCTTATATGGATAGACCGTATTTATCCAGTTATCTGTTGGTAGACTTTTGGGGTGTTTCTACTGTGTGGCTGTTAGGAGGAATGCTTCTGTGAATATTCCTGGGCAAATTTTTATGTGGATAAGTGTTCTTATTCCTCTAGGGACGTAACCCAGGTATATACCTAGGAGTGGAATCCCTGGGTCACATGGTAACTCCATGTTTCTCACTTGTTGAGGACCTGCCACACCGTCTTCCAAAGCTCCAAGCCAGCATCCTGCTCCTCTGATTCCAGAAGGGCCAACGGAGGGTTTCCCTACCTGGGTTCTCTGACCCCTCGGAATGGGGTGCAGATCTTGTGTCGCTTCATCTTCCTGGGGGTGGGTGTCTAAGACGTTTATCAGATTCACAGGGGCATCTCTGAGCCTCCAGACCCTCTGTGGTCCTGCCAGTCCGGAGGTTGGAGGAGGAGACAGACCAGTGCAGCATATTCCAGTCCTGTCTCATTCTGGACTGTTCTCGTGGAGTCTGCTCAGGACAAAAAAACACAGCTTGAGAAGCGATGAACATGCTCTCTGACGTCTGCTTTCTCTTCTCACTCTTTCCCCGGCGCGCCCCCTCCTTGGTATCCAGCAAGGAGAACTTCAACAACATCCCTGACCTGGAGCTCAACCCGATCCGATCCAAAATCGTCCGTGCCTTCTTCGACAACAGGTGGGCCTTTCTCCTGGAGCTGCCGATGGTGGGTGACTTTGGGGGAGCATTTGCCCATGTAACTTCTTGCATGACTCGTGTGCTCGGAACAGCCCATTAAGCTGACGCAGAGAAGAGGGGGCTTTGTCAGGTAGGAGCTACAAGCACAGGTCCAGGGTCTGGCAGTCCTGGATTCATGGCTGGGTGACTTGGGACAGCTCACTCAATCTCTCTGGGCCTCTGTATTAGTTAGCTATGCCTTTGTAACAAATTATCCCCAAACTTATCAGTTTGAAACAATATATATTTATTGGCTAACCATTTTTGAGAGTCAGGGATCTGGGTTCTCAGGCTCAGGGTGGGTCAGCTGGGGCTTCATTCACCCAAAGGCTCGACTGGGGGAGGCTTTGCTTCCGAGCTCACTCTCCTGGCTGTTGGCTGGAGGCATCTCATGGACCAGTCACCAGGGCTACCACACCTGGCAGCTGGCTTCCCCCAGAGTAAGATGTTCCAATGAGAGAGAGAGAGATTGGGCACCTGAGATGGAAAACACCATCTTTTGGTAACTTCATCTTGCAGATAACATGCCATGACTTTCGCGGTGTTGTCCTCATCAGAAGTCACTGGGTCACCTCGCACTTGGAAAGGGGACTGCATGGGGCATGAATCCTGGGAGGCAGGATCACTGGGGCCCCTCTTGGAGGCTGCCTCGGTTTTCTCACATATAGAATGGAGGTAGTAATAGCACCTGCCTCTCAGGGATGCTGTGAGGCTGTGCTGAGATGAGATATATTAAAGAGCCAGTGTAGCTGTCATTACGCTCAGCACCCTGGCTCACAGACTGAGGCAGAGAGGCACCATGGACAGTATCCCGAAGCTGAGGCTGAGACCAGAGCTCATGTCCCCAAACGTCTAGTGTCGTCGGAGTTGAAAGACTCACATATCCTCACGGAGATCGCTGTGTCTGAGGCTTGGTGGAGAGGTGCAGGGGTTGGGGGGTGAGGGGGTCACGCCCTCTCCAGGCTGCCAGAACCTGTGGGCAAACACACCGGGGGCCCAGGCCTGACACGCTGTGTCTGCAGAGATCGCTGAGAAGCAGAGAGAACTGGCAGAAAGAAGGAAGGGAACAGGCATGTCCCTTCCTTGAGGTCGTATCAGGGGTGGGGACTCCCGGGTGGGTTTCAAGTTGTATGAGCCTGAACTGCCCAGCTCTGGTTCTGCCAGGGCTGCACGGCCCTGAGCAAGACTCCGGGGCTATGGTGTCCTCAGGCTGCCCCAGAAAATGCAGAGGCCTCCCTCCCGGACCTGTGGGGTGAGACCTGAGGAAAGAGTGCCCTGGAGTTAACTAGGCAAAACAGAGAGAGACCAGAACTGCACGTGCAAAGACCCTGTGGCACAGGGAGTGGTGCAAGTGGCAGAGGGGGCCTGGCTGGAGCACAGAGAGGCCAAGCATGGCGAGAGGTGTGGGGTGGGCAGGGCCCTCGGCTCCTTTTGAATCCTGGTTCTGCCTGCGGAATCCCAGAGGGGGGCCTGGGTGGGCAGCGGGGCAGAGCAGGTTTGGGGGCGCTGGCAGCGTGCAGAGGGGAGGTGGCAGGGAGAGCGGTGATGCGGCCCCCAAACGTGGAGACGGCATGGTTATCGGGGCCTAGAGTTGGAGACGTCACAGGAAGATGGTACAGGGTGACCAGAGCCTAGTGATACCTCACGTGTGTCTGTATAGCCACATGGCTGCATGTACGTGTCTGAGGGACTTCTTTCCAAACGGCTGGACGAGACTGGGCCAGCTGTGAAGTTGGCCAGGCCCCAGGGACCCAGCCTTCTCTGGGTTGGAGCTAGAGGGGCTGGTGTCTCCTGCAGTACTAGGTGTGCTAAGGGGAGGAGAGGATGACACCCCAGAGGTCCTGGCAAACCCTGCTTCCCCCGGGCCTGTGGAGCCCACGTAGGGCCAAGGGCTTGGTTCTTCCATCCTCACCGCCAGCCCAGGAGGAGACAGGTTGGGCTGGAGAGGGGCCCGAGGGAAACCTCTGGTATCCTGATTGGGGGGTGGGTTTCTCAGGTGCACACATTGCTCCAAACGTAAGATATGTGCCTTTTACTGTATGTAATTATTCCTTAAAACAAATCTGGGGACTTCGCTGGTGGCACAGTGGGTAGGAATCCGCCTACAGGGCTTCCCTGGTGGCGCAGTGGTTGAGAGTCCGCCTGCCAATGCAGGGGACACGGGTTCGTGTCCCAGTCCGGGAAGATCCCACATGCCGCGGAGCGGCTGGGCCCGTGAGCCATGGCCGCTGAGCCTGCGCGTCCGGAGCCTGTGCTCCGCAACGGGAGAGGCCACGGCAGTGAGACGCCCGCGTACCACAAAAAAAAAAAAAAGAATCCACCTACCAATGTAGGGGACACAGGTTCGAGCCCTGATCCAGGAAGATCCCACATGCTGCGGAGCAACTAAGCCCGAGCGCCACAACTACTGAGCCTGCGCTCTAGAGCCCGTGAGCCACAACTACTGAGCCCGCATGCTGTAACTACTGAAGCCCACACGCCTAGAGCCCGTGCGCCACCACAAGAGAAGCCACCGCAATGAGAAGCCCGCGCACCGCAACGAAGAGTAGCCCCCACCCCCGCCACAACTAGAGAAAGCCCGTGTGCAGCAGCGAAGACCCAACGCAGCCAAAAATAAATAAATAAAAAGTAAATCAAAATAAATTTATAAAACAAACAAAGAAAAAACCAAATCTGGCCCGAGGTGGCTCGGTGCTCAGCTGTCCCCTGTGGGAACCAGAGCAGATCCAGGAGTTGCGTTTTCAGCGCTTAGAGTGGAATTCAGGCGTCGCCGGGCTGCTGTCCGTGAGAGCTGCCTCTGCTGAGGGGCCAGTGCGTGGGCAGGGGCCAGAGGACAAGAAGGCGTGCCCCGAGTCCACGGTCCATAGTCAGGGGCAGGAGAGACCCCCCTGCTGTACTTGGAGCATCTGAGGTTAGGACAGAGCTCTTAAGGGGGGCGGCGCAGGTGCAGTGGCATCTGAAGAATGGAGGAAGGGGCCTTAGTCGACCAGGGAGCGTTGAGTGCCCAGGAGGTGGACATTGAAACAAGCTTCTGGGCCCCTGGGGAGGGGAGTGTGGCGGGAAGGGGTGGTGAGAGCTGGGCAGCTGGGCCAACCTCTTGGGTCTGGGAGACCAGGTTGGGGGCTTGGGGGTCAACGCAAGAGGTGGAGGAGCTTCCCAGAGGGCATCGAGCGGGGGAGCGACAGAGTCCGATTTGCTTTTTGCAAAGCTCACTCTGTCTGCATGTGGTGTGCCCGCTGAGATGGTGGAGGCTGGACCAGGCTATCCCGGGAGAGACGACGAGGGATCCCAGAGAGATCAGAGGAGTGAAACTGGAGATGGACTGGATATGATGGGGACGGAGTCAAGGGATTCCAGGGTCTGCAGGTCTGCAGTGCGGGCAGCTCACGCGGCACCTGCTCTAGGGAATTGCTGTCGGAAGATGACGCGTGACGGCAGGAGGGGGAGGCAGTGGCCGGTAGATGACGGCGAGAGCCTCTCCTGTGGGTCCTGGGGCCTCAGCCTGGGGCGGCTGCTTAGAGACATGGTGTGGAAAAAGGGAGGCCCCGGGTGAGTCTTTGGGCAGCCCAGAAGTCACCAGATAGGGGAGGATGAAGGAAAGGCTTCCCTAGCCTGGACCCAGAACAGCTTGGCGCCTGTGCGTCCTTCACGTCCTGTAAGTTCCAGCGAGGAGGTGGGGGAGGACTCAGAGGAGGGGCTGGAGGCGGGATTTTCCTTTCAAGAAATACCAGCGTCCTAAATACCTTGCTTCCTAAGACGTTTTGAACCAAGAAGCTGGTCTTGGAGGGCCGTTCGAGCTGGGTCTGTCCCCACCTCCAAGGGCTCCGATCCTCACAGGGTCATCGGAGAGTTAAGGAAGCGAGAAGACGGCTCTAAATCAGGCATCCTTGCAGAAAAAAATGCTCTCGTGCTGGGTTGCAGATTTGGACGTAGCCCCTGTTCTTCTGTCCCCCGACCCAGGTCTTGGGTGCTCCGCTGTGCAAGTGGACTGGAGTGCACGTGGGTCTGGCTCTGGGTGCTGCGTCTGGGTTTCCTCGGTCTCTGTGTTGTGGCCACCTTTAGAGACCATGATGCTGGCCCGTGTGGACCTCCCGGGGACACTAGGAGGAGAAGGGATGCCTAGCCCCTGAATCAGGTCCTGATGCTGAAGCAGCCAGGTCTCGACCTTCCCTGAGAAGGACCCATTCGTGGCCAGCCTGCCCCGGGGTTTATCACGTCATCCTTCTCGCTGCAGCCTGAACCCCTCGAGAAGGACGTGCGACCCAAACACAGTGAAAAGTACCTCCGAGGAGCCCGATAAATCCCGGGGCTATTTTTACGCCCTGTAAATGTGGACTGTGCCCCTGACAGCAAGAACTCTGAGATTATTAAAAATCCGCCTGGAGGAGTAGTGGAAAAACTTTGTAAGAGCGAAGATTTCCGGGAAGATCGAGAAAAAACACTAAGACTAGTCTTCCTGAGTGCAGGAGAAGATCTCGCCTTCCCTCTCAGATTTGTTTCCTGATCCACCTTCCCTGTTCCAGGCTTGGGAGCCACCTCTTTCTGGAAAATGTCCTGGAATGGAAGATTGGGAATAGCGAGATCTCTAAACTGTGCAGTGTGGTGCACACTTCGGGGCAGTATTTGAAAAGGAGTAGATGGGCCCCTAGAGAGAGAAGCTCGAATGTATTCCTTTAAACCGAGATATGGTCCTAATCGCAGGTGAGACCCAAATGCATTTGACTAGCACTAGCCCTTGGCTGTTCATTATCCCGGGCCAGCTGAGAACTGTCTCTTTGCAAAAGGATGGACAGTGAGGGCAGCAGGACCCCCAGCCCATCAGCCCGATGGCCGCCTGCACCGGCGCGAGTCGGTTAGTGATGAGGGCTTGGCAGCAGTGGGTCAGGAGCCCGTGTGTGGTTGGAGTCATCTCCAGGCTGTTTTCTCAACTCTTCTTCTCTGCCAGGGCCCCCACCCAGTGGCTTTTCAGTGCACTCACGCATTTGCCGAGTTCCCCGCCGTGCGCTAGGCACAGGGCAGACCCGGCCTTGGGTTCGCTCCCTGAGCCCCGCCTGCAACGCGAGCCCTTTTCTTGCCCCTGCAGGAAAGCACGTCCATAGGGATGTTGGAGTGGCGGGAAAGTGCACGGGGAAGGGAGGTGTGACGCAGGCCACCCTGGGACTCTGTGCCGTGATCTGTCAGAGAACCTGCAGACATTGGCGAGGTTTGCACTTCGGTGGGAAACGTTACTCAGAGCTGCCTGCAGCTGATCATCGTGCTCCGGTTTTAAACAGCTGATAGCAGGAATTGGCAAACTTTCTCTAAAAGGCCAGAGAGTAAATATTTTAGGTTTTGCGGGCCACATGGTCTCTGTCACAGCTGCTCAACTCTGCCTCTGTAGCTTGTAAGCAGCCACGGATACTATGTAAATCAATGGGCCTGGCTGTGTGCCAATAAAACTTTATTTATGGACGCCGAAATTTGAATTTCATGGAATTTTCACTTGTCATGAGATGCTCTTCTTTTTTTTCCCAGCATTTTCTTCAACCATATTAAAACATAAAAACCCTTCTTAGTTTATGGGCGGTATAAAAATAGGCAGCATGTGGGATTTGGCCCCCAGGTTGCAGTTCACGGACCCCGATCTAAAGGTAAGGGTCAGGAGACGTACCTGGGTGAATTACTGCCTCGGTTTCCCCGTGTTTAAGTGCCCAGCTCTGTGCACTGCAGCATGCCCGGGCAGCCCTCCATCCCAGCAGCCGTGCCGTTGCCCGTGTCTCCCCCCAGGCCCTCAGATGGTGATTTCGGGGGGGGGGGGGGCGCCAGGGAGGGGCTGGACTGAACTGCCCTGGGGCCCGGGGCCCCCACCAGCAGGTTGTTGGGAAACAGAACCCAAGGCTGGCACAGCCGTGGTAGGTGAAGTGTGTGTCCAGAAGGGCCGGGTTCTCGAGGGCTCTCGGTAGTGGAGGGACGAGATTCTGTTGTTACTGCACTTCCGACACCTCCTCGTTGCTCCCGTAGGAACCTGCGCAAGGGGCCCGGTGGCCTGGCTGACGAGATCAACTTCGAGGACTTTCTGACCATCATGTCCTACTTCCGGCCCATTGACAGCACCATGGATGAGGAGCAGGTGCAGCTGTGCCGGAAAGAGAAGCTAAGATGTGGGTGTCCCGGGCCCCGCCCCAGTGTGCGCCTGGCCGCCTGTGTGTCCTTTAGTCCCGGTGCACCCCCGGCGGGGGGAGGGAGGGTCAGGGAGCAGCAGCCCAGGCCTTGGGGAGGTCGGTCCCGATCTTTACACACAGACGGTGGCCTTTGCGCCTCCCTCTCCTCCGAGGCTGCTCCATGGCAGCCTCCTTGTTGACACTTCTCAGCAGCTGGTGGTTTCTGGGAACAGAAGGAGGTGGCAGTGATTGGAAAAGGTTATTAAGGCCCTTGGTTTGGACAGACCTGGTCCAATCCAGCCCCTTCCCTAAGCAGCTGTGTGACCCTGAACCTGATGGTGGGGATGAGGACTGAGCATAGGGGTGATTCTGAGGCTGGGTGGGATCTCGGTTGCTTCCTGAAAGTTCCTTTCTTCCCTCCCCTGGCCCATGACCGTCCACCATACGCAGCTTCACAAGGAGGCCTCTGTGGGGCTCAGCCGTCCCGGAGGAACCTCTGCTGGCCCTGGGCTCTGAGCAAGTTTAGCTGGGATCGGCCTTGGTGGGGGATGGCCACCCAGAGTCCCAGCGTGGCTTGCGTCACATCTCCCTTCCCCGTGCACTTTCTCACGACTCCAGCATCCCTCTCCGTGCCACCCGAGGCAGCAGCGTCTGCAGGGACGTGCAAACGCGGGCTTGGGCTATACTTAGCTGGGATGCGTCCTGAGGGCTGTTGGGGGCAGGGCGGTGATACCTGGTGTCCGTCCGGATTCCACACTGTTCCAAGGGCCAGGTCAAGGGGTGTGAGGGCTGTGGGATGGGACGGACTCTGGTTCAAACCCCCGGCTGCCCCTCCCTTAATGGGGTGGCTGCGGGCAAATGCCTTAGCTTTTGTGAGCTTGGCAGCCCCGTCTATGAAATGGGCTCAGGGCAGCCCTGGCCTCATGGGGTCATGTGAGGATGAGGGGGAGAGATGTTTGCACAGCGCCGGGCTGGATAAATGCCAGGGCCGAGGACTTTGTGAGCTTGAGGCTCCCTGAGGCTGAGCCAGGGGGCGGAGCGGTCACCTCCCCTTCAGCTCCTGGCTCTGTTGGGCTGAGGGATGCTGAGTGACGTCAGTAAAGGGACCACATGCTGTCACTAAGAGTGAAATACCCAGAGCAGGTGTGAATGCCCCTCGAACCATCCGGGGCGGCTCAGATCAGCCAGGGACAGGATGTAGGCAGCCGGGTCCATGATCTGCCACAGGCCTGGGATTACAGCCACCCTCTTGGGTCTGTCAGGAATGACACTTTGAAATAACGCTGATCTGGCTTCCTGTTAATGAGATTGTCACATCATCTGCACTCACAGTGTGCCAGGCGGTCACTGGCCCTCCACCAGCCTTAGCTCACCTGGCAACACCATGAGGCAGATGTGTGGTTACTCCCATTTTACAGACGGGGAAGCTGAGGCTCAGAAAAGTTAAGTCACTTGCCCAAGGTCCCCCACCAGGAAGTGGTCGGTTTGGCCCCATGGCCTTTGCCCTTTGCCCCCTATGGCTTTGGCAGTTAGGTTTCCGTTGCTGGGGCCTTTTGGTCAGTTTGCGGTAGGGGAAGGTTGGGGGGCCTTGCCTGACTCAGCCGCTCTCTCCCCCCTGCCGCCCCCAGTTCTGTTCCACATGTATGACTCGGACAGCGACGGCCGCATCACCCTGGAAGAGTATCGAAATGTAAAGTATGCTCCCGCGCCGGCGGGGCCCCGGCGCCTCCCCTGCCCTGCGGCCGGGGTGGAGGCCCGAGGTCACAGCGTCTCTGCTCCACCGGCAGGTGGTCGAGGAGCTGCTGTCTGGAAACCCCCACATCGAGAAGGAGTCTGCGCGCTCCATCGCCGACGGGGCCATGATGGAGGCGGCCAGCGTCTGCGTCGGGCGGATGGTGAGAGCTGCCGGGGCTGGACCCCCAGATCCCCCCTCCCCCGCCGCCCCCGCCGTGGTACTAGTCTGTGTTTCTGGAAGGCCCCAGCGGGCGGAGACTGTGCGTGTCCTGCTCGCCACTCTAACCGGGCCTGGCGCAGACCACTGCTTGGAGGCCTCTCGCTGCTTTCCTGTCCCCCCAGAAGACCGGCCCGATGTCCCAACCCCTGGGGGGTCAGGCCAAGCAGGGGAGTCTGGGCTTTGGGGGCCGTAGACCCCACTACGTAGCTTCCTCGGGCCCACGGGCAGCGCCAGGCCCGGTCGGCGTACAGCCCGGGCTTGCTCTCGTTTAATTATTACTGAGGGGATTTGTAGCCTGGAGGGCAGGGGTCAGCAGGGGGCTCTCTTGAGGGCCCACGATCTGGGGTCCAGCGAGGAGCTGGGAGCGGCAGGGGGTGACGTGCAGATGAGACAGAGGAGAGGGGCTGGGCCATCAGGGCTTGTGCGCTGATGAGGATGGGAGGCCCCCTGCTGACAGAGACGAGGGCATTGAACGCGAGGCACTTGCCAAGGCTGCTACAGTGGCCCGGGCGGGGGGCCGGGCTCGAGCTGTGATGGGGAGGAAGGCGGTGGGACCGCGTGAACAGGAGCTGGACCACAGCTGGACACAGCTGAGGCTTGTCAGGCTCCCACTGGCGTCGCAGTGGCTGGGTCATTTCTTGGAACCGTGCTGTCGGGCCTGGGGTGGTGTCGGTGAGTTAGAGCAGGGTTTCTCCGCCCGGCCTTGTTGGCACGTGGGGCTGTCCTGGGCTTGCAGGGGGTTGGGCCGCCTCCCTGGCTTCCACCCACTAGATGCCAGTCACACCCTCCAAGTCGTGACAGCCAACATGTCTCCAGACACGGCCCACTGTCCCTGGGGCGGGGGGGCGAAGTCACCCCCAGTGCAGAACCGTTGGCGCAGAGGGGCACAGGAGCGAACGGTCAGGGCAGTGGCGACTGGGACCTCGTATGAGCGGCCACTGCCGGCCTTGACGTGCTCACCTGGCGCTGTCGTCGGGGTGGGGAGGCACGGACTCCGGCAGGCACCCCCTGGAGGCTCCAGGCAGCCTGGTGCCCCCAGGGTGACCACACAGCGTGTGCGGGCGCCGTGCTGGGTTCTTCACGTGCATCACTTGATAGATTTGTAACCTTGCTTCACTGGTGGGGACATAAAGAATGTTCTGGACTTTGGGGGCAGCGACCTTTTTGCTGCGCTCGGTGGACTCGCTCTTGCAGGGCCGGGTCCAGTCCAGACAGCCCCTGACGCAGGGGCTCGGAGCCCCCGGGAGCCGTGCGGGCAGGCACGTGACCACCTCCATGGACTTTGTTCCCTGAGGGTGTCGGGTGGTCCGCCTGGGGCCGTCCCCTCTGACTCCTGTGTATTTATAGTGGCTGCAGCCCCAGACACCATCATGGCTTTGGGGTGACCCTAGGCCAGATGGAGGGGTGTTTTCCTGCTGGAACCTGCTGTCTGTGCCCAGGCCTGTCATCAGGAGATGGCAGGCGGTGGGCTGAGGTCACTTTCTCGGCCTGTATTTCATTTGTCTGCTTCCGGGGCCCAGGGAGAGGCTTCTGGCTTTGGCGAAGCCACCCCCACTCACCCCACTTTTGTAACTGCCGCGGAAAAGGCCGGTGGCCTCGGTGGGGAGCGCGGGGATTCCCCGGCCGGCTTGCCCGAGCCAAATTCCCACTTGATTTAATGACACTCTCCTTCGTTAAATTGCTCCCCGTCCCACTCCAGTTTCAGTTGGCGACAGTTTTCTTAATTTGCTGTAGTAAAATTGTTGGCAGCTGGCAGCTGCTGATCTGCATAAAAGCCGCACAACCTTGGAAGCTGGGGCATTCCGGGAGTCCGTGCCGGCTTCCTGGGTGTGCGTCGCGCTCACCGTGTGCATCTTTCTTTACGTGCGGATCCTCCGCGTGCTCTTTGAGTGTCTTCCCGTGTGATCGTCGACCAGATACACACAGAGGCGCAGGGTGAGGGGTGGCGGAGTCAGTTCACACCCTGTGGCCTCTGAGGACGCTTAACGTTTCTGCCCGCACCTCTCGCCAGAGACAAATGACGCATCGCCCCACTGTAACAGACCTCCGAAGCCAGCCGTCGACTGCGGCAGTGAGCTCTTTCCAGGGTGTTTCCCCGGAAAGCCTTGTTGTGGCTGGAAGCTGGGGCAGCTGTGCTGGGGTCTCAGCCTAGGGTGCTGCCCTGACCCTGCAGCCCCTCCACCCGGTGCCCGCCCTCCAGCCCAGGTCTTGGGCCGGCGGGGCCTTATCTGCAATGAGCTCCCCTCGACGCCCTAGGAATCCGGGGTCTCTGGCAGGGATGGGCGGCCACTTCTGTCTGTGCCCCTGGGCAGGAAGAGCAGACAGCCCTAGGGACAGGGCTGGCCCAGGCCTTCTAAAAAATTGGTGTTTCTCATAAAATTAAAAAGCATATCCAGGGGACTCCCCTGGCGGTCCAGTGGTTAAGACTTCACCCTCCGATGCACGGGGTGCGGGTTCGATCCCTGGTCGGGGAGCTAAGATCCCACATGCCTCTCGGCCAAAAAACTAAAACATAAAACAGAAGGAATGTTGTAACAAATTTAATAAGGAGTTTAAAAATGGTCCACATCCCCCCGCAAAAAAAAAAAAAAAATCTAAAAAAAAAAAAGTATATTCAAAATTAGATTTAGGAACAGAACCCACCTCTGGGAGCTGTTGTAAGGCTTGTATCAGTTCATGGTAATAACGTTTGTAAAGTACACACAGCAAACGCTCAGAGAGCGCCTGCCGATGTTTTCTTAAATACACGTAGGGACACATTTCCAAGCGGTACGGAAAGAGAAGCGCGTCTTTCCTGGCCCTCCTCCCATCGGCCCTGGTCCTTTTCCCAAAAGGGAACTGCCCTTGATGGTGTTTTTCCCGACACAGACCGACGTGTACACGTGTGTCTTTCGGTTCTGATTCACACAAAATGGCTCTGAACTGCCGCGTCTCCCTCTCCCCCACGCTGACCCCACAGGTCCACGGGGCAGGTGGCAGCCGTCTGCTTAGCGACGTAGGACAGAATCTGCAGCCATCTTTCTGCTCCTTGTTTGGTTTTTTTCCACCGTGTATGTATCTTGGAGCCATTTCCATATCAGCAGGTCTAGATCGACCCCTTCTTCGTGGTAACCAATAGTCAGGGCGACCACCATTCATCTGGTTGGTCTTGTATTGATGGGCAGTGGGGTGTCAGGCCAGCTTTCACTGTCGCAAAGGGCGCCGTGGGGACTTGGTCTTAGTGCCAGGGGCAGGAGCCCCATTTATCATCTCGTGTGTGTGCAGAGACTGGCACTGCCGGTGACTCAGCAGGTGGGAGGCTCCCGGGCCACGTGTTATCAGGGTGACTCACTTGGCCCTTTCCCCAGTGTCTGCAGTGCAGGCTGGCCCAGAACCGGTCTTACCAAGGCTGGTTTGAGGAGGCAGGACCAAGACATGGCAGGAGGTGTCTGCTGGTGGCCGTGCTGTTGGGGAGTGGCTGGAGGTGGCCGTGCCGGGTGGAGCGAGCCCCGCCTGTGTGCCCACCCTCTTCCTTTCCCACCCTCGTCTGCCCTGTCCTCCCTGGGGGGTGTGGCGGGGGGGGGCGGCCCCTGGTGAGCCTGCACCTCCTTCCATCCCACCATCAATCCAGTGAAGGGGACGCTGGAGTTCAGGGCGACCAGCCTCGAGCTGGAGGCGAACAATCCAGAATGTTCTCCCCATTCTCATGATTCTACCTAAATGGCCCCAGCCTTCTGTGTTGCAGGGTGGGGGGAAGATGGAGAGTGTCCAGGCGGAAGCCCCTCACTGCACCCTGTGCTCTGTCCCCAGGAGCCTGATCAGGTGTACGAGGGCATCACTTTCGATGACTTCCTGAAGGTGGGTACCTGGGGGTGGGGGTGGGGCACAGGGGCTGTGCTGGGGGCTTGAGGGGGGCCCCTGCTGGTCAGGAGGAGATGGGCATCTCTGTGGAAAGGGGTCAAGCCTGGGTGTGGCCTTGAAGATAGTTTAAACTGGTTTTACTTATTTTTATCGGAAGGGTGATGATAGGTATACACGGTCAGAACAGCTAAGCAAGTGCAGAAGGGCCTGTGAGGAAAACTCCATTCTTCTCCCCCCGCGAGTCCCTGGTCCCCCTCCTCAGAAGCACCCTGTTGACAATGGGCACCAGGGTTCTGGAATGTTCTGTGCCTGTACGAGAGCTGCTCTTCACAGAAGCACACACTGGCGCTGACTGCGTGTGGTTCTGCCCTGGGCCTCGCAGTCCGAGCTGTTTGTCTGGCTGCCCAACTTCCACCCGTTAGTGGACGTTCAGGCCTCGCCCAGCCTTCACTGCCACAAACCTGCTCGCAGGCTGGGAACCGGGGCCCCTCGCTGCTCTGATGGGCAGATGCCCGTGGCAAGGAGTCAAGCCCCCCGTGCCCTGCCCGTGCCTTGGCCCTGGGCATCCCAACAGCGGTGTTGCCGAGCCCCTTCCAGGAGGCGAGGAAGATGGGAAGTCAGGGGGACGATACCCAGGGTGGCCCCCTGGCCGGCCGCCAACTCTCCGGGTGGCCCCGAGGGAAACAGGCCTGTGCCTGGGTTGGGGCCGGGGACTCCGGTGAGCTGAGGGGCAGCTCGGCCCGGCGCTCCCCCAAAGTCGGCGCCGCCAACCTGGCCAGTCATGGCAAGAGGAAGGGGGCGGGTGGCACAGACCTGGGCCTGAGGGAGAGACCCGAAGGGCCTGCTGGGCTGGAGGAGGACAGGGGCCCCCCTCCGCCACCCCCAGGGCTGGGCAGGGCAAGCAGACTGGGAGAGGCTGAGTTGGCATTGGTGCCACAGGTCACCTTGGCTTGTTCTGAGGTCTGCACTCCAGAAAAGTGACGACACCCAAGCAAGAACCAGAATAAGGAGTTAGAAGACCAGGGAGGCCAGGGAAGGTTAGGGAGGAAGGACGGCTGCTTTGAGCCAGAGGATAGGATGAAATCCAATTTTGGCCTCAGAAACCAAGCTGCTTCCCCAGAAGGCCGCCTCCGCCACTGCCTCGCCTCTAGTGTTCCCAAGCCCGTTGCCTCTGCACCGTGGGAGTTTTTGCTGACCAGCCGGCCCATCCCGTTCTCTGAGCCCCACCACTAGCCTCTTGCCACCTGGCATCACCCGGCCTTGGGCAGAAACCACCCACCCTGGCATACCGGGTATCTTCTCCTGGGAACGTCTTGTTCACCCAACAAGGAAAGCACCTGGCAGACCGTAGGCATGTGACAGTGGCAGGAAATGTGCCGAGGCCTCCCTGGCACTTGGGTCCCACAGGGCTGTGCTTTCCCCAGCCTCAAGGCTGTCCCTGGAGATGTTGAGGGTGACAGCTTGACAGTTTGAAGTTCTTACATAAGCAGGGAGACAGTGACAAGTCACTGCCCACCACGTCCCTCGGTTCCTGGTCGCATCCTGCCCACCATCTCTCCATCCCCGGTCCTCCTGGGCCCCAAGTGGCCAAGGAGCTGGCGGACGCACAGTTCTGCCCGCGCCGGGGCTTCCTAGTGTGGCAGATACAGGGTCTGGTGGCCTGAGTGTCCGCTAGGGCCCTAGCCAGGATGGACCGTGACGGCAGTGCCAGTAGCAGGTATGTGGCGATGGATGTGGTCTTTGGCAGAAGTTACCTTTCCTGGTCATGAGCCTTGTCTGTCTGGAACATGGTGACCTCCCATCCCTGGGAGGTTGTGAAGACCTAACTGTTGTGACCTTTTAATTAATGATGATGCACAGCCCTTAACAGTTTATAAACCGCTTCTGTGCATGATTCCCCTGGAGCCCCCAAAACATTCCGTGAACGGGCAGCACAGGTGGTGGTCTCGCCATTTTTCTTGTGAAAAGGAGGTTTAGTGGGGTTAAGGAATTTACGTGAAAATCATAGAGCCTGAAGTGGTGGGTGGGATTCAAGTGACTTCAGCTAAGAGCTTGGACTCGGTACTTAATAATAACTTGCTGTGACAATCCAGAAAGAATCCAAATGTCAGAGCCCAATTAACCGGCAAAAAGGCAGATGGAAGTTTCTCTTCCACGCTTCGCACTGGATTCCACCTGCGGGCGCTTCTCCGTGGGTGGCGGAGGAGGGCGGGTGCGAGAGTGGCCGAGGACTCCAGCGGGGATGCCCGCTCACGCTGCTCTGTCTGTTCCAGATCTGGCAGGGGATAGACATCGAGACAAAGATGCACGTCCGCTTCCTTAACGTGGAAACCATGGCCCTGTGCCACTGACCGCCCCTCCCCCACGGAGAACCCGCACTTGGACCCGGGCAGCGAGGCCCACGGGGGCCCTTTTGCTACAGCTCTTGTAAATAGTCAACATCCCTCGCTCACCTCTCTTTCCAGCAGGGTATGGTACATGGGGCTTTGCTGTTTTTATCGCCAATAAAAAAGAAAAAGGGTTTGTTGATGAACCTGGCTCCTGTCTGTTCCCCACGTCCACGCACGCGGCCTGGCCATTTGGCGGCCCGAGGCTGGCCGACCGTGGGCGAGGAGCAAGCAGCAGCAAGTCTTCAGAGGCTGGTTTGCAAGGGGATTTATTTTTTCCGTCCTTTCTGGTTTATTTTGGGTTAAATATTTGCTGTTTTCCCTGCATGAGTGCTGGGAATTCACCTGCCTTCTCAAGCCTAGGCAGGAAAGTAAGGAAAAGCAGCTCCTCGTGGGGGCCGGGACTTGGGCAGGGGGGGGGGGGGGGCTTCCTTGGTGCCACGGCCGGATATTCAGACCCAAGGAGGAGACGAGAGAGAGGAGCTGAGCCTGGGCCAGCTGCAGTGAACGCCCGAGCTTGCCCCGCGGCGCTGGGGCCGCTGGCGGTCAGGGCCTGGCGGGAGCAGGCTGGGTGTGCCCTGAGGCCCTTCCTCAGGATGGGGGCTGGCTGCACGGTCTGCACTCCACCGTCCCAGCGCAGCAGCAGCAGCAGCAGGGGAGGTGACTGTCCCAGGTAGAATCTCCTGCAACTCCGGTTGTCACCTTCCGGCAGTGGGGTTGGAGGGGAGGAAGAAACAGAGGTCACTGATATCGGTTGGTGGCAGTGGCCCATGAGTCAGCAGAGGGCTGGCAGTCGGTGGTGCCCTGGTGACCTGCTGACTCGCTCGGGAGAGCTGCCATCACCGTGGTCACTGGTCACTGTTTACATTCCAGGCCTCCTCCTGGTCGTTGCTTTCATCGACACTTGCTGGGAGGCACCTTCCTAGCCTTCCAGGAAAGTTCCCCTGATAATTGGCTATTGCTATTGTTTGCATTCTTGAATTTGTAATTCAGTTTTGATATTAAGTGTGCTTTATCTGTCTTATACCCGCATGTTGGGGTTCAGAATGTAACAGGCGCCCCCTGGAGTCTCATCCGATGCCCAGCGCCTGGCCTTCCCTTCCGAGGCAGTCATGATGGTCCTTCTTCTGATATCCGCCCCCCCCCCCAGCTGTGTTGTGCACACATTGCTTAGGACGAGATTAACGCCAGTATTAAAAAGCCAGCAGGCGTCCCGAGGGCGGCAGTGGAGCTGGGAAACCCTCATCATTTAGACAGTGAGGGCTGGCGCGGGCACCCCGCCCTAGTGAGCGTGCGGTGGACCGGGCTGGGCCTCCGACCCCAGCCGTGCCTGAGGAACGCCGGGCTCCACGATGCGCCTGACGGGCAGGCGGCCAGGGCCAGCGCGGCCCCATCTCTGGTAAGTAGAGAGCGGTCTGAAGTCACTTCCAGAGCTCTGCTTCTTTTTTTTAATTTTTAAAAATTTTTATTTTTTAAATCGAAGTATAGTTGATTTACAATGTTGTGCTAATTTCTGCTGTACAGCAAAGTGACTCGGTTATACATACGTATATATATATCCCTTTTAAAATATTTTCCATTATGGTTTATCCCAGGAGATTGGATGTAGTTCCCTGTGCTACACAGTAGAATCTGCTTATTTAGACTTGTGCTTAATTCCACAGATATTCTGACATTTTCAAAGCAGTAGGCCAGGGCCAAGGCTGTGCTTCTTACCCTCCAGGTGCCAGCAGTGGGGTGGGAAAGTGGGATGTGATCTCCCTCCCCACTCCCCCCTTCTCCTGCTGCTGGGATCAGTTGCTCACACCCCTGGGTGCCTGGCTGCCCACAGAAGGAATCTAGAAAGGCCTGGTGTGGGGAGACCTCGTCCTGTTTAGGTGCTGGTTAGCTGTCGTCCAGGACGGGTCTCCAGTGCGACCCCTGCAGCCTGGCAGAAGCGCGCGTCCCCCGTGCCCTTCCCTGCCCCGCACTACCGCCAGGGACCCGTGGCGTTACAGAGCAGCCGGCACTGCTGGTGCGGCCACCGTAGGCTGGGTTTTCTGGGATTCTTCCAATTTGCTTCCGTCTTCTTCTCAACAAAGGCAGTCCACTGAAGTGTTTTTATAAATAATAGATCTTCCATCAGCCCCCCCTGCAGAGCCTGTGTTTGGGAGACACGGCCACTGTGGGCACAGGCGGCGTTTGCCCTTGTTCAGAGCACCGAGGGCCGGCCTCGTGTCTTTGAAGCTTTGAGCCTCAGCTTACCTAAACCGCTAATTGAAATGAGATTTATTCACCCTGAGCCCAGTCCATACTGCTCTCTAAACCAAGCTGTTTGTTCACTGTCACTGAGGATGTCGTCTAATCGGCAGGGTTGGGGCTCATTTCCACCAGAGGGTGGGCCAGAGTCCGCCTGGGGCTCCCCCGCCGGCCCCCAGGGCACTGTGTGCGTGATGTGTTTTCACTCATTTGGTCGTTCCGGGAGTGAGCGGGGTCAGCTGTTAGTTGGTGCGGACCTGCTCCTAGGAAGGGTGGTTACTCCCCACAGTCTGCTGGCCTCTGATTAGAAAGAACGAGGGTCACTGCTCTGGGTACGCATCTCAGGACGGCTGTCTGGGCAGTGCGGTCTGCGGAGGCTGGAGGCTGGAGGCTGGAGGCTTGGAAACGGCCCCTTAAGGGCTGGACTGGTGGGCGTGCCCAGGAGGGGCTTTCTGGCTGCAGAGACCCTGAGGGAGTGTAGCACCCTCCCCCCATCTGAAGCAGCCTGAAGCACGTGATGTTTGTTCTAAAATAGGCAAGTTGAGAAATTAATAAATGCCCTTGTTTTACAGCTTTCCTTTGATTAGGAATTATACCCCTGTGACTGATCAGTGCTAAGTCAAATATTTGAAGTCAGTGCTCTGAGGGCCTCAGGCTGTGGGTGGAGGGGACGGAGCAGGGACAGGGTCTGCAGCCTGTGGGATGAGGGTGAGGTCACCTCTCTCCATGTTCTCCACCCATTTCCCAGGAATTGGGTTGAAAGCATATCACCAAGGGGAAAAGTTACCAGAACTCGGCTTTTGGCCATTAAAAGAATACGGCAATTTGACACAAACACGCCGATTTGGTAGGTTTGCAAAAGGGCTGTGTAATGGAAATCTAATATGAGAAGCTCAGGGGAAGGCTTCTGCAGCCACGTTAAACATGAATTATGGATAAGGGAATGCAGTAAGATGACAGCAGCTTCCAATTTTGGCCAGGCATCCTCTGAGGGAACGAACGACTGCTAGACTTAACAAAACCATTCCATTTTTTTCTGATCCAGGCACTGGCAGGTTCGCGACGTGCGTCATGTATGGATCGGATCCTTGTCGCTGCGCATCTGAACCTGTCTCCACTGCCTGTGGTTCACCAGGCCGGAGCTGAACTGCAGACGGCACGGTGACTTACGCAGGCTGACGGAGAGTTAAAGATACAAGTTGCCTTGGCAAGGGCTCTGCCAGCACCTGCTTTGCAAGCTGTCCTCCCACACAGCGACCTTGGGAAGGCCTTGGAGAGTTGCGTGGGAGGAGCTGGGGTTTTCACCATGACTTCCCAGGGTGTCAGTGTTGCCTTTGTCTCCAGGCTCTTCTGGAATCAGTGAACAAGTGCCAGCAGGGATTTGGTGGTGGATGAACTTGGCCCCAGGAGGACTGAGGACTCTGACCGGCACACGGTGGCTGCTCTTCCTTCTAATCTGCATGTTGACCAAGTCAGCAAGGGGCTAGGTTTCTGGTCTTTACCCCAGGAGTGGTCCAAGGGGCAGCAGTAAGGCTGGAGGATGTGCCGAAAAGCAGTTTATGGCCGCCTCCATCTTAGAGAAGCGAGGCGGCAGCGTCAGTTAGTGCTAGCACCGGGAGAGGGGAGAGGAGATAGGAGATACAGTGGTGGGGCAGGGGGGAGCCTGCCCTCCCTTCCCAGGGGACAAAAAGGTCCCTGGCACAGAGCTTTTGCCTGGAAGCCCCTGCCCACCATCAGAGGCAGAGAGCAGGCTGGCACCCGCATGGCACGGGCTGGAGCCCAGCGAGAGGGGCCGTGCCATCGCCCATCCCGGGCAGCCTCCGTCCAAGTCGCCGCATGGCCCACTGCAGCAGCCAGGGAGCCATCTGGCCTGGCCGCTGGTGAGGTGGGCAGGTCTGCGAGGCTCAGGGCTCCGCGGACGGGCGGCCAGCAGCACCACACGCTCCCGGCTGCCACAGCTGCTGCCCGGAGCAAAGGTCCGAGTTGGGAGAGCCAGCCGGCCCCTGCCTCAGCCATTGTCGTAGACCTGGACGGCCTCAACGAGAAGGCTGTGCCCCTACCCGGAAGACGTTTCCGAGGATGAGCAAAGTTGGTTTTCAGTGACCGGTGTTTGTCACTTGAATGCAGAGTGGGATGCGCCATCCCCTCAAACGTGGGGCCTCTGGTTCCGAGCAGGGGTGCGGAGGACTCCGTCCTGGTGTGGTCAGCTCTCCTGCACAGGAAGGACCAAAACTCCACTGTCCGGGACTTTCAGTTGTTCCTCGCGTCAACGGGTCAGCCTCGGTAGGGGGGGTGTAGCCGGCCCTAGGGTGTCTCTGCGAGTGGATTATTGCCTGGCAGCCGCAGCACCAAGGCAGCACGCGGCTGAGGCTGCAAAGTACAGCCGAGCGGCCCAGATGAAACTCCCAGGGCTGGGCTTCCCATGGAGAATCTGATGACAGAGCCATACTTCCTCCCAGAAAATGCCCTTATGCACAGTTTCACATATGGTTGTGTGGGTTTCTTGGATCCTGGGCTAGGAGCCCCTCTAATGGTGGTTCTGGGAAAAACTATTCAACATGTCAGGTGAGATTTCCAGGGTGGGGGAAAGCTGGTAAAGCCAGGGGACTGTCACCATGCACCTTGCCAGGGTGACAAGTAATTTCAGCAATAAATACATTTAAAAAATTTAATACTAGAACCAACATGGACATGTTATAAAGCAGAAAGCAAAGTCATACAATGTTTCAAGATAGGACAGAGATTTCTGGTGTTTGGCCCTCTGGCTCCCCCAGCGGCATATCTGAGTCTCTTCTGTCTTTAGGGGAGACATGGGGCCCGAGTTTGAAAAGCAGAAGAGATACAGAAGAAAAGGAGACGATAAGTCAACTAAGAATTCAGAACTTGCCAAGAAGCTCCCACAGAATAGCCAACGGGGACAGAGGTAAGATGGGTTGAGCAGACGGGGGTGGACATGGGCTGAGATTTTTTTAAGCCACTGGTAAATGTTGGTTCATAAAGGAACTTTGATCCTTTCCCCATCAGGCTATTTCTTCCAGAATGTAAGGTTTACAGCAAAAATCACTGACTGAACTTGGTGTGCTTGGAGATTATTTGGGTCCAATAAACTTCACAAAACCCAGGTGGTTTTCGTGAATGGGAGATGTTATCAACAGGCTGGGAAGAAAAACCCCATGCTTGTAACATTTACACTGGACCAGCAGTTGGCAGTGAATGAAAGTAGTTTAAAACTGTTTTTACTTTCAGTAAAATTTTCTGGGTCTCATTTCTTTTGAACTCTTCCATTACCCTTAATTCCTGCAAAGCTAGGAGGGAGAATGTATCTGCAAAATGAACTGTGAAATGAGATTGGAAGGGGCTGCTTCTTAAAAGGAAAAATAAACTTTCCGCAGTGGTCCAGTTGCATTGAGGCTGTGAGAGGAGAAAACCGTATAAAGCGAGGTCACTAGGGGGTCAGAGCACCACAAGGCAGCGAGAGCGTAAATACGGTACATCATGTGCCAACCGCACATTGGCTTCACTTATGAAGTAACTGCGTTTTCTGAAAGGAAGCAGAAAACCCTCCTGACACAGCTGCCTTCCCGGGAAGGCAGCCTGAAGGAAAGCAGTGCTCTCGGGACGGAGGGGATGGTTCCCAGTCGCGGCTCTCTGTGTGGCTCTGTCTAGTTGGATGTGGGTTTTTTTATGACTGAGGATCTTAATTTGAAAAACCTTCCAAAACCCTCACGACTCAAAAAGTTCTAGGACTCCGTGTGGTGGTGCATTTCCCAACCACGCACGCTTGTGAACAGCAGGAAAGCTTCACTTTGCTCTTGGATCAGTGGGACGTTATCCCCATGCTGAAAATACTCGGTTTGACAGTCCCTTGTGCCTTTTTTTTTTTTTTTCCTTTATCAAGAGTTGTATATTTTGTCTTTCCAAAAACCTGCTTTCGGCTTTTATGATCAACTTCACTGTTTGTTGGTTTTCTAGTTCATTAATGTGTATTTTTTATCCTTTTTAAACTCCTTTAAAGAAGGATTTAACTCCTTCTACTTTGTTTGGGATCACTGTGACCTTTTTTAAGCTTTCTGGGGTGACAGCACATTGATTTTCTGTCTTATTTTCTATAAAGTCATGATGTCTCCCCGCCCATTCGGGCCTCATTCCCTGGGTCTTGGTGTTCAGTGCTTCCGCTATCACCCTGGTCTGGAGAGTTTCTATTTTCCATTTTTCTTTCCCTGTTTAAAACCAAGTTAATTCAGGAGTGCCTGGGGCTTCCAGGTGTATATTTTTGTTTTGCTTTTTGTTGATTTCTAATTGTACCGCACGGGGACTGGATTGGACCTGTCTGGTTTTGCTCTTTGTGTAATCTGAGATTTGCCTTGTGGCCTTCATCCGTGGTCATTTTTTATGCATGTTTTGTGGGTATTTGAAAAGGGACAGAATCCTATCTACATCCATTGTGTCACGCTTATAAATTAAGTAAATCCCTGACTCGCCCACCACGGGCGTGGGTTTTGTTTCTCTGAGCAGTTCTATCGGTTTTGGGCTTTGATATTCTGAAGGTACAGTAGATGGCTGCTGCTGCACACAGCAGTCTACATCATGGGTAACGCGAGGGGTCTGCCCGCCCGATCCTTGCAGACGGAAGCCAGTCATCACACGGAAGGGGCTTCCCGTGCTGCCCCACGTTAGCTCGGTGGTTGAACGTGACGGTCCGTCCGCGCTCTCCCCTCTCTCTCTCTACTCCAGAACCCGTCACCTTCCACCCCACGTGGAGGATGAGTGTTTACGGTACGTAGAAAGTGTCTATAAATAATAGTACGCAAAACAGTTATTAATGAAGTAGTTGTATAAATATATAATTATAACCGTGTTAAAATCTACCAGGAAAAAGTGCTGCTCTCCCAGGTTGGGTGATGGTGACAAGACAACGACCCAGAGTTGAATTCTTGGTCTCAGAGACTAGCATGTCCAAAGGCCCCCAAAGAAGAAAGGGTTTGGAGACTGGACAGAGGATGAGCAGGCGGGCGGGCGGGGGGGCTTATCTGAGAGCTGGAGCAAGGGCGGAGTGGGGTGATGCGGGGCAGTGGAGGAGGTATAAATCTGAGCCATCGGTGTGTGGTACTCAAAGCCATGAGAGAGAGTGAGAACAGAGTAAGATGAAATGAGCCCTGACAAACGCGGCTGCGGAAAAATGAATTGGCAAAGGAGAAAAGCGAAGGCAGTAGAGGAATACGTGGGGGTCACAGAAGCGCGCCCTGCGGTTGCTTTCTTCCCCCAACACTTAAAACCTAGTGAGGTGCTCCTCTGTAGTTCTAAAATACACAGAATTGGTTCTTCCCATGTTTCTCCCGGCTCCCAAATGAGACAATTCCCTAAATGTTGTCACAGGGAAAAGCGAGCGCCAGGTCGTAGTTGTAACCCGGTATGGTGTCACAGGACGAACGGCAGATGGGCACAGTGCTCTGAAAGGCCAGCCGGTCCACTGCAAACTCATAGGCCTGGATCAGCCCCCGGTGTCTAGAGAAAGCACAGAGACAGCGGCGGGGTCAGTCCTGGTCCCCAGCCCCCGATGACTTCTGTCTTTGCAGCAGACGTGCTAGAGACAGGAGAGTGAGTCATCGTGACACGTGTCTGCTTCGGCCCCACAGTGTGTTGTGGACGTTCCAGATCCCGGGACTACAGACAAACAGGTGAGCAGACAAGTTTGATGGAGGGAACTGAGTGCTGGGAGGCACCCGGCTGAACAGGGAGGCAGGAAGGGTCAGCCTCACAAGAGGCTGCTTGGAAGCCAGGCCAACAGTAATCAGAAAGGGTCCTGAGCCTCCGGCATGGGCCTCCCTCCTCTGGCAGCCGCCACCCAGCAGGCTGAGCGTGAGGACTAGGCTTTGCCACTGTCACTGGGATTCAACACCACAGGTCCCTACAGCCTTTTGTCATGGGCTCTTGGCACGTGTGGCCGCCTCCCCCCACCCCTGCCCCGCAGCGTCCTGCTGAAGTGCCGGAAGCAGGCATTCAGCACGTGGTGCTGGCTAATACCACCCTGCCCCCAGGTACATGTGTGTTCCTGACTTCTGCGAAGAGAACGGCTATGCCTGAGGGGACCATCCCGAGGGGACCAATGCGGCCTGCGATGCTCCATTAATAAAATCAAGCTAGGAGTGTCTCTTCTGAACTCCTACAAGCCCGGCCCAAGCACTGACCTGCGGTGGGTGACGAAGTTGTCCAGGTCAGCGTTGCGCACCACCCTCTCATAGGGCACGTGGGCCGTGATGAGGCTGTGGCAGTTGAAGGAGATGTGCCGCACGGGGTGTCTGGAGCAGGTGGGAGAGAACGCTCGTCAAGGTTAAGTCCACTGGAACTCAGCACGTCCCACCTTTGCTGCTGTGGTCTCGGAAGTTTGGAGCTGCAAGGGCCTCTAGAACCATCTAAGCCAGCTTCTTCCTTTACAGAGGAGGAAGGCGGGCCCCCAGAGGGGCAGTGTCTGGCCTCAGTTCCCAAAGCTAGCTGGAGCAAGGCCCCACGCCAAGCCTACTCTGTAAACACGTCTCAACGGCCCTGTGCTTGCTGGCTGATGCCCTAACACCTGGGTGTGTTGGGAGACAGAGGACAACCTGAGACAGTTCGGACACACACGGTGGAGAACAGCCCCACTTCTACCCCCCTGGCTGGTTGGCTGGCCCTGGGCAAGTCACTCCAGCTCTGAGCCAGGCTCCCCAGCGGCAGGGTGTGTTGAGTGGTGCCCTACAAAGGCCCGCCAGTCCTGAAGTCAGAGGGCTACAAATGATACACGTACTCTGGGTTGTGAAAGCACATTCAGAAAGTTTTGGAACAAAATAGCTTGAAACCTATGTAGCAAAGCCTTTTGTTCATTCTAAAAACTTTTTTCCAGTGGAGCACGGAGCCAGGGGACACAGGATAAAAAAGACGTCTAATGCAAGCAGATGACTGCCCCCAGAGGGATTCCCAGCTGTTAAGAAGGTGAGATCCATCCCCACAAAAAACAACCAGTGTTTCTAGAGCACAAGAGCTCTTAGAAGCCACAAGATGCGGCACAGAATTCAGCACTTGGCAGGAGGAAGAGGAGACGGCGGCACAGACTGAAAGGTCAGCCGGGCCCCTTCAGCAGGGCAGAGGGTGGCACGGAGGGGATGAGGGGGAGTCCCTTCAGGCTGAGTTACAGCTGTGCCAGAGGCAGGGACAGGCGTCTTGGCCACAGCAGAGGATTCCCTCAAGAGGGGTGCCTGAGTCCAGGGTTTGCGGCACCAACTGGAGAAAGTGTGGCTGGAGGACTTGGCTCAGGACCCAGTGAGGCGGGAGGGATGGAAAACAAAGCCGCGAGGAGGATGTGGAAGGGCGAGGTCGGAGCTCAGTCCCAGGCCTGCAGCTGGGGGACTGCTGGTGCCAGTGGCAGAAAGGGGAGGTCGAGGCAGAGCTGGCTGAGGAGGGGCGGGAGCACCCGGGGAGCGTGGCCGAAGTGGGCAGCGGGGCAGGAGACCGAGCAACGGCGGGACCGGAGCTTGAGAGGGAATCCAGACCAGCAGCAGCAAGCTCCGCCGCCAGGACCTGAGTGAGTACGAGAGTGCCGGGCAGGAGCCGGACGAGGCATCAGCCTTGCTTGGGTGACCAGTGCTCTGGGACAAGCCACTAAGCACTGGTGAGAACACGTGAGTTAGGAAGGCTGGGACAGGACAACAGTTCTGGGCACGACCTCGCTTAGCCTGGCTTCACCTGAATGACCCAGCCGAGGGAGTGCAGGCCTCGTGCACGAAACAGAGCTGCTGGTGGCGGCCCCTGGGGGCCTGGACTGCCGAGGAGGCTGTCCTAGAGGCCAGGTTGAGCCAGCTCTTTAAAACAAAAGGGTGTCCTGAAAGGCAGATAGTTCTGGGCTTCCAAGGTGTGAGTTTTAGTTGCCTTTTGGCACCACCTGGTGGCAACTAGGTGCATCAACACTGCAGGCAGGGCTGGACAGAGCCAACCAAGCAGCGTGGAGGGCACCGTGATGTGAGAAAGATGCGGGCCCAAGCATCGGTTATCGCCACCCTCCAAGGAAGAAACCAGTTCCTCTTTTGACCTCGTACTTCAGCTAGACTTGTGAGCAGCCTTCATTCTATCACGCTCTGCAGTTAGTGGGGACATGTCTCGTCCCAGAGGTGCTGAGTGACAGCCGGGGGAGCTCGGTGCCCGTCTTGCACAGGCACGGGGGCTGGATGGATGCAAGCAAGCAACGGGGGAGAGCCTTGGGTCCGCTCCAGGCCGCCTCTGCTTTAAAGGTCAGACGCCAGCACGCAACGTTTAACCGGCTGGGCCGCCTTATATCCATTTACCTACATCCGTACAGCCCTCTGCTGTGCTTGGGAGAATAGCTCTCTCTCTTGAATTTTAGAGCTAAAGGTTAAAGTTACAAATTCCTCCTTAGTTGAAGCCTGAATACTTTCAGTCTGAAGCACCCTTGTAAACAGTAAGGAAGATCAAGACTTCCTGGAGTGGAGGAGAGGGGGGGAGGCCCGGGCCCGCCCCACCTGGGGGCAGATGGGCTGCCTGCAGTGCCCCCCGCCCGCTGTCGTCTCTATCCAAGCTGGGATCTGTGGCAGTCTGAACCAGTGTAACAGGGACCAGCGCCATTTCTGAGCCCATTGCACAGCAGCTGACTTGCAGGGTTCCAGTGAGGACCACGTGGCAACGTGTGGACAGCACTTCGCACAGTACCTGGCTCAGTGGCTGACTGATGCCATCACTGCTGCTACTGTGGTTACTAGAAGCATCTGAGGACCCACCGTACCTGGAGTGTACCTCCCACAGCTTCTGGTTCATCCGATAATCCCACACGGAGACCAGGCCCTCCTCGCCCCCACTGACAATCTTCCAGTCGTCCATCTGGACTGAAGAGACTCCGAGTTGGTGGGCAGAGATGGACAGGGCGATCGTGTCAGTGCGGAGGTCGTGGATCCTCACCCTGCAGGGCCAGAGACGAGCACAGAGATTATTAGCATTAGAGCCTGAACTGACGAATTCCTCCTCAGCCATGCTGGTCTGTGTACAGCAACCCTAAGAAAACGGAGTATGAAACCCCTTCAGTGACGAACATCTAAATACGGATACTAAACTTTCACCGCTGCCTTAGTGTACTCTCAGAGGAGGCCAAGAGGTACCAGAGAGGAACTAGTTTAGCAAAGCACAGAATGAGGAGGACTCAGAATACACCAGCTGCCCTGCTCCTCACTTGTATGTGCTCCACAGGGGAGACGGCTGCCCTGGGCACAAGCCCATCGCGAGGGACGCTGACCTGACTGCCGTGGTGCCTCCATGGGGACGTCGGCCTGAGAACGCTGTCCAGAGGGTAAGTATACTGCCCAGCATGGCAGTTTTGTTGTTCATATAAAAGTCTGTTAAGAGCAAGTTGTAAAACAGCTACATTTGTCTGAAACCTGAACGCTTACCTGGTTGGAAGAATAACACTTTTCGGGTAATTTTTTTTTTTTTTTTTTTTTTTTTTTTGCGGTACGCGGGCCTCTCACTGTCGTGGCCTCTCCCGTTGCGGAGCACGGGCTCCGGACGCGCAGGCTCAGCGGCCATGGCTCACGGGCCCAGCCGCCCCGCGGCATGCAGGATCCTCCCAGACCGGGGCACGAACCCGCGTCCCCCGCATCGGTAGGCGGACTCCTAACCACTGCGCCACCAGGGAAGCCCTCGGGTAATTTAATTCAACTTTTAAGTTCATCACCATCTTGTTGAAATTTGGAAAGGCGACGCGTCTACAGTTGACTAAGCATAAGCGTAACAGAATCGTGATAGAGTATGTGGACACTTGGCAGTCACTTATCTGAAGTCTTGAGATGATTACTTACCTTGTAATAATCTGAAGAACATCTTTAAAAACTACTTTCTATACAAGTATATGCTGAATTTCCACATAAGGATAAATTAGATGAGACAGAAATCTCTTATCCACTAGAAGTACCAACACAGTTCTTGAAATAAGCCACATTTCAGTACAGGTGAATTTAACAGCCCCTATATGCTGCAAGTCACAAAGGAAAAGACAGTCGCTGCCTTGAAAAGATGCCACCAGCTAGTTAGCAGGGGAGCTGGACAAACATGTCTGACACAAATAATGTGGGGAGAAGGGATCATCTCAAACATGTTCTAGGTCCTAAACTCTTACAGGTACGTGAGCACGCACAGACACAAAGTACCTTCAGAGTTCTGAGGGGAAATTATTTGAACTGGAAATTCTATATCTAGTTTACCTACCAAGTTTGAGGGCATAATGAAGACTTTTGTTTTTTTAAACAGAAAAGGACTCAAAGTGAGCTACCCATGGAAACTCTCTGAAAGAAAGCGATGTAGCAAAATAGCAGAAGGACCAGGAGGAGCCGACACACGCGCCACAGAGGGATGTATGAGACAAACCCTGAATGCTAGCAGCCAGCTTATCAGAAAGCCCTAATGTGTCAGCTGGGTGGACAGACACACACAGGACAAACGCACCTCTTAAGAGGAAGAGCCTCACATCACAAAGCAAAACTCAATATAGGAACTTCCCTGGCGGCACAGGGGTCAAGACTCTGGTCAGGAAACTAGATCCCACATGCATGCATGCGTGCCGCAACTAAGGAGCCTGCCTGCCACAACTAAAACACAGCAAACCAAATAAATAAATTAATAATTTTAAAAAGCATGTTTGAAAAGAACCAAACAGTACTTAAAACAAAAAACCTTGGGCTTCCCTGGTGGCACAGTTGTTGAGAGCCCGCCTGCCGATGCAGTTTTTAAAGATGTTCTTCATCGATGCGGGTTCGTGCCCTGGTCCGGGAGGATCCCGCGTGCCGCAGAGCGGCTGGGCCTGTGAGCCATGGCCGCTGAGCCTGCGCGTCCGGAGCCTGGGCTCCGCAACAGGAGAGGCCGCGACAGTGAGAGGCCCGCGTACCGCAAAACAAACAAACAAACAAAAAAACCCTCAATATACGCTACACAGGAAAGGCACATTTGCATGTGACAAGGAAGAGGTGACAATTTTAATACCTGAAAAGGTAGATTTCAGAGCAAAAAGGATTAGCCTGAGAGTACTTCAAAATGATAAGGATACAGTTTACTAAATGTTTGATAAAACTTGCCAGGAAAGAAACAAAAAACCCCACATGATAACCGAAACTAATATAAAACTGTAAAAGACCACACATGGACCTAATTTCTGTAGGTCGATTTTCCCCCTTTTAGTAATTCAGTTTCTTTCATCATCATAATCTATTCAGGTTTTCTATTTCTTGAGTTCATTTTTTGAATCTCCATATTTGAAGACCTAGATGAATAAATGACATTGTAGGAAAATAAGAATTATCAAAACTAACCCCCAGGAGATAGAAAATCCAAATAGATCAAGGAACACAGAGCAAGCTGGGAAAGCTGTCAAGGAGCAAGCTGTCCCTGCAAAACAAGAACAAGCAAAATGGGTCCAACCTGGAAGGAACAGACCGCCCCCCTCATTCCCCAAATCCCGGGCTACATCTACTATTCCACAGCACAGCAAAGGGAGGAAAGCTCTGACTCTTTACATGGAGCCAGCATTCTGTTATTACCCAAAACCTGACGCTGCAAGCATGACAGAAGACGACAGATCTGCACCAGTGCCAAGAGAACTCACAGCAACTTGTTAACCAGCAAGTGGACTCTGTCCAGGGTGTCCATTCCTGTGGTCCACCACGCCTCTCTGACAACAAGAAACCCCCAGCGAGGGCCACTTCTGTGGGGACTGACGAGAGATTTGATGACATAGAACACTTATTCCTAATGAAAAGTCTTTAAAAAATAGTAATCTACTTTTACCAATATTATTTCATATTGTTTTTAAAAAATTAGATACAACTAGATAAAAGAAGAAAATAAGTGGACAAATTTATCATTAGGGTTGACAGTCCAAGGTAATTCAGTAATAGTTCAGAATCAAATGTATTTTCATATGTCAAAATCGGTAACTATCCTTTATACAGCCACTAGTTTTTAAAATGTTAATTGAAGAAAAGATCCCACTTAAATTCGCAATTATAAGCAAAATACCCTATAACAACTTTCTCAACTTGGAGCTCTACCGTATACATTACACCAATATTAATTCAAGAGGGCTCAGAGAGCCAAAACAAATATTCAGGATAGGAAGGCCTTTCTAAACGTTACCAAAAAAAAAAAAAAAAAAGTCAAGGCAAATGGTAAACTGTGAAAAATGTTTGCACCAGAGAACTAATTTCTTATTAAAAAAAATTCCTTCAAATTGATAGTAAAGATTGATAACCCAGTATTAAACTTTAATAAAGTTTAAGAAAAAAAAAATAGTTCACAGAAAAAGAAATACTAATGGCTTTTAAACACTTGTAAGATGTTCAAGTTCACTGGTAATGAGCGGAATTACGCACTAAGACTACACTGCAGCAATGCCACTCAACCTGCCTGCCAGCGAAGGTAACGTCCAGTAGCGCTCCGAGGCCCCTTCCACACTGGCGAGCCCTGGGTAGAGAGGTACTTCTGTACGGCTGATGTGAGCACAAGCCCAGAGAAAGTGACTGGGCGATATCCAAAAGAATAAAACATATACTTCACTTTGACCTAGCAATTCTGCTTCTAGGGTTTTATATAGGCCATATCTAACATACGTGTACATCCACATATATACATACAAGGCCATTAGCCACAGTACTTTTTCAGTAGCAAAGATGAGGCTTCTGTTTCAGGCACCCTGTTGACCCTCCCACTGAAAATCACTTCATACTGCTGCATAAGACGTAACTACATCCTTTTAAGTGCACTGCTGAGCTCAGAGTAAGCAACCTCCCTAGGGCCCATGCAGAAAACCAGACTGGAGAGCTTGAGCTGCAATTTTGGTTGCCTCTCTGCATGTGCGGTGGGGGTGAGGCTATTGGCAGGTGCCAATCTCAGGAAGCAATGGCACTGGCTCTTACTGTACCATGGGGGCAAGGCTGTAAGGCTGGGGTCCACTCAAAGGGGAGTATTGAGACCTTGCTTTATAAAAAAGCAGTACAGAACTTCTAGACATGCAAACATAATCCCTGCAATTAAACTCATTAGATAGGCTAGAAACAGATTAGACAAAGCATCTGTAAATTAGAAAATAAATCTAAAAAGTTACCTAGAATGGAGCACAAAGAAAAAAACAGATGAAAAATGTGAATGAAGCGTTAAGAGACAGGAAGGATGGAAGGGGATGATGGTTCAGCTTACGCCCAAAAGGAATCCCCGAAGGAAAAAAATCCAGTGTGTGGGGCAAAGGAGCGATATTCAAAGCATTAATGGCCGATGTTTTTCCAAAAGGAAAGATAGGCATACTCACAAGCACTAATCAGAATAAATGAAAAGAAATACGTATTACAGAGTATCATAATAAAGTGGGAAACCGCAAAAGACACAAGGGGTCTCAAAAGCAACCTGAGACAAAAAGACTTCTGATAATCAGACCAACAGGAAAAATGAGAAACAGTGTTTACACTGCCATGAATCTGAGTGACTCAACGGGGAAGGCACGTAACCTAGCGCCATCAGCAGATGCCAGCTAAAGCCGTGACGGTACATCCGGTACAGTGGAGACCTGCACGGGCATCAGAGAATGAGGCAGAGCTACACATAACTGAGGACAGCCGTCGCCCGAAGGGTCACACACCGAGCGCACCAGGCCCAGCTGCGTGAGGGCAGCTGGGGGGCGGGGGAGGGAGGCACGCATCGGTGTGTGCAGTCGGGGGGCGGGGAGGGAGGCACGCATCGGTGTGTGCAGGCGCCCTCTGGAGAACGCTGTAGCACAGCCGTCGCTCTTTAACTTGTACACAACGTACCTTGTATACGCTCCCATGTGGATGTTTAGTTTCAAATAAAACAGGGTTTTAGAAATCTATAGTCTTATGACACAGGGGTGAGTGAGGTCCATGGCTTCTTCCCTGCCGGCGGCGAGGCTGACTGAGAGCTCCGTTAGTACAGCAGGCCAATCAACACCCCCCCCTCCCCTCTTCCCAGGGAGGGGTCTGTGACCAGAGAGATGCAGAGCAGGGGACACACAGAAGACAAAGAGCTCCAGAGCTCCCTCAGTCAGCATTTACAGACACTAATCTTTAGGCATTTGTTGTGGGTTAGAGAAGGGAGAAAAGGTAAAGTTGCCGCGAAAGGAACTCTGCCTGGAGGCTACAGCTGCACTGCTTACTAATGGGAACTTGAAAAGGAAAGGTGGGGGGAGAAATTTTTAGCTTGAGTACTTTTCAGTGCGTATTTGGTTAATAAGGGTCTATTTTGCTCTAGTGATTTTCATAAAGAGCTCCTCTGTTGAATATTTATACTCCATAATTTACAGTTTGGCTGTTAAGGAGACAAAGGCAAACACAAATTTGGTCCAGAAGTTCAAAGTTTGCCATCTGTTTTCCTATTGTATTTAGATACCGGCATGGATGGCTCCAAACAAAATACACAAATACACCAAAAGATACAGCATTAGTGTATTTTATCACTAAGGAAAACAAAAATGGGCCAAAAACAGACTCGAACTTCTCCCCACAGGGAAAAAGGAGAAGCACTTAGAAGACATCTCCTCAAAGAGGCACTGCTCTGGTTTCTGGCTGACAGAAAGAGATAGCACACAGCACGGGGTGCCAAGTCCACGCGAACCATTCGAGCTCACATTACAAAATGCATCTCTGCTTCACACACCTGACGGCGCGGCCCCAGCGTGCACAGCAGCGTTCCCTGGCAGAGCCCATACCCTCAGCGCTCAAATCAAATTCCCAACGTGGGCAAACAGGTAGCACAGCAAATGGGTACGAAGACGCCAAGACAACTGATTCCAGGGACAAAAAGAAGCCAATGGTAGACACTGTGGATCCCTATCCAGCGCGTGTTTCATCAACTTTGCCCGTTGAAAAGAAAAAAATAATTGGTCTGAAAGCTGTAATTGTATTATGTTTAATATTCATGGTTGGGTTTGGAGGGCTGTTCCAACACTCCCTCTCTCCAGCCCCTCTCTAATGAAAATCACACCATAGGAGTCGGCTCGAGCCCGCCAATTAAAACAAAAGACACCAGAACCTTCCAAAGACTCCAACAGAGGAGCATCCATCTGATGGGCAGGAAAACGTGCTGGAACTGAGAGGGAGGCACGCTCTGGCTGGTCCTGTGCTAAGAGCTTTGAATAACTTATTACAACACTTGCAGATGGAGCAAATGTAACATTTACGCCCCACTCACTCTCCCTAACAGCCAGCAGCAGCACCAGAAGCCACCACAACTTTGTATTTGTCAAGGCGAGAAGAAAGCGCCGACACTCTAATTAGGGGTCACAACTCAGAGCTTGCTTCCCATTGGTTTGGATAAAATAGTCCCATAAAATAATAAGGCAAACTGTATTTGACGGCAAAGATGAAGCCTGTTCAGACTCTGGCTCAGCAGTTTCATTAAGAAGGACCTGACCTTCAGCTATATTTCTATCCAGAAAATAAAGGGAACAAGCAAGATGGCATTAAAACAGTCTCTCTTTTTATAAATGACCAAATTAATCAAGAAAACTCATTATTTTTTTAAAGAAATCAATAACAGGATTCTGTTTTGTCTCATCGAACCTATATTAAAGAGGATTTTTAAATACAACCTTATATGCCAAAATCAGTAGCTATAACATATATATAGCACCAATGATGGCCTTTGGTGAATGATTCATTTTTAATAGCCTTTTCAGGTAGAACTGCCCAGTTTAATCCAACTAGGCTATGGTTAGAGCTCTATGTATTGTAAAGCTGTATCTCTAAAGTTTAGAGTTCTTTGTTTATTGCCCATAAAGAGTAATAAGCTCCTTGGACTGATCACTCAACCTTTCTGGACCTGTTTCCTTAGCTGGGCCAGCATTAGATGGTCTTAAAGAGCTCTGCTAGACCGAACATTCTGCAACCCTTAGCAAGCCAGCCCGTAACACCACCTGTGGACAAAAATGATGTATGGAAACATAGAAACATTTAGCCTACTTTAATAAATCCTTTTAACTTTTAATCAGATGAGTATACCTAGAATAACCTCTCTATTTTATGGTCAACTGATTTTCAACAGTGGTGCCAAGACAATTCAGTGGGGAAAAAAATAGTCTTTTCAACAGATGATGCTAGGACAGTGGATATCCACATGCAAAAAAGAAGGGGGTGGGACTCCCACCTCACACCATATACAAAAATTAACTCCAAATGCATCATAGACCTCAGTGTAGGAGCCAAAATCATAAAAATTCTTTTAAGTAAACATAGGAGTAAATCTTTGTGACTTTGGGCTAGGAAAAGGCTTCTTCAATAAGATACCAATAGCACAAACGACAAAGAAAAACTGGATAAATGGAATTTCATCAAAATTAAAAACTTCCGTGCTTCAAAGGACATTATCAAAAGTGTGGGGCTTCCCTGGTGGCGCAGTGGTTGCGAGTCCACCTGCCGATGCAGGGAGCAGGTTCGTGCCCCGGTCTGGGAGGATCCCGCATGCTGCGGAGCGGCTGGGCCCGTGAGCTGTGGCCGCTGGGCCTGCGTGTCCGGAGCCTGTGCTCCGCGGCGGGAGGGGCCACAGCGGTGGGAGGCCCACGTACCACAAAAAGACAACCCATAGAACAGGGAGAAATATTTACAAATCATATCTGATAAGAGGTTGGTATCCAGACTATATAAAGAACTCTTGCAACTCAATAAATAAAAAGACAACCTAATTTAAAAATGGGCCAAGGATTTGAATAGACATTTATCCAAAGAGGCCAAAAAGCACGTGAAAGGATGTTCAACATCATACCTTTAGGACAGCTATAATCAGAGACCATAGCAAGTACTGGTAAGGATGTGGAGAAATTGGAACCCCCATACACTGCTGGTGGGAATGTAAGATGGTACAGTCACTTTGGAAGAGAGTCTAGCAGTTCTTCAAATAGTTAAACATAGGGTTATAAAAGCCAGCACTGCCACTCCTAGGTATATATCCAAGAGAACTGAAAACATATGTCTACACAAAAATCTGTAACCAAAAAATGGAAACAACCCAAATGTTAACTGATGAATGAATAAGTAAATGTGGTATACTCATACAATGGAATATTACTTGGCCATAAAAAGGAATTAAGTGGTGATTCAAGCTACAACACAGGTTTATCTTGGAAACATTATGCTAAGTGGAAGAAGCCAGTCACAAAAAGTCACACGTTCTGTGATCCGATTTATATGAAATGTCTAAAACAGATCCGTAGAGGCAGGAAGTGAATAGTGGTTGCCTAGAGCTAGAGAATTCGGGGGGACATGGAGAGTGACTGCTAATGGGCACAAGGTTTCTATTTGGGGTGATGAAAATGTTCTAAACCTGACCTGGTGATGACTGCACAACCTTGTGAACTTTACACTGGATTGTATAATTTAAATTGGTGAATTGTAGGTATGTGAATTCGATCTAATAAAGCTAAACATTTTTTAATCGGCTGAAGATGACAGGAGGAAAAGCAGTGGGATTTGTTGGCTCCGTGCATGTTGCTTTGGCAGCCCACTAACAACCTGATGTATGCCCTTACCACCAACTCTTCTTTTTGGCCGCACCGTGCCGCCTGCGGGATCTTAGTTCCCTGACCAGGGACTGAACCTGGGCCACGGCAGTGAAAACGCAGAGTCCTCACCACTGGACCACCAGGGAAGTCCCACCCTTATCACCAACTCTTATTTTGATTCTCCCCAGCAGAGCGTTCTCTGGTCTAGATCCCTGATTTTATTCGTTAGAAATGAGCAGATCCCAGATGAGAAGACTGAGAGCAACAGAACGGGAAGGGACCCCATTTCATACAGCCCTCTACTGCCAACTAAACAGTTTATTTAAATCATTTAAAGAGAGTAGGAGTTCTTCGTCTGACCTAAAGTAAGCCCACTACTGGCCCTGTCTTCTGCTGCTACAACCCAAACCCCTGGACAAAACACACAAACCAAACACCTGAGGACCCGGGGGAGTTGACTCACGACAGTGGATTGTGGGGGACGTGGCCACGGAGGAAGGAGCTTCTCTCTCACAGCCTCACCCCGAGTGGGAGCTCCTGTAGCAGAGCTGTGTGGTGGTACGGGAGCTAAAACGCTAACAGAAACACCCTCTTTCTGAATAAGCAAGGAGAGAAGCCCCTAAGTCCAAAGAACGTGGGTGTGGTGTCTTTGGGGATTCCTCCATCTCTTTTCTCTGTGGTTTTGCCCCAAGGCAGTCCCTGTTCACAAAGCTGTATGGTGGTAGGGATGCCAGCAGGTGAAACCCTGAGCGAAACCCCATCTTCTCGTCAGAGGCCCAGGGGACAAGGGCCCTGAAAGCTAGGAATCACAGGGATGAAGAGAGGGAGGAACTGGAGACGGGGAGCCCGTGATACCGTGTGCGACCCCACGCACGGCCCAGGCGCAGACCCAAAGCAGTACGGCAAAGGCTCAGATAAGATTTCAACCACTGCCAGCTCAGACTGACCTCTGGGTGGCACACGTGCAGGGCAGTCAGAGAAGCACAGCAAAGGTTTTGGAAACTGAACTGACACTGGAATCACCGCCCACGGAAGGCAAGACACAACTTGCAGTCTGGACCTAACCAGGGGGACTGCCTGTTTAAAACAAAAACAAAACTCAGCATCCTCCAGAGGATTATGTAACAGGATCCAAAGTGGACACAAAATGTCCAGGATACATCCAAAATTACTTGACATACCCCCACCCCAAAAGCCCCAGGAAAATGTGACCCATTCTCAAGGGAAAATGTCAACCCTAAAATAACCCCGACTTTTGAAATCATCAGTGACTTTAAAGCAGCTATTGTAACTATATTCCATGAGGGAAAGGTACAATGATAAGAAAGAATGAAATTCTGAGCAAAGAAACAGAAACAATGGAAATTTTGAACCAAGAAAGTATAAAATCTGAAATAAAAAATTCACTAGATGGGTTCAACAGCAGAATGGAGGAGACAGAGGAAACAGTTCGTGAACCCAAAGTTAAATCAGATATTTGCAACTTGAAGAATGTAAGGCTTGGGAAAGAAAATGAATAGAGCTTCAGTGACCTGTGGGATAATATCAAAAAGTCTGTTCTTCACGTCACTGAAGTCCCAGAGGAGAGGGGAAAGGGATCAGTGTGGAAAAAAAGTATCTAAAGAAATAATGGCCCAAAACATCCCAAATTTGGTGGAAGACATAAATTTACAGATTCTAAATGTTCAGTGAACCCCAAAGGTTAAATTAAAGAAGCAAAACAAAAAAACTCACAGTGGTCTATTTCCTGCAGAATTTACCTTGGTAACCCATTCAAGTTTCTCATAACTGTTCTAATTCCTAAGATTTATTTTTGCCTTCATTGAACAAATACAGACTTTAATTGAAAACACCATCCAATGCAAGAAGCAGCATTACTTTATGTAATATTTTAACATGCTGCCATTTGTAAGATGTTATTATAAAAGACACATCTTGGGACTTCCCTGGTGGTGCAGTGGTTGAGAGTCTGCCTGCCGATGCAGGGGACACCGGTTCGTGCCCGGGTCCGGGAAGATCCCACATGCTGTGGAGCAGCTTGGGCCTGTGAGCCATGGCCGCTGAGCCTGTGCTCCGCAACGGGAGAGACCACAACAGTGAGAGGCCCGCGTACCGTGCAAAAAAAAAAAAGACACATCTTGATTTCATAGATGTAAAAATGTAAAAAAAAAAAGTGCATCTTAGAATAAATGCAAAACATACAGATTTAAGCCCTCTCTGAGCACTAGACAGCCACTGTGGTAAGACACAAGCATCCAGTCCTAACACCGGATGCACACCCCTCCGTCCTCTAACGTTACTTACCACTCTTTCTTCTTGGCTTAGCAGGAAAGGACACAATATGCATTAAAAAAACCTCATTGATCTGTAGTGTTAAAACTCTTGTGCAGAGCCCCACCTATATAACCCCACTTTATAACCCTTCCCTCCCAGTGAGGGAAAAGTACAATCCAACCATAACTCAGTTCTCACCCTGATCATTCTCTTAATCTTTATCAGACTCTACTTAACCTCTAGTGACAAACTAGGTGAGCTATTTTTTCATTTTTAATTTCAGCTTATACCCCCCCCCAAAAAAACCCCAACTCCTTAGAAAAGTCCACCCATGTTATTAGCAAAGTTACTCAAGCTGATTTCCTTAAAGAAACATTATTTTTGTTTTAACCTTGAACAGTTTTATGTACCTTTAGAGTCCATTTCATTCTCAAGTTATTTATAAAGTACTAAGAGAATGCAATAGAAGTTCAGTTTTTTAAATAAATAAGGAGGTTCCAAGGTTTTTAAACTGCATCTGTCATGAAGTGATAGCCACCTAGCTCTCTTCATAGTATTTGCCCCCTCCGTCCCACTTCTGAAATAAAACATAAGCTGTACAAGCCTGGGTGTGCATCTCTGATGAGTTCCTACTCATAGCTATTAAGTCTTCGGGAATAACCCCACAAGACATGCCTCTATGCACTTAAAAGTCTAGAGTCCTTATTCCTTCCTTTTTCCAGATGTCTAATATTTTTAAGCCCCATGTTTGAAATTCAGATTGCTAACACTGTTAATGTGATTCATAAAGAACAATCTTACATATGATGGCAACCTCTGTGGTACCAGTAGTGGTCAAATAGCTGGCACACAGATCTAGAAGCGGCCCTGATTAAATGCCATTTTGGATAGCCGCCTCCCCAACTCCAAGTCCCAAGTCTCTTCTTTTCATCCCAAAAGACAAAGGGTGTAAACAAACAAACAAACAAAAACCCGTAACTTTGGTTTACTAATAAAATGGATCTTAACATGGTCAGATTTGGCCTTCTCCTCTGGCAACGGGGAGCATGCTCAGGCAGCCCTGCTCCAGAGGAAAACATCAGCTTTACCCGGTACATACAGGTCTCCTCACTGACAACAGGATGTGCAGCTGACAACGGCCATGACAATCTGCCTGTAACTGTGCTTCTAGAGCTAATTAGGCTACGTTATGCAGCAAGCAGAGGTCTCTTCTCTGGAACACCATTTTGGCTTCCTGGGAGCCTCGCCGTGGTTGAACACCTAAATGGTCATGCTGTCAACAAACTCTGAAGCATAACCTACAATCCCAAACCCTTCCATCTGGATGCCCCACAGAGCCCTCTGCATTTGCTCTCCTGGAGAGCGAGGAGCTGTTAGGTCCCTGCAGGTAGATCCTATCAGATAAGCTTGGAGCCTTTGTACAGCTCAGTCAGAAATGAAAATGGGAGAGTAAAACTATAAACTGATGTGTTTCATTTGCTGTGCCACAAGTGGGGCCACTTATCAAGCCTAGTTGTTTGTTTGTTTGTTTTTTAAAGAGAAAAACTGCCTGGACATATACTGAGGAGTTCAATTCTCAAGCATGAGAAGTACCAGCTGCTTCGGAAGGGCTCGAGGAAAAAAAGATCAAGTATTTTCTTTCAATAAAGCATACTCACATCTTTTTGCTCTATGGGAGGGAGACAGTAGTAGTGAAGGTCAGAAGTTGAAAATATCATCTGACAAAATAATTATTTTTGCAAGCTGCTGCACTGGTGCGACAGCGGTCTGGGATTTGGCACAAAGGAGGACCCGCCTCACGATCTGATACCCCACCAAGTGGCCCGCCACCTGCAGCCCGGGGCTGGCCAGGGGAGGGGCGCCAACTGAACCTGGCCTCCAGCCATGCTACCTCTCTTCAGGGCACTGGATCAGACATGACAGATAACCAGGCAAAAAAAAAGAAGAAAAAAAAAAAAGGAAGAAGAAGAAGAAAAAGGAAAAGACAAGGGGGAGAGGGAAGAGAAAGGAAAGAAGCCTAAAATTTGGACTCAGACGGACTTTTCAAACACTTTAATCCTTCCATGCTGATGGGTCCTGGAGCGGCCGGAGCTGGCACTGGACCCTGTACCGGGAAAATCCGACTCCCTAAGCCAATACGTTAAAGGGAAGACTGCTAATCAGCTAAATAGAAACTGGAATCTGTTCACATGAAGTCTCTTTTCTTCCCCCATCACCGGAGGGACACCACAGTGGTCTGAAACACACTCTTGACATCATTTGGCAGGCAAACCTATTTTGCTGAACATGATTCATCCCTTAGGTTACTGTTTTTAATATTAGAAAGTGAGCTTTTAAATGCCAAACAAATTTTATAGCAGGGGGACAAAAGACATTCCAAGCAGTCTCACTGGACCTTCCACCAACTGCGTCCACCGAATGGCCTAAAAGACAACCTTCCCCTGGTGTCTCAGGAATGGGGCAGAGGCGCGACTCTGGCCGATGATTACCTAAGACAAGACTTTGTCCTCCAGGTCCACAGGGGTGGTATTTACGGGATCAGGGCTGAACTCAGGTGGGCAGAGACGCGAGTGAGAAGTGAGGAGGGTGAGCCGTGGAGGCAATCAGCGAGCTCAGTGGAGGCTGAGCGGCCAGGCCTCCAGAGTAGCTGCCTGTGGCTCTAAGATGTGACTCTACTGACACCTACCTCCTGTCCATGTTGCCACTGACCATGAGATTGGGAGGGCTGTCCCGGAGGTTGACGCAGGTGAAGTCGCCAAGCGCGTTGCCCAGCTTCGAGAGGCAGCGTTCTGCTTCCAGGCTATACACCAGGATCTGGGGAGGAGGAAAAACACGTGGGTGTGCGTTAGGGGCAGCAGGTCCGCACAAACAATTTTCACCCAGCGTCGCCCCGGGGCACGGTCACAGCACCAGCTCCCATTAGAGAAGAGGCTCTAATACTTCATTTCCTGACCCCTTCCAGGTAATGACAGTATAAGGATGTGGCTCTTAGAATGGCACAAGGAAATGCAAGAGTAAAGAAAATCCAAAGAATTCCAGGCCAAGGTGCAAACAAACTCATAGGACACACAAAAAATGCCAAATGGGGAAATTCGGTCTCCCAATTTCTTAACACAGAAAAAGCAGCATGGAAACTAAGGGTCACTGACTGCTTCTGATTAGTTAATGGGGGAGGCCAACAAGAAGTCTGTGTACAGGCTTCTCTCTCTCTTTTCCCCTCTGTATTTATACCACAGAAGGTAAAAAGAACAAACAGTATAAGCATCCCGGATGATGAAGCTTGTACAGTTAACCACTAGATGATTCCTTTAGATTAAACTACAAACCAAAACATAAAGTCTTATTCCCAAACGTTAAAAAAATTTTTTTTAATTGAGGTATAACTGATATTCGCCAACATTTCTCTCTTCAGTCACTCTCCACTAACTAATTATACTAAGCTCTGTTCCATACGGTATGGAGGCAAGTAAAGTATCCTTGATCTCTAGACAATGTATTCATTACATTTGAACACTGCCTTTTCTCCAGCAAATGGGGAAACAGGATGATTCATAAGGAATCTTTCTAAAGATTATTTAAGTCTTTTACTAAAAAAATCTTAGTAATTCAATTAGCATTAAGTGCTTGCCATGGGTAATTGTTGTAAGTACTGAAGACACAGTCCTTGCACCCAAATTCACTGTTCAAAAGCCTCCTCATTTACACACACACACACACACACACGTGAGCATACATTATATTCTGTTGATCATGTGGTTAAAAATCACTGAACTCAAAAGTTTTAATGTTAATATTTTGTAGAGAGTCTCCTCTTAGCCCACCCATGAAAATGATGTGCTATTTTTTCTTGTTAACCTATACATTTATCAATTATCAGTACTGAGAGGTTAATAAATTGACTCTACCTTGAAAACCATTGATCTCAATTGTTAACACATATTTCTAACAATTGAATCTTTGGAAATTCCTAATAGTCAAAACAACACTATAATATTAAGTAAAATTGCTCACAGTACCTGAAAGGAAAGAGGGCAATTTCAAAATGTAAAATGCCTTCTTAATCCCTAAAGACCATAGAGAACAAGCTGACAACGGCCATGACAATCTGGCTATAACTGTGCTTCTAGAGCTAATTAGGCTATGTTACGCAGCAAGCAGAGGTCTCTTCTCTGGAACACCATTTTGGTTTCCTGGGAGCCTCGCCGTGGTTGAACACCTAAATGGTCATGCTGTCAACAAACTCTGAAGCATAACCTACAATCCCAAACCCTTCCATATGGATACCCCACAGAGCCCTCTGCATTTGCTCTCCTGGAAAGCGAGGAGCTGTTAGGTCCCTGCAGGTAGATCCTGTCAGATAAGCTTGGAGCCTTTGTACAGCTCAGTCAGAAATGAAAATGGGAGAGTAAAACTATAAACTGATGTGTTTCATTTGCTGTGCCACAAGTGGGGCCACTTATCAAGTCCACTTATCAATTAAAAGTCTTATCAAGAATTTTATTTTTATTTTCATGCAGTTGAAAATAAAAGTTTCTGAGAAAATTTCAACTGTAAAATATCCAACATAAGATTCTTCTTCCAATTATGGACATAGAAATAAATCAAACCTTCTATCTACAGTGAATATCCTAAACATTACATAAAACTCGGTTCCTGGAGGGCGAAAAAAAAAACCACCAGCAATCTCATGGTCTACCCTGAAAGTAACATTCTGCACTTATATATCACTATACAGCTTTGAAGAGGGCTTCTGGACTCAATCTCTTCTTCTTTTTAAAATACTTCCAACATCTATAGCAGGAAGAAATGTCCATGGTAAATATAAGAATTAAAAGCTGATATTGAGTCTGTTCCTATGTCTTTACTTTTTCTAGAAGTTCTTTTTTGACAAGAGGATAGATCATTTCTGAATGAAACAGTGGCATCTAATCCCTCTCCAAAAAGACTGCAAATTCATCGTATAAGTTAGTAGTCAGGAGTCAAGTATTTTCTAAAATGTTTAATAATTCAATGAATCAGAACTATCCAAAGAGTACCTTGACCATTACGTTTAGTTAAAGACCACAGAGATTAGAAAACACATTACCCATCTCAGAGGCAGTTCTTCCCACGTTACGAGTCCCTCAACGACCTTTAGCATCTCTCTCTCCCCTCTGCGCTCTCTCTCTTTTAATAAGGTTGAGCAAATGGGACTTCATTTTATCTGATTGCCACAGACTAGTGAGATTAATTATTCATGCTCACACTCTCCCTCTTGTTAAGACCATGCATTAGACTAATTTTTCTCTTTATTGCCCTAGTTGGGTGAGTCTCAACCCATGGCCACTTGACTCACTCTCAGAAGAGTGTGGATATGCTGGAAAGAAGGAAAAAATGACCCATAGCTAAAATCTTAGAGAAAATGTTCTGCACTAATGTGACCGCCAAATCAATAGAGGTTGCTGGGGATTTTTTTCTTTTAAGTACCACATGTATATTACAAAAGGGTTTAAATAGTGATTAAGGAGCAAATTTGTATAGAAGTTGGATGTTTCTTTAAGAATTATCTAAAATGCCTGAAGCATGTTGTATATTTTACAAAGGTAACTGCAGGAGATACAGTGTGTAGTCTCGGACACTGCAGGGTCTACTCCTTTCTCTTCGGCTTCCAGGGAGATGTAGAGGGCACCTGGTGGAAGCAAGCATTGCTTAAAAAGAACTTTCTGTTTTTTCCTTCTTAGAGATGTTAAGGTATTTTCACAAATCCTACTCTTAGAACCCTAACTTTCATTTTTGTCAATTATGCAGATTTCTCTGAAATTTCTAAAGAATCTTTGTTTTTTTCTGATTTCAAACATAATATATCTTGTGTAACCTTCTGGATAGCCATCTCTCAGAAATAACCACTTTAACAGTTTAGTGTATACAGTTGTCTCTCGGTATCCATGGGGGTTTAGTGCCGGGAACCCTCGGATACCAAAATCTGCCCATGCTCAAGTCCCTTATATAAAATGGTGTACTATTTGCACATAACCTACATCTTCTCATCTACTTTAAATCATTTCTAGATTACCTACAACACCTAATATGATGTAAACGCTATGTAAATAGTTGCTGGTGCTCAGCAAATTCAAGTTTTGCTTTTTGGAACTTTCTAGAATTTGGGGGGAATATTTTCGATCCGAAGTTGGTTGAATCCGTGGATACGCAACCTGTGGATGTGGAGGGCTATGTACTGCTAGACTTTTTCTATACACGTCTGTCTTGTCTGTTGCGTGCACACACTCTCTCTCTCTCTCTCTCTGTGTATAAAATTATTTTTTTCTCTCGATGGGACTGCTGTTCTACAACTTGTTTTTCCTACTAAATAACATGAGAGTTTTTTCTTCGTCAGTACCTATACATAGATCTTGTTCTTTTTAAAGGCTGCATAGAACATGTCTATGGATATATGATTCCATACTGATGGATATTTGGGTTGTTTCTAATTTTTCAGACAAAATAAATAATGCTGTAATTCTTTCAACGGCCAGTAAACAGATGTCTATGGTTCTGCTCCGTGCAGCAGGCACTGGAATGAACAGGGAGGGTGGGTGACGTGCAGGAGCCTCGGCCGGCTGCCAGCTGAAACAATCCACCTCTTCACCAGCTAGTGCATGGCCACCAACTGTCCTGGTCCGCCATTTGTGGGGCTCGCTGCTCTAAGGAGACCCACCTTACAGCCACGTCCTAGCAGGTGGTGGTGTAACAGTAGGGGCAGCAGTGTAGAGTCAGGATGGAGGTGGTGGCCACGGGCCTGACATCTGGGAAACATCGGCAACGCCCTGGTGCAGGCAGGCCCCGCCGCTTCCAGGTGTGACCCGGACCATTTAGTGTGCCTAGGGCCGGCTTTCCAACCAAACCATGAGGAGAGGGATAAGAAATGGCTACTGCCCCTGCAGTAGGGAGCTCAAGGCAGGCCAACTTCCTCCTTCACCCAGTAAGAACTGGATTTAGCAATACAAACATTGCCTAAATCTGGGACTGCTATTAGCCTCATAACGAAACAGGAACCACTGTATACAGAAACAGCTAGGAAGAGATTACAGAGCCTTGCAGTCCCAGATTTTGGCTGGGTGCTAATGACTGAAAAAAGGAATTCCATTTGTGTTTTCTTTAAGTTTACCAAAATAGTCTTCCTCACGCTCCTATGTGTCATCCGCCAAAGGCGTTACAGCACCTCCTCTGTCCAGCCGAGCAGCGGGCTCACCGCCTCCGGGCCCCAGGCACTGCCCCTCCCAAGGGGTGAGGAGGAGTCAGAAGGCTTCCTCGCAAGACTGTAGCTTTTTAAAAGGCATTGTGAATTAAAGATAATTTGTCTGCCACCATCTTAAAAAAGGGAAGCGACAGAGAGAGAAAAGGTTAGGAGATGCTGTGCTGGGTTGCAGCGAAGTAAAGGCTACAAAAAGGCATGGGGAGGAAGATGTGACTGAAATTCCTGGAGATGACTAAGTCCACCTACTTTCTTTTCTGATCTCTAACAACCCACCTCCGTCACTACCACATGTATTTTGCCCTTCTGAGGGGGTAAAGTCATGATAAGAAGCCAAATTCTAGAGAGTAAAGAAAATAAGCCTCATGTTCTCTCCTCTTCCATCCCAGTTAAGCTTATCGTGTGTTCTCTTTGAGCCCTTAGCAGAGTTTATTCCCTCTTGTCAGTGCTGAAGGTATTCACCATCTACGCACCCCCTCTGGTGTCCCCGAGGCGCCCCCTTGAACTGTACATCTGCTTCCTCCAACTCTTCCCCAGACCCATGGTTCTCAAACACCGGAGGGTAGGAGGGTCACCGAGGAGACTGTGATTTTAGCAGGCCAGCTGAGGCACTGTTACCAAGCGCCATGCCACATATTGTAAAACACTGTCCTAGACTTAAACTGCAAGTTCCTTGGGGCAGCAAATCATTCATTCCTGCAGCACGGACTCGGGGCCAGCATGTGCCAGTACTCAGTAAGTGCTTGTAGATTAACTGACTGGTACACGTTTATCAGGCAAACCCAGGGCTTACCATGGTCTGGTACATAATAAGTACTCAGATAGTCCTTGTTTTGCATATTAACACATTCCCCCATTTCTGGATGCCTAATCTTGCTGCTGGCTTGTACAAAGGAACCACTTCCTTGTACTCAAAACAGGAGGTTCCACAGATCTCTCTCCACAGTCTCCAGATTCCAGAACTCCCAAACCGTATCCAGGCCCAAGGTTCTACCTCTGACAACACAGCACACTATGACTGTCTGGAATGTCTGGAAGACCATCCTGTTTAAAACACTGAAGATTCAGTCTAGTAAACAGTCCTGTAAACATTCTGTTTAACTCCTAAGAAACCCGAGAAAGCGCGAGGAGGCGAAACCGAAGAGCACTGCAACCAGAAAGGGAGCAGCACTCATGTCAGGGCTGCTCTGGGGACACGTGCCAGCGTCGGGGGCCTGGGAAGCGGGGGAAATAGGAGGCAAGGTTTCCAGCCAGTGCCAGGGGGAACCAGAACTCTAAGTCTGCCTGAAGTTGGGCCCCTGGGACAGCTATGTACACTCAGCAAAAAGCAAGACAGGAATAAAAATCTATCCACTGGTGAAGAGAGCCTACGTGGCAACTTGCCTGTGTCAGGTTCAGCTCAGGATGGAAAATGTTTGCCCTCAGCCTGCAAGCCTCACGCAGGTTGGGAGTTTGAAGTTATACTACCTGCAAGGCCAAAAGACCCCAGGTCTAGTACTAAAAGTACTTTCATGTTGGTAACATGCTTCCTGGTACCTGGCAGAATCTTCTCAGGAGGAAGACCCTCTCAACCCAGGGCCCACAGGACATCTACAAATCAGTATCAGCCAAATATGAGCTCACAATTAAAAAAAAAAATTTTTTCCTAACACAGAAACAGCTCATCATAAGTGAGAGACAGAAAAGAGAAGAATTAGGCTTCCAAGGATATCAGATGTTTATCAGATGAAGAAAAATATGCATGCTGGAAATGTTTACAGAAATAAGAGAGGGTGAGGGGTCAAAAGCAGCAAAACTGATTAAGCAGCTTTGAAAAACAAAACAAATAGAATTTCTAGAAGTTAAAAAAAAAAAAAATCAGGGGACTTCCCTGGTGGTGCAGCGGATAAGACTCTGCACTCAAAATGCAGGGAGCCCTGGTTCGATCCCTGGTCAGGGAACTAGCTCCCACGTGCATACTGCAACGAAGGAGCCCGCATGCTGCAACTAAGGAGACCATGTCCTGCGACTAAGGAGCCCACGTGCTGCAACTAAGACCCAGCCGCAACCAAAGAGAAAAAAAAATCAATGGATGAGTTAAACGGAGTCCAAGGGAGAATTTGTGAACTGGAAGACAAAGATGAAGAAATTATTCAGGATGCAACACAGAGAGATGGAGATGGAAAAGATGAGTGAGTGAGGAAGAGCACAGAAGGGAGAACAAGTTGGTCTAACACACATCTAACCTGAGTTCTAGACAGAAAGAATAGAGAGAATGAGGGGAAATTTCAACAAGGCAATGGCTGAGAACTTTCTGCAAGTGAAAGGAAAGAAGTGCAAGAGAACCCCAAACAGGGAAAATAAAACTAAATCCACCCCTAGAGACAGCAGAGTGAAACCATAGAAAATTAAAGACAAGGAAAAACCAGCCAAAAGAAGAGAAAAAGTCCTAAATGGAAATGACAATTAAACAACTTCTCAGTAATAACAGTGGAAGTCAAACCAATCATCTCTTCAAGGGTCTGAGAGAAAATACCTGTCATCCTGGAATGATAAAGGACTAGTAAAACCACCTTTCTAGAATGAGTATGAAATAAAGATGTTTTGGGATAAAAATACCGAGAGCAGAGAGCACTTGTGGCCAAGAGACCCTCACTACAGAATATACTTTTGGAAGATATAAAATCATTCCAGAATAAAAGGTCTGAAATGCTGGCAAGAACAGTGAGAGAAGATTCAGGTAAATGTGCACGAATATATACAAATGTTGACTATACACAACAACAATACTGATTTGGGGTTAAATAAATAGAATAAACTCTGTCTAGTCCTTATTACTCCAAACAGTCAAGTGCCATGCATCAGGGCAAAGTACCAGGAGCACAAAGATGCCAGGTGCACGGGGGACCTCCAGCATCATGGTTTGGAGTGAACAGATAGTTTCTTGGATAGCTGTACCACGTTTGGCACAAAGGAAGGACTCAGTATCTATTTGCTGAAAGAATGAGTAAGTGCTGCACACCTCTGCCTGTGTCGATTACAGGTGAATGACACACCAGCCTTATATTAAAGATATGCCCCCTCACAGATGAACACATTAAGTCAATTTGCTTTCCACCAACAGCAGCGTATTTAGCTGGTTCATAAGTGGGAGGTACAGTTTTATTCCATACAGAACTTAAAGCACAAGACTAGTAATGTTCAATTAAAAAAAAATAAAAGACACAAAAGAAAAAGAGCTCTCAGTCTCTGGGGTAGAATTTACTCGCGTAAATGACCCAAGTTGCTCTTCTGACCCAACATAAATATGACCCACAAAAACGTGCTCAAAAATTTTACTACAAAAAATGCAGGGTCTGCATATTGATGTTCACATACAAAGCTAAGTGAACAGTCTCTATAAATTCACAGATGAGCTAAGATTGTAAAAAACGATGAGAAAGACAGTTGGGGAGGGAAAGCGAGCTAGTGAGAAAAGAGTAAATCATACAAAAAACAGCCAATAAAAAAGCAGTTAATATACATGAATAATGGATGTCTGATTTAAAAGCAGTTTACTCTGATATGATGTAATTTTTGACAATCAGCCAGAGAGACTATTTCGTAAGTCCATGCCAGAGATAAGTCAGCGCAAGAGGCTTGGTAACGCGGCGTATCTGTGAACATGTGGAAAATGACTTTCACCACCATCCCAAAGGTGACTCTGCTGGCAAACAAAAACTTGCCTCTCAGGTGCTTTTAGCAGCAGCAAACAGCAAGATGCAGAGCCGAAGAAATGGACCCCTGACATGAGCACAGCTCCCTGAAACACAGCAGCCCCTCAACAGTTTCCATGACATGCTTCTGGCACAGTCCACCCTCAAACGCGGCACAAAGGGAGAAGCAGCCTGAGCTGCTTTCATGTTTAAGTTTTAATGAGAGTCACAAGCCCACGAGGACAGGGTATTTCAGGGATGGGACGGTGTTGCTGAGCCTCGCCAGGCACCGGGTAGGCAGGCCTGTGTGCACTGCCCTCCACCACGTGCCAATGCACCTGCAACCCCTGCTGTTCCAGGACTGGACTCTGCCCGGAAAGGCACTGCCAATCACCGCAGACTGTGCCAAACATGGGGCTTTGTGATGTGGGCAGATGTCTACAAAGGACCAGAGCGAGGCCAAACCAACACCTATTGTGACCTAAGCCTGAAAAGAACCCAGAGAGCAAGAGTGCACTTGGGTGAAAATGCAGGCCAATATGATCCAATCTCTCTCTCCCCTGACCTCCATAGGTGCTGGAAATGATAAAGGAAGGTAGTGACCAGAATATGGTTCTCTGCTTTGCTTCAGGGATCTCTTTAGACAGTCTGTGTCCTAGTGCTAGAAGAAGGATAAGATACGACTAACAAAGAATGGGTTGACGGGGTACATAAAATGAACAGGAGACGTTCACTGTCAGAGCATTTAGCGCAATGAAGAGATTATAATTATTATGCAAATATATAACTCAAAGCTGAAAATCCTCACATACTCCTTTCAGGTTCCCAACAGGCTTCATCATAATAAAGAGCACGGACAGTTTCGGAGCACTTCACAAATATTAACGACATGTAACTAACCAAAGTCCCCACGAGAAAGAAAATGATCATTAAATCTGTGTTATATAGGGAGGAAAACTGAGGCTGCGAACTACGAAATGAATTCTTCAAAATTAAAGACAACCTGGACATGATTTTTTCAATGGGAAGATTGCAAGTGAGAGCTGGTCGTGTAACAACACTCGTGAGCCTGTAGACTTCACACCGTAGACGCGATTCAGGATATTACGGTGCTGGCGTGTCAGTTTGCAACCAGCCTGGCAACTTCTTATTTGGCCCCAAGTTAGACTAAGGCTTAGAAGGCTTAGAAATGGGTAGACAGGCAGGACGTGGCTACCATCAGATCACCGAGACAAATGACAGCAGATGCAGGAGCGTGAAAGACTGCAGTGAACTACTGGGGCCTTTGGTGCAGGGCCCACAGTCCGCCCCAGTCCCCTTCACACGCTTAAGGGCATAACCACCTTTCACTATATGGTACCGCGTGGCACACGACGGTGCCGGCACAGATGTGATCAGCAGCGTCGTGCGCACGAAGCACACTAAATGTCAGCTGTTAATAATCACCGTGGTACTCCTTTCACACAAATCCTTTCCGAGTACCGTTCCGTCTGATTCTCACAACCAGCAAAGGAAGACAAACACTGCCGTACACATTTTATACATAAAGAAACTGAGGCTTACAATAATTTAAATAACTTGCCCCAAATGACACAGGTAACAACATCAGCTGAGGATGCACTAGGCAGAGCCCAGCTACTCTCATTTCTAGGTCAATGTTTGCCACCATATGACAAGCCTTTTCCCGAGTCCTGGCAAAAATGGTCAGTAATGCCTAACCCTTACAGCGTCCCCTTAAGTGCAAAACACCGCGACTATGCGTCCTCTCACCTGATCCCCACCATGCCGTACAGTGGCCGTCCTGATTTTACTCACTCTATATATGAGGCTGCAGCAGAGGTGTCGAGAGGCCAAATCACTTACACAGAAGTGAAGGTTTGGAACCAGAATCCAAAGCCGAGCAGGTGGACCTCCAACTAGCCCGGGGTGCTCCAAGTGCGGCTCTGGACCGGCAGCATCGGCAGCACTGGGCAAAACAGACCCTCAGGCCCCAACCCAGTCTCGGTGAGTCAGAAGCCTTCAGGTGGAGGCCCAAGAGCTGTATTTTTCTGATACTCCCTGGCGTATGAGAACCCCCGCACTGCACCGACACTGCCTCCCAAGCCAAAAAAGAACCGGAAACATTAAAGCAGTGGTACTCGGCTCTGAATGCTCATTTCCTGCCTCCCAGCTGACGGCAACCGGGTTAAGAATAGCGCTGGGCAGTAACAGTAAGGCAAGGTGAGATGCAGACCCCGTGTGCTGTGAGCGTAAGGGGAGGGAGGTGTTCACTGAGAGCCAGAACAGTTGGGAAGGCTTCTTCTGAGAAGTGGGACCCTGGATGGACCTTTCCTGAAGGACATGGAGAGACAGGAGGGGAAAGGAGGGACTGCTGTTGCTAGTCCGGAATAAACATGGCATATTCTGGACTGCGCAGGCTCCTTCTGGAGGTGCAGGGTGGAGAGTGGGAGGCTCAGTCTCCAGGGTCTGAAGGCCAGGCAGAAGGCGCGCACCAGCGAGTCACCCGGTCCTTGGCGCGCAGCCACTGCTCCGACAAAATCTGAAAGGGGCCACGAGGAGGGACACTGACAGGTGGTACAAGAGACCAAAGGTGGGGAAAGGGCAGGGGCAGGTGAAGGAGGGGGCGCTGGGGAAGAAGTATTCTCATGTCATTTTCAACATATGCTTTAAAACTTATTGTGGAACATGAGATAAGAGTTCACACCCTAAGGAAACTCCACAGTCCAGAGAGGCCACCCAGGGGAATAGGCAGAGCCTGGGCCAGAGGTCCTAACCTAGAAAGATCCAAAGAAATCTGGGTATTGAATCTGGTCCTGGTCCAGTCGGTCAGTCCCATATCAATGGACCACCTGCGGCAGGAGACGGTCGGAACCCAGGTAACGGCAGAGCTGCTTCCTGCACGTGGCACATTCAGATGATTCCTGGCCTCACTGTGACCCACTGAAAACCTCCCAAGCCCTTTAATCTGGAATGCGATTGTTCAAATGTGGACTGAGCTGGGGTTTTCCTTTGACCCTCTACAAAACTGGATTTACCCTGTAAATTAATAACACACTGAGAGGATGCTTAAGAGAGTAACTTTGCGTCCATTAGAAGAACTCATCTGCAACTCAGTAACTGATAAGTTAATTATAAACTCACTCTCTAACACAGTGCCTTATAGACTGAAGTGCCGGGTAAATTAAAAAATCATATTCATCTATGTATTGAATAAAAAGGAAAAGCCCTCTACTTTGTAATATTTTTGTTAGCTTAAGCTGCTATGTGTACTTGAAAACAATAAAATGTCTTAAATATTGTGAAATTCAAACTCACTCAGGCCATTTTCTGTGTGCCCTCTTCTCCTACCCTCTATCAAACCAATACCATCTGTCTCAACTGTCTGGATATATACACAAGGAAAGCCTGCATGCAGCCTATTCTACAGTGTTACTGTTACTGATTATAGAGCAAAAAGGTAAACATTTCCAATAGGCCCCCGCGATCTTCATTAACTGAAAAACGAGCTGATTTTTAACCCTAACAAACTAGTTGCTGCTCATCTGGCACAAAGAAACCAAAGCCACCGTATTCAAAGAGTGAAATAAACGCCAAGATCAACTCCAAGTTCACACTCTCCCATAGGTATGGAACGGTAAACCCGGATGGAAATCCCACATAAATAATCAGGAAAGCCATTAGAAAAATTAGGCCCTATATAAAATTCTAAGCTTAATTCAAAAGACAAATGAGGGCTTCCCTGGTGACACGGTGGTTAAGAATTCACCTGCCAACGCAGGGGATACGGGTTCAAGCCCTGGTCCGGGAAGATCCCACATGCCGCGGAGCAACTAAGCCTGGGCGCCACAGCTACTGAGCCTGCGGTCTAGAGCCCATGAGCCAAAACTACTGAGCCGTTGTGCCACAACTACTGAAGCCCATGCACCTAGAGCCCGTGCTCTGCAAAGAGAAGCCACCTCAATGAGAAGCCTGCGCACCGCAACAAAGAGTGGCCCCTGCTCGCCGCAACTAGAGAAAGCCCGCGTGCAACAATGAAGACCCAATGCAGCCAAAAATAAATAAATAAATATATTTTTAAAGACACATGAGAAAGAAGGAAATGATCATCATATATGTCAATGTAATGGTCTTGTAAAAACTTGCTCAGTACTTCTAGAATTCTGATCAATGTTTTTAGAAATTAAAAAATGATACGTGTCATATACAAAAACTACACCAGTGTGAGCGAAGACAAAAGATACTTAAGACACAGCGCTAGCCCTCTCCAATGAGGCTCCACATCTCAAAGTGACCATAAACGAAGTGACTCAGCATTCACATTAACTTAACTGCATTCATCCTGCAAAAAGTTGAATTCCCCCAGCCCTCCCTATTCTAAATGCATTCTTGTAAAACAACTCTCAGGAAAATGACTCCTAGCAGGTATGGCTTTAGCACAGCTCCCACACCAGTCCACGGCACCTGTGCTCCAGCCCGCTTGGACCACCCCAGCACCACTTCCTGGCCCCCCAGAAACCCTCCTCCAGGCCTGGTGCCTCTGCCTGGACTTGCCCCCTTGCCCAGGCTTTCCTGATGAACTCTGACCTGACCCCAAAGCTGGTGGGGATGGGGAGGTGAAGGAGGCACCTAACAAGTCCTGAGCACCAGCCATAAGCACATTACCTCCTTTCCCCAGGTATTCTCCCATTTCCAAATGGGATGCTGAGGCATGTAAGCAACCTGCCTAAGGCTTATCTGACTCCAAGTCCCCAATGGTTATACCACTACCCGACTTAGCTGTAAATACTTTTCCCTATATTCACTTTCTATAACCTCCATCACTCCCTCCCAGGAGTAGCTCAGGATCACTGGAGATCCTGAAGCACTCTTAGCTTCTACAAGAAGTGGCAGCATTCTAACGAAGTTTTTGCAGAATCACCCATCGTGATTGTAGAGAATATCAGAGGTGGTCGGGTCCTCAAAGGTCTCTAAGTCAGAGACGTTGTCTTGAGAAACCCTTGGGGCTCTATGGAGGCATTTCAGGGTTTTCACAACACGTGAAAACTATTCATTATCAATAATACACTAACAATGATCAATTATTGATACATTCTATTTATTTTTTTTATACAGCAGGTTCTTACTAGTCATCCATTTTATACACATCAGTGTATACATGTCAATCCCAATCTCCCAGTTCATCCCACCACCACCACCCCTCCACTTTCCCCCCTTGGTGTCTGTATATTTGTTCTCTACATCTGTATCTCTATTTCTGCCCTGCAAACTGGTTCATCTGTACCATTTTTCCAGATTCCACATATATGCGTTAATATACGATATGGGTGTTTCTCTTTCTGACTTACTTCAGTCTGTATGAGTCTCTAGGTCTATCCATGTCTCTACAAATGACCCAATTTCGTTCCTTTTAATGGCTGAGTAATATTCCATTGTATATATGTACCACATCTTCTTTATCCATTTGTCTGTCAATAGGCATTTAGGTTGCTTCCATGACCTAGCTATTGTAAACAGTGCTGCAGTGAACATTGGGGTTCATGTGTCTTTTTGAATTATGGTTTGCTCTGGGTATATGTCCAGTAATGGGACTGCTGGGTCATATGGTACCTTCTATTTTGCTTTTTTTTTTTTTTTTTTTTTTTGCGGTATGAGGGGCTCTCACTGTCGTGGCCTCTCCCATTGCAGAGCACAGGCTACGGACGCGTAGGCTCAGCGGCCATGGCTCACGGGCCCAGCCACTCCGCGGCATGTGGGATCTTCCCGGACCGGGGCATGAACCCATGTCCCCTGCATTGGCAGGTGGACTCTCAACCACTGCGCCACCAGGGAAGCCCTATTTTTACTTTTTTAAGGAACCTCCATACTGTTCTCCATAGTGGCTGTTATCGATTTACATTCCAACTAACAGTGAAAGAAGGTCCCCTTTTCTCCACACCCTCTCCAGCGTTTATTGTTTGTACATTTTCTGAAGATGCCCATTCTAACCAGTGTGAGGTGATACCTCATTGTAGTTTTGATTTGCATTTCTCTAATAGCTAGTGATGTTGAGCAGCTTTCAATGTGCCTCCTGGCCATCTGTATGTCTTCTTTGGAGAAATGTCTATTTAGGTCTTCTGCCCATTATTTCATTGGGTTCTTTTTTTTAATATTGAACTACATGAGCTGTTCGTATATTTTGGAGATTAGTCCTTTGTCCATTGATTCATTTGCAAACATCTTCTCCCATTCTGGGGGTTCTTTTTTCATCTTGTTTATAGTTTCCTTTGCTGTGCAAAAGCTTTTAAGTTTCATTAGGTCCCATTTGTTTATTTTTGGTTTTATTTCCATTTCTCTAGGAGGTGGGTCAAAAAGGATCTTGCTGTGATTTATGTTATAGAGTGTTCTGCCTATGTTTTCCTCTAAGAGTTTGATAGTGTCTGGCCTTACATTTAGGTCTTTAATCCATTCTGAGTTTATTTTTGTGTATGGTGTTAGGGGGTGTTCTAATTTCATTCTTTTACATGTAGCTGTCCAGTTTTCCCAGCACCACTTATTGAAGACACTGTCTTTTCTCCACTGTATATCATTGACTCCTTTGCGTCATAGATTATTTGACTATAGGTGTGTGGGTTTATCTCTGGGCTTTCTATCCTGTTCCATTGATCTATGTTTCTGTTTTTGTGCCAGGACCATACTGTCTTGATTATTATAGCTTTGTAGTATAGTCTAAAGTCAGGGAGTCTGATTCCTCCAGCTCCGTTTTTTTCCCCTCAAGGCTGCTTTGGTTATTTGGGGTCTTTTGTGTCTGCATACAAATTTTAAGATTTTTTTGTTCTAGTTCTGTAAAAACTGCCATTGGTAATTTGATAGGGATTGCACTGAATCTGTAGATTGCTTTGGGCAGTATAGTCATTTTCACAATACTGATTCTTCCAATCCAAGAACATGGTACATCTCTCCATCTGTGTCATCTTTGATTTCTTTCATCAGTGTCTTACAGTTTTCTGAGTACAGGTGTTTTACCTCCTTTGGTGGGTTTATTCCTAGGTATTTTATTCTTTTTGTTGCAATGGCGAATGGGACTGTTTCCTTAATTTCTCTTTCTGATCTTTCGTTGTTAGTATATAGGAATGCAAGAGATTTCTGTGGATTAATTTTGTATCCCGCTACTTTACCAAATTCATTAATTAGCTCTAGTAGTTTTCTGGTGGCATCTTTAGGATTCTCTATGTATAGTATCATGTCATCTGCAAACAGTGACAGTTTTACTTCTTTTCCAATTTGTATTCCTCTTCTTTTTCTTCTCTGATTGCCATGGCTAGGATTTCCAAAACTATGTTGAATAATAGTGGCAAGAGTGGACATCCTTGTCTTGTTCCTGATCTTAGAGGAAATGCTTTCAGTTTTTCACCATTGAGAAGGATGTTTGCTGTGGGTTTGTCATATATGGCCTTTATTATGTTGAGGTAGGTTCGCTCTATGCCCACTTTCTGAAGTTTTTATCATAAATGGGTGTTGAATTCTGTCAAAAGCTTTCCTGCATCTACTGAGATGATCATATGGTTTTTCTTCTTCAATTTGTTAATATGGTGTATCACACTGATTTGCATATATTGAATCCTTGCATCCCTGGGATAAACCCCACTTGATCATGGTGTATGATCCTTTTGATGTGTTGTTGGATCCTGTTTGCTAGGGTTTTGTTGAGGATTTTTGCATCTATATTTATCAGTGATATTGGTCTGTAATTTTCTCTTTTTGTAGTATCTCTGTCTGGTTTTGGTATCAGGGTGATGGTGGCCTCATAGAATGAGTTTGGGAGTGTTCCTTCCTCTACAATTTTTTGAAAGAGTCTGAGAAGGATAGGTGTTAGCTCTTCTCTAAATGTTTGATAGAATTCACCTGTGGAGCCATCTGGTCCTGGACTTTTGTTTGTTGCAAGATTTTTAATCTCAGTTTCAATTTCATTACTTGTGATTGGTCTGTTCATATTTTCTGTTTCTTACTGGTTCAGTCTTGGAAGGTTATCCCTTTCTAAGAATTTCTCTATTTCTTCCAGGTTGTCTATTTTATTGTCATAGAGTTGCTTGTAGTTGTTTCTTAGGATGCTTTGTATTTCTGTGGTGTCTGTTGTAACTTCTTTTTCATTTCTAATTTTATTGATGAGTCCTCTCCCTCTTTTTCTTGACGAGTCTGGCTAACACTTTACCAATTTTGTTTATCTTCTCAAAGAGCCAGCTTTTAGTTTTATTGATCTTTGCTATTGTTTTCTTTGTTTCTATTTCATTCATTTCTGCTCTGATCTTTATGATTTCTTTCCTCCTAATAACTTTAGGTTTTGTTTGTTCTTCTTTTTCTAGTTCCTTTAGGTGTAAGTGGAGATTGTTTGAGATTTTTTCTTCTTTCTTGAGGTTGGATTGTATTGCTATAAACTTCCCTCTTAGAACTGCTTTTGCTGCATCCCATAGGTTTTGGATCGTTGTGTTTTTGTTATCATTTGCCTCTAGGTATTTTTTGACTTCCTCTTTGATTTCTTCAGTGATCTCTTCGTTATTCAGTAACATATTGTTTAGCCTCCATGTGTTTGTGTTTTTTACGTTTTTTTCCCCTGTAATTGATTTTTAACCTCATAGCATTGTAGTCAGAAAAGATGCTTGATATGATTTCAATTTTCCTAAATTTACCAAGGCTTGATTTGTGACCCAAGATGTGATCTATCCTGGAGAATATTCTGTGTGCACTTGAGAAGAAAGTGTAATCTGCTGTTCTTGGATGGAATGTCCTATAAATACCAATTAAATATATCTGATCTATTGTGTCATTTAAAGCTTGTGTTTTCTTATTAATTTTCTGTCTGGATGATCTGTCCCTTGGTGTAAGTGAGGTGTTAAAGTCCCCCACTATTATTGTGTTACTGTCAATTTCCTCTTTTATGGCTGTTAGCAGTTGCCTTATGCATTGAGGTGCACCTATGTTGGGTGCATATATATTTATAATTGTTATATCTTCTTCTTGTATTGATCCCTTGATCATTATGTAGTGTTTGTCCTTGTCTCTTGTAACGTTCTTTATTTTAAAGTCTATTTTATCTGATATGAGCATCCCTACTCCAGCTTTCTTTTGATTTCCATTTGCATGGAATATGTTTTTCCATCCCCTCACTTTCAGTCTGTATGTGTCCCTGGGTCTGAAGTGGGTCTCTTGTAGACAGCATATATATGGGTCTTTTTTTTGTATCCATTCAGCAAGCCTGTGTCTTTTGGTTGGAGCATTTAATCCATTCACGTTTAAGGTAATTATCGATATGTATGTCCCTATGACGATTCTCTTGTTTGGGGTTTTTTGTAGGTCTTTTTCTTCTCTTGTGTTTCCCACTTAGAGAAGTTCCTTTAGCATTTGTTGGAGAGCTGGTTTGGTGGTGCTGAATTCTCTTAGCTTTTGCTTGTCTGTAAAGCTTTTGATTTCTCCGTCAAATCTGAATGAAATCCTTGCTGGGTAGAGGAATCTTGGTCGTAGGTTCTTCCCTTTCATCACTTTAAGTATATCATGCCATTCCCTTCTGGCTTGTAGAGTTTCTGCTGAGAAATCAGCTGTTAACCTTATGGGAGTTCCCTTGTATGTTGTTTGTCGTTTTTCCCTTGTTGCTTTTAATAATTTTTCTTTGGCTTTAATTTTTGTCAATTTGATTACTATGCGTCTTGGTGTGTTTCTCCTTGGGTTTTGCTTCCTGAACTTGGGTGGCTATTTCCTTTCCCACGTTAGGCAAGTTTTCAACTGTAATCTCTTCAAATACTTTCTTGAGTTCTTTCTCTCTCTCTTCTCCTTCTGGAACCCCTATAATGTGAATGTTGGCATATTTAATTTTGTCCCAGAGGTCTCTTAGGCTGTCTTTTCATTCTTTTCTCTTTATTCTGTTTCATGGCAGTGAAATTTCACCATTCTGTCTTCCAGGTCACTTATCCATTCTTCTGCCTCAGTTATTCTGCTACTGATTCCTTCCAGTGTATTTTTCATTTCAATTATTGTATTGTTCATCTCTGTTTGTTTGTTCTTTAATTCTTCTAGGTCTTTGTTAAACATTTCTTGCATCTTTGCCTCCATTCTTTTTCCGAGGTCCTGGATCATCTTCACTATCATTATTCTCCCTTCTTTTTCTGGAAGGTTGCCTATCTCCACTTCATTTAGTTGTTTTTCTGGGGTTTTATCTTGTTCCTTCATCTGATACATAGTCATCTGCCTTTTCATTTTGTCTGTCTTTCTGCGAATGCAGTTTTCGTTCTCCAGGCTGCAGGATTGTAGTTCTTCTTGCTCCTGCTGTCTGCCCTCTGGCGGACGAGGCTATCTAAGACCTTGTGCAAGCTTTCTGATGGGAGGGAGTCATGGTGGGTAGAGCTGGGTGTTGCTCTGGTGGGAAGAGCTCAGTAAAACTTTAATCTGATTGTTTGCAGATGGGTGGGGCTGAGTTCCCTCCCTGCTGGTTGTTTGGCCTGAGATGACCCAGCAATGGAGCCTACAGCCTCTTTGGTGGGGTTAATGGCAGACTCCAGGAGGGCTCGTGCCAAGGAGCACTTCCCAGAACTTCTGCTGCCAGTGTCCTTGTCCCCATGGTGAGCCACAGCTGCCCCCCACCTCTGCAGGAGACCCTCCAACACCAGCAGGTGGGTCTGGTTCAGTCTCCTATGGGGTTCACTGCTCCTTCTTCCTGGGTCCTGACACACACACTATTTTGTGTGTGCTCTCCAAGAGTGCAGTCTCTGTTTCCCCCAGTCCTGTCGAAGTCCTGCAATCAAATCCTGTTAGCCTTCAAAGTCTGATTCTCTGGGAATTCCTCCTCCCATTGCCAGACCCCCAGGTTGGGAAGCCTGACATGGGCCTCAGAACCTTCACTCCAGTGGGTGGACTTCTGTGGTATAAGTGTTCTCCAATTTGTGAGTCACCCACCCAGCGGTTATGGGACTTGATTTTATTGTGATTGCGCCCCTCCTACCATTTCACTGCAGCTTCTCCTTTGTCTTTGGATGCGGGGTATCTTTTTGGTGAGTTCCAGTGTCTTCCTGTCAATGACTCTTCAGCAGTCAGTTGTGATTCTGGTGCTCTCGCAAGAGGGAGTGAGTGCACGTCCTTCTACTCCACCACCTTGAACCAATCTCTTACCACTGATACATTTTAATATTAAAACATGTACAAAATGCATATGAATATTCAATCCTCATCTATGTATTTACCTGTATAACTTTTCAGTACTTTGGAATTCAGCAAATTAACCGTGAAGGTCTCCCTACGACCTCATGTCCATCTCAACATGGAGAAAACCACCTCTGTATCACTAAGCTACTGTTAAAGCCCACGAGGAGGTAAGCCCCGACGTGGATGTCACGTTTGAGACATCCCTGTTTGCAGCATGGTCAGATATCCAGCAAATAGTGTGTGTTCAGTAAGCAGTCATTCACAATGACAGCAACGTTAGCAACAAAAGTGGACCCTTTGGTAGTCAACATCACTCAATAACCCAGAAAACTGGTCTCCAAGAGCTATTTTCTTAAACTTTTCCAAGCAGAAAGTAAATAAATATGAAAAATGTTAAAGGTTTAATGTGAAAGTGAAGAGGAAATGAGACACTTACTTTGTGAACTTTCAATTTCAAATAATTCATCCTGCTTGTAAAATACAGCTTTTAGTTCTCCTCTAGAATGGAGCCTTGAACAAAAGGAAAGATGGATTTCATATTCTGGTGTAGGTATGGAGAATGGTGCCAGAATCCATGACCCTCTGATCTCAAAGGCTCTTCCAGACAGGTATTTCAACTTGTGACGAGTGCAATAACCAATCCAGAGTATTTTCACGTCTGCATACAGGGAATGATTACCCTAAGAGACGTTAGCAATTATTTTCCAGTGTGATGTAAGCTGAGGCAGCAGTGCCAAGCCAGTGTCCTTGTCAAACACACCCCAGCCCCCTGGATTACTTCACTCACGTCACCCTGATTAGGATGCGTGCCGTGTTCTGCTAAATACAATCTGCCACCGAATGCCAAGCACTTCAGAACTAAATTAGGAAATATGTCCAAATACACAGAATGATGCTGAGAGCTGTAAGTGGGTCTCTCTCTTCCTTTATGAGGCATGAGACTCATCGTCACCATAATGCTCTTAAATGAGACAATTCTATCTCCTGACTCTCCACCTCTGAGAGCAAAATTTAATTCAGGCAGCAAAAGAATTAATAAAGATGATTAGAATCATAAAGACGTTTTCATGGGTGGAAGTATTTTTGACAGATTCAGGAAGTATGAGACTAAAAACAAATTTTAAAGGGCTATTTGGGCACAAAGGGCCACATTAACAGAGTTGACACTGATCTTTGCCCTGCAACATGATGAAGAGATGAGGCCAGAGTAACTGCTATTCCATTTGTTTTCTTTTATAATTATATGCCACTTAGCAATGACTACCTTTAAGATCATTTACGCCACTGAAGTGTGAGAACCCAAGAATGCAACGTCAACACTTAAGAGTCCATTTTCGGGCTTCCCTGGTGGCGCAGTGGTTGAGAATCCGCCTGCCGATGCAGGGGACACGGGTTCGAGCCCCGGTCCGGGAAGATCCCACATGCCACGGAGCGGCTGGGCCCGTGAGCCATGGCCACTGAGCCTGCGCGTCCGGAGCCTGTGCTCCACAACGGGAGAGGCCACAACAGTGAGAGTCCCACATACCACACACACACACAAAAAAAGGGGTCCATTTTCATCTAAAAGTAAAAGACCTTCAAAAGCAGTCCTTCTCACCATATACCCCTTGCCCAGAAAGACACAGGAATTGATGAAAAAGTACCAAACAATTTCCTGCCCAATCATTCCTGCCAGCAATAAGCACGGCCCTTAGGAGATCCCGCTAGAGAAGTAACAGGAGAGCAATGGGTTCCTCAACCCATTTCAGAAACCCTCAGCTTCCCAGAAACCTCCAAGGACAGACCAGCTCAACACGACTCCACAGGTAACAGAAAAAGTTTAAACCACCTAACTGCTTAAAGAATCAAGGGGGCTTCCCTGGTGGCGCAGTGGTTAAGAATCTGCCTGCCAATGCAAGGGACACAGGTTCGAGCTCTGGTCCGGGAAGATCCCACATGCTGCGGAGCAACTAAGCCCGCAAGCCACAACTACTGAGCTCTAGAGCCCGCAAGCCACAACTACTGAGCCCACGTGCCACAACTACTGAAGCCTACGTGCCTAGAGCCCATGCTCCGCAGCAAGAGAAGCCACGACAGTGAGAAGCCCGCGCACCACAACAAAGAGTAGCCCCCACTCACCCGAACTAGAGAAAGCCTGCACACAGCAATGAAGACCCAACACAGCCAATAAATAAATAAATAAATAAAATTAAAAAAAAAAAAAGAATCAAGGAATGTGGGTGCTGGACAGGAGACCAAAAGTTACATGTCCAACCCTCCTCATTTTACAAAAAAGAGGCAGGTGAGCCTACTGTCTTTAAAGAACCATGGGCTCTCCCTCAAATGGTAGCAAACAAACCAAGAAGGGGCACATATCAGTGTGTGTTGTAGCTCTGTCCACCCTAATAGTGGTCTGATAAGGCTGTCACAGTCCCACTGCACTGATTCCAGGTGAGGCATGTGATTCTAGATGAGGTCATTCATCCTCAAAGCAGAGAGCTACAAAATAACTTAAATGAAGGCAGGACCAGACAGAGAGCACTGTTTATTCCTTCTGGCCTCATTTTGTTGTGACCCTTCTGTAAAGCCCGTGAGAGGAAAGATGTTAAGGAACTGCTAGGAGAATGGGATGCACTGCCATCCTCCACTTTCCAAGGAACACCTACTGTAGAGGGCAACAGCTATCAAAATCATGAAGGCACAGCACCCTCTGACCCAGCAAGTCTTTATTTTGAGGAACTAATCCTACAAATACATTCATGTGGACCAAGTTGTTCAGAATAGCAAAAGACTGGGAGCAAGTTAACATCCATCAATAGGGGGCAGGGTCGCAGAATTACTTAAGGTACAACTACAAGGTGCAATATCATAAAATCGCAAAAAATAAAAAAAAAAAAACCTACCAGGAAGTTTTTTATTATGTTATAAGAAATGATCTCTAAGAGATTCTGTTGCACAAAAAAGTAAGATGCAGGACAAAAATAGAGTATTTTACTATTTATATTTTTTAGAAAGAGGGGATTGAGGGCATGTATGGACAATTTGCTTACATATGCATAAAACATCTCTGGAAGGATGCGCAAGACACTGGCAACACTGATTTAGCTGCTCCAGTTAGAGAAACCGGGCGGCGGGTTGCAAAGAGCGGGAAGGAGTCAGCCCACTGCACACCCTCCCTTTCATGTCTTTTGGTTTCTGAATCAGGTGAACGCATTACCTAGTCAAAAAATACTTTCTTTTTTTTTTTTAAAGATGTTTAAAGATCTGCTCTCTTAAGAAAGAGTACAAATAGATAATAGCCTTTTTTTTTCCTACAACTTTACTTGGCCAAAGAAAGAACATGCTGGCAAACCCAAGCGTGGCCCCTAATGTACCCGAGCACTAACGCTTTCTCTGAGCCTCCCCACCAGAGCTGGAAATGCCTGAACCAGCTGTATTCACAAGCCTTTTCTTCAGATTAAATGGATAAATTTCTGCTAAGTTACTTGGTTTCACTTCCTTAGAAAACTAAGGATGTTTACTAACAGAGCTAAGTTACTTGACAAATACCCATCTGCTGAAATCTGCGCACAATGTTGTTTTAATGCTCCGATGCCAGGACACGGCTGGTGCTCTGTAACTCTCTGTGATACACACATACAGGCTGGCTGGTAGATGTGTGAATGGATGAGTCTGAACCATTATTACTGATGCTCAGACAGCTGTGGTGCCTATGAAATGCTAACGTGATCATCACATGGTGTAGAGACTCTCTCCAAGTAAACAGAAGTAACGCTGCTGAGATACTCCTACAGGCCAGGGAAATTTCAGTTCCTGACTAAAATTCTACTACCAACATTTGAACTTCACGTCTGCTTTTATCACAGTTAATCAACAGTGGACTCTAGCTAACCCCCAGTTCTGTATCAGGTACAAAGGAAGATAAACCAGACTCTGTGTTCTCATAAAGCCTCCATCTGAATCCTAAACATACAGGCCCAGAGGCACAGACACAAACCCTCACGTGGACACAGCTCCAGGCAAACTCTACTGCTCGCCAGTCTCATAGCAACCTAGTAAAACGTGCTGCCAGGCCGGACGGAGACCGACAGGACCAAAGCGTGCAGCTCACAAGCAAGGTGACACACAGCCTGCACATAAGAGTTAAGAATTTTGACAGTACATTATGGGCTGGCAGGATGCTACTAACATGTCACAGAGCCACCCATTACATGGCTTAATTCACACAGAAATGCTGGTTTCTCTAACGAAGCAGAAAATACATTAAACATAATCAGATAAAAGTCCTACCTCTGCAAAAATAAGGAAAGTTTCACAGTTAAAGCCTGGCTTCCCTCACGTTCAAGTGGGTGGCGTTCATGTTGGAAAAGCATCTCAATGCAGAGTTATCACCAGCACTACTAACAACAACCCATCCACCCACACAAGTGTTGGAAGGTTTGGTGGTGTTCTCACTCACAAAATATTTGCATGACTAAATGCGACTGTCAGATTTCAAAGAGGCACTTAAACACATTCTTATAGCAAATTTACTTCCCCTCTTAATTTTATGTTTTGTTTTGTTTTGCGGTACGTGGGCTTCTCACTGTTGTGGCCTCCCTCTCCCATTGCGGAGCACTGGCTCCGGACGCGCAGGCTCAGCGGCCATGGCTCACGGGCCCAGCCGCTCCGCCGCACGTGGGATCCTCCCGGACCGGGGCACGAACCAGCGACCCCTGCATCGGCAGGCGGACTCAACCACTGTGCCACCAGGGAAGCCCTCCACTCTTAATTTTAAAACACCAGTGAAAACTACCGGCTAACAAGTTATTAGAGGGACTATAAACTTTTTAAAATGAATTTTTATCAAATTAATATAAGAATCAGCTAATTCTTATAATTAATTCTTTTTAATTGAGATGGAAATATTGAGAGGCATCCAAAAAAGTGCCTACTTACATCAACACCTAAAGGATGCTCCCAGGGCTTCCCTGGTGGCGCAGTGGTTGAGAGTCCGCCTGCCGATGCAGGGGATGCGGGTTCGTGCCCCGGTCCGGGAAGATCCCACGTGCCGCGGAGCGGCTGGGCCCGTGAGCCATGGCTGCTGAGCCTGCGCATCCGGAACCTGTGCTCCACAACGGGAGAGGCCACAACAGTGAGAGGCCCGCGTACCGCAAAAAAAAAAAAAAAAGGATGCTCCCAGTCTAATCTTGTGCTGAGCTATCCCTTTAACTGGTTTCTCAATATCCACTGCAATTGTATCACTATAGAAATAGATCCACTCAGGTAAGTCAGAGAAATAGGACCTGTTAGATGAAAAATGTATTAAAAATATGAAAAATTTGGGCTTCCCTGGTGGCGCAGTGGTTGAGAGTCCATCTGCCGATGCAGGGGACGTGGGTTCGTGCCCCGGTCCGGGAAGATCCCACATACCACGGAGCGGCTGGGCCCGTGAGCCACGACCGCTGAGACTGTGCATCTGGAGCCTGTGCTCCGCAACGGAAGAGGCCGCAACAGTGAGAGGCCCGCGTACCACAAAAAAAAAAAAAGAAAAGAAAAAAAGAAAAAGAAAAAAAAAAAGAAAAATTTAAACCAACTATCACCTCACTACACTGAGAACTCGAGAAATAAGTGCGATAACTGAAACTTGAAAGCATGATGGATGAAAAATTAGAAAGCAAACAGTCTCTCTCCTCTCATCAAATGAGCTCACCAGGGATCAGAAAAGAAAGTGTTTTCAAAGGCCAAGAAAGGAAACTGCCTTAGGAAGCCGACTGCTGTCCCTTTCCCCCCACTTCCTGGGAAGACAAAACACAGGAATTATATCATCACAGACTTTCCAGCTAAGATATGCTGAATATGCTCCAGCAAAGCAGGCCAACTTGAGCACAAAGGGATCCCTTCTCCCAGTGAGACTAAACTAAGCCACATGTATTTTCTACGGCTTTATCTATCTTCCTGGTTGAAGAATATATAATTGGAATCCATGTGGCAAAACCAGTGAACACCTAGACAGGTGAGATTTGACCTTACAGGTGACTGCATAGGAGAAACAAGATGTAAAAATCACAACCAGAGGCCAGACTCAAACTATGAGTGCTAGAAAGAACAGGAAGCACACAGTGATTGTTAACTTTCTAATGCCGGGTACTATGCTTAAAGCTTTACACATATGTTTTCACTTAATCCTACAATTCTGTGAAGTAGGTACCATTATGAACTCCCTTTTACAAATGAGGGAACTGAGGCATAATGAGGGTCAGGCAACCTGTTTAAGGTCACACAGGGTAGCAGGTGGTAGGCCTGTAGCTGGAACGCAGACGGTGTGCGTCCAGAGACTGGCTCTTTTCCAGTTCACAACACTGCTACGTGAAAAGGGCCTCCTTCCTTGGGAGAAGGACGTCGTCAGAGGAGCTGCTGGCTCAGAGAAGTTCCTTCCCAGGGTTACACCCACCGCCAGCAGGGTCAAGACCCAGCAAACTGGAGGAAAAGCAAAACAAAACGAACCTTTATCCCTCTCCCCCGATTCCACTGGAAGAGAAAGAGTTCTGTAAGTCAGCTTTAAGACTAAGTACTTGGCCTGCAGTCAGGATGGTAAAATACTAAGTAGTGATAAAATTGAGTCATCATGCAAAGAATTTCAACTAAAAACTTGTCTCCTTGTTTCTGGCTGACAGAGTATTAGAGGCACTTTTACAAACTGTGGATAAGAATGTAACTTTTGATGCAACCTTTTTAGAAGGCAACCTGGCAATGTCCATCAACCCTCTGACCAAGCAACATAATTGCTAGCAATTTATCCTAGAGATTTACAAGTTGCAACACACACTGTAGCACTGTCTACAACAGCTCAAACAGAGAAAGCAACCTAAATGCCCACTAGTGAGGAGACTGGTTAAGCAGACTACGGGTTGTAAGCATCGCGGGAATTCTAGGGAGAGGGAGCTCACATGGAGTGCTCTCCAGGGTACATTACCGAATAAAAACGTTGGGCACAGAACAGTATGTACACTGTGATCTCATCTCAACAAAGGTATGTTTTTTAGTGTATAAATGTACCTATATATGCATTAAAATTTTCTAGATGGATACCTAAAAACTGTTAATAGTTTCTTCTGTGGAGTAGGGCTGGGGGAAGGGAAGAGAAAGAAAACAATTACTTATCATATTATATCATTTTGAACTACCTGAATTTTTTTTAACCAGGCTGATATATATTGCCTGAACACATTTTTTAAAAATATATTAGAGATCTTTAATTTTTAAAAATTGCCTTTTAAAAAATAAAACCCATGTTCTTTTTTGTTAATTGCACATCTTGCTATTTTTGTACCTTGTTTCCTTCGTACACCCATCCCAGACTCTTCACACCAAAAGCAGCCTGGTTGGCGGAGACATCTAGACATGTGACAGGCTGCCCGTAGACATAATGGAGGGTTCTGGCAGAGTCTTCAGCTTTTAGCAGGTATACCAGATCTCCAGCAGTGGCTACTGCCACAGGATACCTTCCAGTATCTGGAACTATTTCAAGGTAGTCAACCTGTTAAAGAATAAGAGTCATTTTAGTCCTTCAGGTCTCGCCTACAATTCATCCTGACTTGCTCAAAAATACACAGTTCCTCCTACACATCAATGAGAAGACCAGCAATCCAACAGAAAAAGACGGGCCAAGGGCCAGTTCACAGGAAGTGAAACACAGTTCCTACACAAATGAAAAGATGTTCATCGTAAAAGAAACACAACACACTCCTAACGAGAGAAATAAAAGGTGAAAATTCACCAAGATAGCATTTTCATCTGTCCTATCAGTAAAGATCAATTACTCTGATAAGACATTGGGCTGGAAGTGGAGGGGGGACAACCCCATGTATGAATCCCATTAAGGTTGGTGGGATGTCATCTGGTCCAAAATCTGGGAACACTTAACACAATGTCAGATGTGCATACGCTCTGACACAGCAAGTCACTTCTAGGAATTTATTTACAAATAAACTCACATTTATGCAAAAACAACCGTGTACAACATTATTTGCTGTAGCACTATTTGGTCATAGCTAAAAACTAGAAAACCCTAAACACGCCTTACTAAGGGACTAATTAAATAACTTAACAGTACATCCATGTATCGGAATACCACGTGGTCACAGAAAAAAGCAGGAAGACAACCTTTATAAACTCATACAAACGGGGTCACCTCTAAGATAAACTTGGGGGAAAAAAAACAAGGTAACAGGATTCACAGGGTGCTACTGTGTGCAAAGGTGGGACAGAGAAAGCCTGTGACACACTTGTCTTGTATGTGCACAAATCTAACTAACAACGGCTGCCCTCAGGGAGGGAAACGAGTTGCGGGACAGGGTGGAAGGGAGATTCTCACTGTAAACCTTATCGTGTCTTTTAAATTCTGAACCACGAGGCTAGAGTAACTATTCAAAAATACAAGTTAGTTTTTATTTTTTTCACAAGAAACTGAATAAATAACATAAAATTCACTCAGTTCCAAATTAGACAAAATCACATTTTAACATTTGTGCAAATAGCAAAAATGTGTTGCTAAGAGGTTAAAAGCACCCGAGTTATCTACTTTCTCCTGGTTTCAATGCCATCCTAGGGTAGGAGGCCACTGCAAGCATTCTTATGCCACACAGTCCTCCGGTTGCGTTACTGCTACTACTTCCTCTAATCCGCATGGGTATGAGGAGCTGCCTTTAAGAATAATTTGCTTTCCTATGTTCGTAAGTGGCATGCTTCCCGCGAGTGCAGTTTACATCAGGTTTTCACCTCCCCGAGTTAAATTCTGAGAGCACAAAAGCAGAAGGCAAGCAGAAGGTAAGCCACCTATGTAATTATGAAAATCCATGGTCCCTGACAAGAAGCCAAGCGAGTTCAAAGGCCTGAATCCTGAGAACTGTCCAGAAGCGCTTGAGAGAGTAAACGTCTGGTGGCTCTGCGAACCCTAAGGACCCGCAGTGTGAGGGGCGGCCCCACATCCCCAGCCGAGGGCCCATCGCGAAGGACAGCTGTTCTAGGCCTGCGAACGCTGCCACTGTGATTCAGGGAGCCTATCTGAGGAAGACGAAGACGGCCCAGCAACCCAGGCCGGGGGCTGCCTCTTCCAGAGACAGTACATTGTGTGGCCAGCCTTCACCCAGGGTGAGAAATAACACATAAAGAGCGTTACAACACAGGCCTCCAGCAATGGCTGCTCCATCCCTCTCTCCCCCATCCTAAAAATCACCTCTTGCTTTCCTAAAATCAACATCCTCAGTCTAGCCATCTAATCCACCTTCACGCTGGATGTGTGACGGACCAAGAGGCTCAGACTGACTGCGGTTGTGCCATTTTCTGGGAACTGTAAACTACTTCAGAAAGCTTCCAGTTGGTGCCAGGATACCACCTTATTGCCAAGGCCGGATTTGCACTTTCTGAAGGGACTCACGTCTCAAGTAATTGTCTGAGTTCATATAGCTATTGTTGATCTACAGTGTTCTTTAGGCAGAAACCAAACAACAAGCACTATGTAGTTTTGAGAACCGAAAGAAATATGGTACTTTCAACATTTTTCTAATAAAACCCCAAGAGAAGAAACAGCATCAGGCAGTTTTGAGAACACTACACTAGAACCGCAGAGGCTGAGCATTAAAGGGACAAGCAACTTACAGAGGTGAAGCGGTGATGCCATGGCTTTTTAGTTATTCACGTCTAACAAGATTTTCACCAGGGGTAAAGGGAGAGGAACAGGATTTGTTCCAGGTCAGGCCGTCAATTCATTATTCAGCGTTGGCTTTTCTGTTCACTCCCCCACCAGTGCCAAAATCAAGTTTGCTTTAAATTAAATCCAAATTCAGCACAGACAGATTTCAGCTCTTCCTTCCTACCACCAAATCATCTCCCACCATGCAAATGTTGAGGCTCATGTACAAGTGAACTCAGAAACAGGCTCTATGTAATGAACTAGTAAGGTTAACTGAGCTTTACACATGACGTCATGGAACACGGCTACCCAATTAACACTGACTTGAATCTATACTCACTCAAGATTTACCCTTAATGTCAAGTGAGAAAATCTTCGGATGGAGAAAGTGTAGGATGGAAACTTTCTTTCCCACATAGCCTGCGATGGTACCACTGAACTCATCTTCACTTATGTATCAGGCCAGATCCTGATCTCAGATTTCCAGGTGTGAACGTCCTGTTAACGTGAAGGAGGCTGAGGACCACATGATGAGAAACTGCAGCCCCGATGTCAGCCTTGAGGTCAGAATCACAACTTCTTATCAGGGGCAAGTCAATTCACTGCTCTAAGACTTTATTGGCTTCTTGGTAAATGAGGAAAATAAAACTACTTATTTTGCAAGGCTGTTGTGAGATTTATGGACATGAGGCCCACAGAAAACCCTGGGTGAATGGGCACTGCCAACATCATTACTATCTGTTTATATCAGACCCAGAGACTCTAAGAATGAAAAATAAAATGACCAGACTAAAAGCTCACCAGTTTCTGAACTTCAAATTCTGCAGCTATTTGCCAATATCCCTCCTCATTGGGGCATAACATTACGACATCAAAAGCAGAAGCTGTGGCGACAGTTGCATCTTCCTGGCTGAGGGCTAGTGCTTGTATTCTTGCATCATGCTCAAAACGATGAATAGGATACCTTCCAGTCCTTAGATCCCAAATATTAAGAAATCCTATGTAGAAAAAAAATTCAGGTAACAATTTTAAATTCATTTAGTATGTACAATTATAAAATAATCATGCAACATAAAGAAAATTTTAAAGATAAGTAATATATTGGTAAAAAAATCTGCATCACATATAACAAAGAGCCTATTTCCTTAATATGTAAAGAGCTTCTAAGATTCAATAAGAAAAAAGCAACTGAAAAGTGAGCAAAGGACATGAGCATGCTATGGTGTTCACAGAAAAAGAAATGCAGTTGACATATAAACATTTAAAAAATATAAAAATTCACTCACAATTAGAAAAATACAAATAAAAACTAAAACAGGATACTATTTTTCACCAATCAAATTGACAAAGACAAAAAATTTCATAAAACATTTTGTTTTTGAGGATATGGGGAAATAGGCTTTCTCTTAACTTGTTCATAGGAATGTGAACTATTTCATCTAACTCTGGAAGCAATCTGATAATATCTACCAAATCACAAATGTATATAGAATAGTTACTACGTTTTTAATTATGTCAAAAGATTGGAAGCTATCTAAATGTCCACCAATAGAGAAATACTTAAATAATGGTATCTCCATAGTTTGGAATTTAAATAAAATGAGCAATTAAAAGAGTCAGCCTTATACATGAGCTATATAAAATGATCAACAAAATATACTGTTAAATGAAAAAAGGAAGAATAGTGGTATAGTATGCTATGTTACTTTTGCATTTTAAAAAATGTACACGCACACATACACATAAATGTATACACAGACTATCCTGGAAGGACACTTAAGAAGCTTAACAATGAAAAAGAAATTGTTAAGAATTGTTAAGGCCTCTAAGGAAAGAAACCAGGGAAAAGGGACAAGAGTAGGAGAGAAATTTACTGTAACATCCCCTTGTATATTCTGAAAAATTTTCCCAAAATTATCCTTGCCAAAAAGTTAAATTTTTAAAAAAATGCTTTTATGAGAGAGATCTAAGAAGAATGGGAGGACATAATTGCTGAGTAGTTTTAACATATGGAGTTCTTAATTCATTCTCTTATTTGTCTATTTATGCAACAAATTTTTTTCTAGTTTTGTTAAAATTGACACAGAACATTATATAAGCTTAAGGTGTACAACAGAATGATTTGATATATGTATATACTGTGAAATGATTACCACAATAAGTTTAGTTAACATCACCTCACGTAGTTACAAATGTCCATTTCCTTATGAGAACTTTTAAGATCTATTCTCTCAGCAACTTTCAAATATACAATACAGTATTATTAACTATAGTCATCATGCTGTACATTACATCCCCAAAACTTATTTATTTTATAACTGGAAGTTTGTACCTTTTGACCACCTTCAACCAATTCCTCTACCCCTGGCAACCACAAATCTGATCTCTGTTTCTATGAGGTTTTTCTTTTTCTTAAGATTCCACATATAAGTGAGATCATACAGCATTTTTTTCTTTTATCTCACTTAGCATAATGCCCTCAAGATCCATCTATGTTGTTGCAAATAGCAGGATTTCCTCCTTTGTTATGGCTGAGTAGTGTTCCACTGTATACATACACCACATCTTCTTTATCCACTCATCTGTCAATGGACACTTAGGCTGTTTCCATGTCTTGGCTATTGTGAGTGAACACGAGGGTGCAGATATCTCTTCAACATAGTGATTGCATTTCTTTCAGATATATACCCAGAAGGCAAATTGCTGGATCACACGGTATTTCTATTGTTAATGTTTTGAGGGAACTCCATACTGTTCTCCATAGTGGCTGCACCAATTTACTTGCCCACTAGCACTGCAGGAGGGTTCCCTTTTCTCCACATCCTCACCATTTGCTATCTCGTCTTGGATGATAGCCATTCTAAGAGGTGAAGTAACATGCAAGAAATTATTATTGAGCACTTTTTATATGCCAGGCACTAACCTAGACACTAGCAACATTTGAGAACAGCCATTAACCTACATTCTAAGAGGTTCTTATAAGTATTTTACATCCCTCCTCACCACCACCTTCTTTTAGCCACAGTTAGCAGAGGTGTTCTATTTTGCATAGTCTAAAACACGAGCTTGACTATCCCACACTTGTTAAAAAACCACGATTTAGGGAATTTCCTGGCAGTCCAGTGGTTAGGACTCCACGCTTCCATTGCCGGGGGCCCGGGTTCAATCCCTGGTTGGGGAACTAAGATCCTGCAAGATGCATGGATGGAGCAGCCAGAAAAAAAAAAAAAAAAAACCACCACGATTTACCCATATACTCTACACCCTCCTCCCCAGCCCCGTGAGTGCTGCTCCCCAGATGAACTCCTCTTACACACACTGGCTGTGTCTCCACCCTTCTCAAACTGCCGACAGCCAGGATATCCAAGTGTAGTCCCTGGACAAGCAGCGTCAGCAACACGTGGGGGCTTATTAGAAACGCAGCTTCTCGGGCAGCAAACTCTGGGATGTACGCCCAAGTTTGAGAACCAGCTGTCTGCAGGAACTTACGCTTGTCTATCAGAAATATAAACTTTTCTGTATTTGGAGGGCCACTTATTCTTTTCTTGCCAAATTTCTTTTTACCACGCCCATCCACTAAGCTACCTTTTTACCCACAAAGATTTATTCAAGAAAATAATTACTTTCTGCATCATGCTGGATAATGTCCTGTTCCAATTCCAGCTGATTTTATTTTTCAAAAATCAGTGAAAATAACTGTGTGCAGATAACACAGTCTGTGGTTGTTTGAGTTCAAATCCAGCTCCGCTGCTTGCTAGCTGAAGGCCTTGGGCAAGTTACTTAAAGCTGAGAGCGTGTTTTTTCATCTGTAAAACTGAAGGTAACATTACCCATTACACAGGACTGTTGGGCAGATTAAAGGAGATAAACCACACAAAATATTGGAGACAGAGCCAACATTTCTACATTTTTATGTATGCTATAGTGCCTGCCATGCTGTAGAGCATACTTAATCTATTAACAACACTAATTTCCTCTCTGTCGCCCATCCGTAGACCCAGTCCTATTTCCTACAGCTTTCTAAAATAAAGCTTTCACTTCTCATCTTTTTGCAATCCCTCTTCCCATTTTTCTTGTCTTGTACTTTGTCCTTAAACAGTAAATGCTTTGAACTTAGGATCTTACTGTAAGGTATCATTCATCACTAAATAAATACAGCGAGTCAGAAGAAAAGAATACTTGTGGTTTGCTTTGCAAGCCTTTCAAACTGTCAGTAGGCTGAGTAGGTGATTACAAACAAAAGCAGAGCTTTCTTCAAGTTAAATGTTGTTTCAGATGTAAAACACAGTGCACTCTTCTAAGAATTATGATAAACTGGGGGGATAAGCAGATTGCAAAAGGCTCCACAACACATTCCTCTGGCAAATATTTTAGCTAATTCTTTCCATTTTGACTCAGAAGAAGCAGATACACTGGAAAAAATGTCAACGACTCTACACATTAAATAGGAGACAGGCACATTCCAGGATGTACCTCTTCCAAACAGGCCTGCACTGCATTTGTTTGCAGACATTACAATAAAACAGTAATAAGGCAACCACTATTGCATGAAGCCTCTGAGTGTTCAATCACTTGTCTCCTCTCCTTCAGCGCTAACTTCCATCTTGGGAAGAGCATCATTATCTTCGTTTGACAAAACAGAAGAAACAGAAGCTCTGAGTGGTTCAACAGCTGGTCCAAAGCCACTTGGTGGCTGGGCTGGAAGTTAGCTAGAAAGTGCAGGATGAGCGGCCGCACTTACAAGTGCATAAAGTAACCATGAGCTCCGTGAGCAATCGACATAAACTTAACCTGTGTTCTGCCAAGGGTGGGAGTTATTCAACCACAGCTCACTCGAAGCACACATGGAGTTTATCTATAAACACACTTTTCATTACTAATCCAGTACTGGTTTCCTTGGCATCATTTCCCCAACAGAACTGTATGCAACAAAATACCCTTTACCACAAGGTTGCAGAGTTATTCTAAGAAGGGTCTTTTCAGAAACTGTATTCTAGGTGCCATCCATTTAATGGTCGCATCCTTCTCTTCTGAATGCCTGTTGTGTCACGACCTTTGTCCGTTTTCTCTACTGCAGCTATTAAGTGTATAACTCAGCCAGATCCTCACTTGTCATCAGTGCCACTATCGTTTGCACAGTCCTCCAAGATCACTTTTAGGTGCATTAACATTTAGGATTGTTGTGTCCTCTTCATGAAGTGACCCTGTAATTCCATGAAATGTCCCTCTTTGTGTTATGTTCTTTGCTCTGAAATTCACTTTGATATTGATATAGTCACTCCAACTTTCTTTCGGTTAGTGTTAGCATTCTACGTGTTTTTCTGTCCTTTCACTTTGCGTTGTGTCTTTATATCTAAAGTGGGTTTCTTGGGAGGCATTTAACTGATCCTGCTTTTAACTGGGGTATTTAGACTACTTATCTTTAATGTGATTATTGGTAAGGACGGGTTTAATCTACCACTTTGCCGCTTGTTTTCTATTTGTCCCATTTGTTCTTTGCTCCCTTTCCCCCCTTTTCTGCCTTCCTTTGGACTGAGTATTCGGATTATGTGTTTATTTCATTTTAATTCCTTTGTTGGTTTATTAGCCAAAACTCTTTGTGTTTATTTTAGTTGCTGCTTAGGTTTTTAGCATACACCCTCTGTAACTACCAGTCTACCTTCAAGCGATATTACACCACTTCACATACAGTGAAGCAGCGTACTTCCATTTCCTCCCTCACAGCCTCTCTTCTATTGTTGCCACATTTTTTATTTCTACTGTACGTTATAAACCCCACATACATTGTTATTATTTTTGCATAAGCAGGCAATTGTCTTTTAAAAAGAAATAACAAAAAAAGCCATTTACATTTACCCATGTAATGACCACTTCTACTGCTCTTCCCCTTACCACTTTTAACATTCTTAAATCCTGCAGCTTTTGCAAGATGTGCACTTTAACTTTGCAACTGTGTGGTTGGATATCTGACCCCAAGACACATGGGCAAGGTGAGCAGGAACAGATACAGCAGCTAACAGGATGGATGTTTGAGTGAAAGCTAATTTTATAAAAGGTCATTTTACTATTTAATATAGTCACATCGTGCTACTTTTACAACCTCAAAACTGCAGGGGCGGGGCTTCCCTGGTGGCGCAGTGGTTGGGAGTCCGCCTGCCGAGGCAGGGGACGCGGGTTCGTGCCCCGGTCCGGGAAGATCCCACGTGCCGCGGAGCGGCTGGGCCCGTGAGCCATGGCCGCTGAGCCTGCGCGTCCGGAGCCTGTGCTCCGCAACGGGAGAGGCCACAGCAGTGAGAGGCCCGCGTACCGCAAAAACAAACAAACAAACAACTGCAGGGGCTTGAACAGTGAATACTTGAATTATAAGAATGTTTCATAATATTGTAGTGGATTATTATCCATGTCAACCAATATTTAGCCAAAAAGGAGTTAATGCAACAATACATTCAACACGTATTTGAGCCCCTGCCTTTCTAAGCACTGGAGAAACTGCAGTGAACAAGACAAAATAAAACAAAAAAGTCCCCGACCGCATGGAGCTGACATTCTCGTGGCATCACCAAGCATCTTGATTGGGGGCATACAGGACGGATATGATCTCTGTTCTCAAAAAATTCTCACTGCAGAAAGACATGTTATAGTCATGAAAATATAACAAAAATATAAAAGATATATACACAAGCTGCAATAGGACAATGGCTAAGCTTAACAATGGATAAGTCCTATTGTCAAACTATTTTAAGATTCCCAAAAAGGAGCAGCTAACTTATGCAGACATTTCAAGTTGAACTGGGTCCACATACATTGCACAATATTACTCAATACCTATCAGAGCCAAATAAATTTCCTTCCCAAACAGGTAATGATTTTAAAACTTTGATGTAAATTCATTTGAAAGGCCAAGTTTTATCATATTGCAGACACAGCACTAACATGGATTTGGCTCCTAGTATTGGGTGGATTTCTGAAGTGGCAGGATTGTGTCCTTTTTCTGCTGCATTTCCTACGGAGTGACTTCACAGTACTGAAAGTGGCTGAACATCAATAAAGGTTTGCTGAATGTTTGTCTTACGGTTTAGCAATGGAACATTTGGCTGTAAGAAACAAATCCACTGAAACTGGTTTAAATACAAAAGGAAACAGACTGAAAAGGAACAAGGCTATTTCATGGAACCCAAAGGCAGGAAATGTAGCTGGACAGTAAAAGGGATCAGAACCAGAAGCAGGAAAACATTCAGATCAAGGTAGTACGTCCCTTGCTGCACCATACATCTTGCCTCTGCTTCTCTCTGTAACTGCGCATCCCTCTCTCTCTACACAAAGCAGCTTTCTCTATTCCCCACTTCACAAGGTCTTCTATTCCAAGCACACAACTGAGACTGAAAGTCTGCAGCCCAAATGGTTCAGCCAAGAACATGAATCAGCTGCCCCCGGGCCTGGGGTCCCCATCCTTGTCTACTCGGCTGATGTCAAAAGACCAACTCAAATTCTATGAATATGTCCACCTCTAGAGGGGCTTCAGAGCAAGGAGACACCCCAAAAGGTGTCTACCACCTTTATCCCGTATGCTAGGCCAAGGTGAAAGGAGAGAAACCTTCTCAGCAAGTGCAAAGGGCGCTTCTGTGTGGTTCCTCCGCAGTGACTCAGTACACGGGTCATTGCCATCATTCCCCGAACCAGGCATAAATAACCCTCAGCGGGAGCTGACGCCCACACCGGCAAAGCTCAAAGGAGACCAGGTATCTGTCTTTCTCCATGACAAAACCTCAATGGCTGCGTAAAAGATGTTAACCTCTGAGCTAGTGCTGGGATCACAATACAGTTTCATTCATGAGAAAAATGAAAAGGACACAGGCCCCCCCCAAAAAAGCGTCTCTCAAAAAATGCGGAAGACCACAATGAGTGCGGGCCATCGGCCCGATAAAGTGGACAGGAGTAGGGCTTGGCAGTCCCACCGCTCTCTGGGCTCAGCGCCCTCCACCTTGACGAGCAGCGCCAGGGCTGCGGGAACTCTGAGCTCACCCTAGCCTGGAACAGTCAGTAAGGGGCAGATGAGTAACGACGGCCAGTCTTTGGAGGAGACATAAAGTCTGCTGCTCAGCAGCTGTGGATGGGCACCCATGCCAGTTTGCAGCATGCCCCTTCCACCTCCCAAAGGAGGCCAGCCAGAGTGTGGTAATGAAACTGCACAGAGTGGAAATGGGATCTAAATGAGTTTAAACTGATTTATGTTAGCTTTTGTAAAGATTACTCGATATCAGGAAAGTGCTACCGCTGTGAAATAATGTCGACAATCCTTAAGACCTCCACCTAATGGTACTTGCACAGAATATTTATATTCCTCATCATAGGAACAAGGACCATAATGGATACCGTTTTTGTTTTATTAGGGATGCATATTTAAATTAATCTGCTATTTGCCTAAACAATTAGCTGCTTCTGTTTGCATGCACAAAGCCAAAACTGCAATTAGGCTTCCATCAAAAAGATAAGTCCCAACTAAAACTGTCCCAGTGGAATCATAAGAGCTCAGGGCAGAACTTCCCAAAATTGCTTTTTAGCATAATGGTAATTATGTTAATTGCTTGAAAGGTAAATAACTGCTGAACTGGTTTTGGAAAAAGACAATTGGTATTATCCCTCCCCTCTGATCTTTTTCATGCACCATTAAATTTAAAACAGGTTAACAGTATAGAAAGTCATAGACTGGTCATTTATTGAACTGCACAGTCTGTCTAGTGGTCTTTCGCGCCTTTTTAAAAAAAATTTATTAATTTTTTTTTTTGGCTGAGTTGGTCTTCCCTGCTGCACACGGGCTTTCCCTAGTTGTGGCGAGCGGGCGCTACTCTTCCTTGAGGTGCGCAGGCTTCTCATAGCGGTGGCTTCCCTTGTTGCGGAGCACGGGCTCTAAGCGCACGGGCTTAGTTGCTCTGCAGCATGTGGGGTCTTCCCGGACCAGGGCTTGAACCCGTGTCCCCTGCATTGGCAGATGGAGTCTTAACCACTGCGCCACCAGGGAAGTCCCATCGCACTTTCTTGATCAGAACTTATTTTAGCCATGAGCTCCTGTTCACTTGAGCTCACACAATAAACACCTGAGGCTTGGTCTCAGCTTCATAATAATTAAGTAGACAGGATCAACTAACTGCAGTTCAGAGACACTGAGTGAAGCTGACTATTCATAAAAGACAGCTGGCAATCTCAATTTCCACCATGTAAATAAACACTTGCCTATAAGAAATTAAGGAGTCAAAGGAAATTCTGCAATGAGAAAAAGCATCTTAACAGAAATTTAAAATACACCCATACAGGTCTTAGGTGATCAGTAAATGTTCCTTGCTCTTCCCTGCATGTCAGAGGAAGAGCCATGCAAGAAAGCCAATTCTGCAGATCTCTGGCCGACAGAGAAAAGGCATATTTTTACTACAGTGTAAACCTGGGGCAAACAGGGGCCCAGGGCAGGCCACCTCCCAGCCCTGAGGAGGCTGGCCAAGTGCATCTGTGTATGGGGGATGCTTCTGACCCAGGATGGGGTGAGGATGGAGTTGGGCCCCACCCAGTCCAGGGGCCGTGATATTTGCCCTTCAGACACTGCTCTCAGCCCAAATATTTGGAGGTTTGCCTGCTGAGTTTGTCCTTGGCCCACGGGAGCCATGGGAGTGCTGAGTGTGGGGGCCCTGGGGTGTGTGTGTGTGATGCAGTAACCAAAAATAGCTTTGATGAAGCTTGGACCATGGGAGTGCTAACTGTGGGGGCCCGTGTGTGTGTGTGTGTGTGTGTCTGTGTGTCTGTGTGTCTGTGTGTGTGTGTTTCTGTGTGTGTGTTTCTGTGTGTGTGTCTGTCTGTCTGTGTGATGCAGTAACCAAAAATAGCTTTGATGAAGCTTGGACCAGGCTGCGAAAGTGGGAAGAGCTGGGACAGGGGAGAGTCAGGAGGCAGCCAAACGCAGGTCCCGGCAGTAACATTTTTGGTGGGACTGGGGTTCATTGATATAGAAGCTTCTCATAAACCCACAGCTGAATGACTGCTTTCCCTTTTGCATGTCTCATGTCGAAGCGTAAGGCACTCCTTGTAACCAGTTATGTAAAATATCTGCATCACGGGCACGTGTTAAAGAATCTGTGTGTTAAAGAGACGTGTGCTGAAGAAACCAATTAAGAGATTTTCAAGGATGCTTCAAGGGTTATTTCTTCGGGCTTCTTCATGTTTGATTCATGTATTAAATCGGGCATTTAGAATAAATAAATAAATACATATACCCATAGCACTCACTAAATGTGTACCTCTTCACTCATTAAGTCTACACAACATCACTATGAAATGTAAGCCAGAGATGTGAGTGGCATAAAGTCTGAGAGGACAAAACAAGTTCTGCTTTCATGGGAGAAGAGGCCGGGAGGACATTAAGGTCAGCGTAAACAAGGGACATAAAGAAGGGCTAAATGGTGGAGGGTCTTGAAAAAGAAAAAACGAGATGAAATTTATCCCTCACCTAGATGCTGCATCCACTGTGCCTGTCATCCTCAACGTCCCAGCTGAACAGCGCTCTAAAGCTGAGCTCTGTCGCTTACGGCAGAAAAACAGTACATATGAAGTATTCTGGAAGCTGCTTTCCAGACTGACAAGGGAATGTGAATGGGCCGTGGACCAATGAAGTGACTGGTTAGTGCATAAGCAAAGGAACGACCAGACATAAGATCACCAAAGCAGAAACTGAGTCAAGAAGGAGGAAAGATGAATACATTTAGTTGTCTCAAGTTCAAAGCAGAAAGAAAGAACATGCTAAAAAGAATCAAAAACAAAGAGACAGTAAATTGAAAAGGAGGCAAGTGATATAGTGCGGGAATACGACAATGTGACTAAATAGAAGCATTTACAGTTAGCAAAGTCAAAGGACAAAGAGATCGATGGGGAAGAATTTGGACCAGCTCTTCTATAAGGGGAAGTGCAGAGAAGACAGACAGTGCAGGAAAGACATCACTGTGCACACCGCCACCAACTCCAGCCGATTTTCTCCTGCTCTATAACTAAGTGATGTAAACAATATAGAGTGTATCTGTAACACTGTAACAGACACTGGGAGTGGTCAACGTCTCTAGAGAAGACAGTGGGTGACTGGGGGGAACCAGGACCCGGTAGTGGTAGGGAGAGAAAGAACACTTTTTTACTACATGTTTTTTCTACATGTAATACTACATCAAACAATTTGTTATAATTTGTACACATATCTTTATAAATATTATCAGTGATGAGATATCTTTATTTTTCCCAATCACAATCCACATCATTTTATAATTAATATTTAACACAGATATACAAAATTAAATTAAAAACTCAAATTTTGCTTCCAATTCATTGATGGGTTAAAGTGAATTAAACTCCAAAGGAAAGGGCTTCCCTCGTGGTGCAGCAGTTAGAAGTCCACCTGCCAATGCAGGGGACACAGGTTTGAGTCCTGGTCCTGGAAGATTCCACATGCCACGGAGCAACTAAGACTGTGCACCACAACTACTGAGACTGCTCTCTAGAACCCGCGAGCCACAACTGCTGAACCTGCATGCCACAACTACTGAAGCCCACGTGCCTAGAGCCCACGTTCCACAACAGGAGAGACCACCACAATGAGAAGCCCGCACACTGCCGCAAGGAGTGGCCCCCGCTCGCCGCAGCTAAAGGGAGCCCGCGCCCAGCAGAGAAGACCCAATGCAGCCAAAAATGAATAAATAAAATAAATTTTAAAAAACAACTCCAAAGGAATCCAGAACATCACCACCACTTCTCCTGGATCAGGCTGGCACAGGGCCTGGGCCAGGACTGGCATTCAGTAAGTCTTTGCCTCCTTGTTCTTTTTTTTTTTTTTTTTTTGCAGTACTCTGGCCTCTCACTGCTGTGGCCTCTCCCATTGCGGAGCACAGGCTCCGGACGCGCAGGCTCAGCAGCCATGGCTCACGGGCCCAGCCGCTCCGCGGCATGTGGGATCTTCCCAGACCGGGGCACAAACCCGTGTCCCCTGCATCGGCAGGCAGACTCTCAACCACTGCGCCACCAGGGAAAACCCCCTTGTTCTTTTTCTTTTTAAAACTACTGTTTACAAAAAACAAAAACAAAAAACTACTGTTTACTGCTAACAGGAAAATATGTCTGTGTTCAAAAATAGCTCCACTCCTATGTTGAGTGATATAACTGTATAATATTTAGAAACCTGTGTAATTTAAAAGCAATGCTGGTAACTACTGAAGCTGACGGACAGGGATATGGGGGCTCATCATACTACTCTCTCCACTTCTGCATATTTTGAATTTTCCATAATAAAACGGTTTTTAAAAATAATTTGAAAGGCTATCCCTAACAAAAGTAAAAACATATTAACTTGTATCTTACAAATGTTTTCAGTAGCTGCCCTGAAAACTAAGTGACTTCTCCATGACGATGGATTTACAATGAAAGTTCTAATGATAACACTAGAGGACTTTTACATCTATGCTCATGAGGACTATCAATCTGTAGAATACTTGTTATCATATATTAGCTATTATTTTTTCTTCTTTAGTCTTGATAGGTAATGCTGGCCTCACAAGCTGAGCTGAGAAGCGTTCCTCTTAGTCTATTTTATGGAACTGTGTAGAATTGGTATTATTTCTTCCTTAAGTGTCTGGTAGAATTCACCAGTAAAGCCATTTGGCTTGCAGTCTTCTTTGTGGAAACTTCTAAATTACAAATTCAATTTATTTAATGGAAATATAGCTATTCATGTTTTACAGTTCTTATTAAGTGAACTTAAGTAGTTTGTTTTTCAAAATATCAATTTATCCATTTTATCTAACTGGTTGAATTTACTGGCATAAAGTTGTTCAGAATATAGTTCACTGTAACTTTTTAATATCTATAGGATCTGTAGTGATGTCCCCTCTTACATTCCTAATGTTGGTAATTCATTTCTTTTCTCTTTTTTTCCTGATCTGGTTAGGGTTTACCAATTAGATCAAAATTTTCAAAGGGGGCTTCCCTGGTGGCGCAGTGGTTGAGAGTCCGCCTACCGATGCAGGGGACACAGGTTCGTGCCCCGGTTCGGGAAGATCCCACATGCCGCCGAGCGGCTGGGCCCGTGAGCCATGGCTGCTGAGCCTGCACGTCCGGGGCCTGTGCTCCGCAACAGGAGAGGCCATAACAGTGAGAGGCCCGAGTACTGGAAAAAAAAAAAAAAAAATTCAAAGGAACAGTTGTCCATTTCATTGATTTTCCTCTATCGTTTTTTTCTCTATCCTACATCACTGATTTCTGCCCTTATCTTTATTACTTTATTCCTTCCACTTATTTTGTTTAACTTTTTCTTTTTCTAGTTTAAAGGTGAAAAGTTATACTGTTGATTTGAGACTTTCTCTTTTCTAATATAAGCACTTAATGCTATAAATTTCCCTCTAAGCATTGCCTTAGCTACATCCTATATACTGATATACTGTTTCTAATTTTCATTCAATTCAAAATTTATGAATCATGCTGTGTCATTAAAAATCAGTGTTCATTATATACGGAATCTTTAAAAATGGTTCTAATGAACCTAGGGGCAGGACAGTAATAAAGATGCAGATGTAGAGAATGGACTTGAGGACACGGAGGGGGAAGGGTTAGCTGGGACGAAGTGACAGAGTAGCACTGACATATATACACTACCAAATGTAAAATATATAGCTAGTGGGAAGCAGCTGCAACGTACAGGGAGATCAGCTCGGTGCTGTGTGACCACCAAGAGGGGTGGGATAAGGAGGGTGAGAGGGAGGGAGACGCAAGAGGGAGGGGATATGGGGATATATGTATACATATAGCCGATTCACTTTGTTATACAGCAGAAACTAAAACATTGTAAAGTGATTATACTCCAGTAAAGATGTTAAAAAAAAATCAGCGTTCAATATACACTATGGAATATTAGCCATAAAAAGGAACGAAAATGAGTTATTTTTAGTGAGGTGGATGGGCCTAGAGTCTGTCATACAGAGTGAAATAAGTCAGGAAGAGAAAAACAAGTACTGTATGCTAATGCATATATATGGAATCTAGAAAACTGGTATTGATGAACCTAGTGGTAGGGCAGGAATAAAGATGCAGACGTTGTGAATGGACTTGAGGATACAGTCGGGGAAGGGGAGGCTGGGACACAGTGAGAGAGTAGCACTGACATATATACACTACCAAATGTAAAACAAGTAGCTAGTGGGAAGCTGCTGCATAGCAGAGGTAGATCAGCTCGGTGCTTTGTGATGACCTAGAGGGGTGGGATAGGGAGGATCAAAAGGGAGGGATATGGGGATATATGTATGCATACAGCTGATTCACTTTCTTGTACAGCAGAAACTGACACAACATTGTAAAGCGATTATACTCCAATAAAGATGTATTTGGGCTTCCCTGGTGGCACAGTGGTTGAGAGTCCGTCCGCCTGCCGATGCAGGAGACGCAGGTTCGTGCCCCGGTCCGGGAAGATCCCACATGCCATGGAGTGGCTGGGGCCGTAAGCCATGGCTACTGGGCCTGCGCGTCCGGAGCCTGTGCTCCGCAACGGGAGAGGCCACAACAGTGACAGGCCTGCGTACCGCAAAAAAAAAAAAATTATATATATATATATATATATATATATATATATATATATATATATATATATATATAAAGATGTATTTAAAAAAAAAAAATCAGTGTTCAGTAAAACCACCCCCCAATTAACCAAAGGATTAACACCAAAACTTGTATCATAAATGCAATGTGCCAGTGTTTTCTGCATGATAAAACTATTTCAAATTATTTTCACTAGTAACTTCAAAATTTTGCAGTTATCCTAGAAATTGATCATCTGCTAATGTGTGCCTAAAGCATGAGAACTTCCCTCTCCAGCGTTTCTTAAATTTGAGAGCTTGCAGACCTCTAAGAATTCATCTATGAATCAGTCAGTGTGAGAAACAAAGCATTACAAGGCACACAGGTGATCCCTTGGTGCCAACAGCCTGTGACTACAAAATGCAAATTCAAATAATGAGATCTCACAGTATGGTTTAGTTACAAGGTCAAAAGAGCCAGATTCCTTTTTAAAATTACCATAAAAATACACAGACTTTGAAAAATTTCCTAGAGATCTCACAACTCTCACCCACGATTTTATCTGTGGAATGCTACTTAAGGAACACTGAACTATTATTTAGTCACAATGCATATTCAGTCCAAAGCACATATAAGCAAGTGTAAAACAAATATAACTTCAAACTCCCCTCACTGAAGAATAGAAAAACTTAAAAAAAGCATTTTTATTCAGCAACTTCCTCCATCACATAAACATAGTCTCTATGGCTTGTCTACGAAACAAAATCTAACACCCTAGACCATTCCAGGTGGCAGTCAACTTTGAAGTTCAATGCCCTAAGAAATACCTCCTCAGTACTGAAAGAACCACCTCAGTTCAAAACTCTGCATTTCAATTTTTAAATCCACTCTGAATATCTTTAAAATGTGAGCACTCTTACTGTTAAGAAAAAAGGACTCCATCTGGTATTTTTTTGGTTTTTATCAGAAAGTTGTTTCATATTGTTTTATCCACCGAGTGTCTGAATAAGACTCCTAAGACCTAAGGGTAGGCAAAGGTTTCAGGCAAGAATTACTTATTGAGACTTTTAAGAGAAAAATGACCAGAAAAGGCAGGCCTTGAAAAAACACAAAATTCTCCACAATCCACAGTCAGGTATCCTAGCCATCTCCCAAGCAATGCATTATCAGTATGTTAATAATCCACTTCTGAAACACCTGGGGAGAGGAGGAGATTGAATATTACATTCAAAGGTTATGTTATTAAATTGAAATGTCACCATCAACATACAAATGAGAGACATAAACAAAACTACTGAGGAACTGATTTTTTATTAAACATAAAATTACAAATAAAACTTTAGAAGCACCTAGTCTCTGTAGCCGTCTAAAATATGGTCCTACTGTTCACTGCCAAGAAGAAGCTTGGAGAGAGCCACTCCCATCCATTGTGTGCACGACGGCAAATGAGAAGCCGTAGTCACTTCGGCCCAGGTCGGGCACAGCCCTGGACAACGGAGCGTGCGTGTATTCAGACAACTGCACTAGGAGCGCTGCAGGAGCGGATAAGCCACTTCGCCTTGCTTGACGGCACCACAGAAAGACGACTGCCGGCTGTCCTATCTAGGCTTCCACATGCTAATGTGCACTGGGTCTTCTCTCTCCTCTCCCCACTGAGGGGGACAAATGAGAACTTCTTTGCACCTAAGAAGTGTGTAGTCTCATTTCTCACCAAAGAGTGAGTTTTCGTGACAAACTCTGAACGGGGAGCGGATTCGCGTATGCTGCCGTTCCCCAGTGCTGTGGCTCGAGGCCAAAGGCAGGCAAGCGTGCAGCAGATGGAGTCCTGGCAAGGTCTGCACTGTCCCTGCATTAGTAGCATCTGCTCATTACTCAGAACCTTCGCCTGCTTTATCTAATGCTCCAGGAAAAGCATTTTCATTTGATTCATTTCGGTACGGTACCGCGCAACACAATTAGTGGTAAAATCAAACTGGAGGACGGCCAGTGCTGACAATCGGAAACAAGGCAGAAGAAATATGAGGCCAGTGGGTTGGAATTCAAAAAATCGCAACTGTGGATCATCTTGCCAAATCTCAACACCCCAGGTGGGTGGTACAGTGTTCCTGCAGGGCCAGGAGGCTAAAAAGGACACGGGGATGACTAACTTTTTCCCAAAGCAGTTTCCATCTCCCCCTCTGGACCTGACTCCTTCTGCGGAGAATATGGGTACAGACAGACCATCAAGGGGGTCCCAATGGCTACAGAGCTTCCCTTTGGCACAAACAGGGAGCTGAAGTGCACTGACTCATTATCTTATTCTTCTTTTCTGTGGGGCACACTCATGAATTTCAGACCTCATGGGGTGAATTTCCTTTGTGCTGTGGCACTGCCTAAGAAGCGCATGTTCCCTGCTCCTAGAAAGAAGCAATACAAAATGTGTGTTTGATTATGTCAACCTGTCTCTGCCCAGAAGTAGTTACTCAGGAGTATGTTGGTACAAATACCACAGTGACAATCTGTTAAACTGAAGTAAGACCAAAGACAATGCTACCTGAGGTCTGGGGTGAGGCTGGAGGGGGGAAATGAGAAGCTGTTGCTTATCTCAGAAAGTAATTCCCATCAGACTGGTAAAACAAGCTGAGTGAGAGGAGCAAGGAAACACAAGAGCTTTTATCAAAGAAACAATCCTAATAGCAAAAGGAATTCAAGACAAAGCGAAGTACTATAGATTTTACCCACAGAAGGGTAAAATGAAACCCAAAATAAGACAGACAAACGTGATGATGTAAGTGTAAACAACTAGACAGATCAACTGAACAGAATGTAACATCCAGAAACAGACCCAAATACTAAAAGAGTTTCATATGCAAAAACTTGTAAAGGCAGCACCTCAAACCAGTGATGTAGGGATGGGCTTTCTAATAAGAGATGCTGGAAGGATATAATCAGATTCATATTCTATTCTAGAATGAACTCTATACTGGTCAAGATTCAAATATAAAGATAAGCCATAACACTATCATCCAAAAGAACACAAATAACAAATGTTGGCGAGGATGTAGAGAAAAGGGAACCCTCGTACACTGCTGGTGGGAATGTAAATTGGTGTAGCCACTGTGGAAAACAGTATGGAGGTTCCTCAAAAAAACTAAAAATGTAACTACCATATGACTAAGCAATTCCACTCCTGGGTATATATTTGAAAAAAGTGAAAACATTAATTTGAAAAGATACATGCACCCCAATCTTCCTAGCAGCATTATCTACAATAGCCAAGATATGGAAGCAACCTAATTGTCCATCAACAGATGAATGGGTAAAGAAGATGTGGTGTGTATACACACACACACACACACACACACACACACACACACACACACACACACTGGAATACTTCTCAGCCATAAAAAAGAATGGAATTTTGCCATTTGCAACAACATGGATGGACTTAGAGGGCATTATGCTAAGTGAAATAAGTCAGACAGAGAAAGACAGATACTGTATGATCTCACTTATATGTGGAATCTTAAAAATAAAACAAACTAACAAATATAACAAAAAAGAAACAGACTCACAGATACAGAGAATAAACTAGAGGTTACTATTGGGAGAGGGAAAGGGGGAGGGACAGATGGGGCAAGATGGGGTAGGGGTTTAAGAGGTACAAACTACTATGTATAAAATAAGCTACCAGGATATATTGTACAGCACAGGGAATATAGTCAATACTTTATAATAACTATAAATGGAGTACAACCTTTAAAAATTGTGAATCACTATGCTGTACACCTGAAATTTATATAGTATCATCTCAATAAAAAAAATTTTTTTTAAAGCCCTAACAGTAACAGAAGAAAAAAGAATTATAAGTATCAGGTACACATGTGAAAAAATGCAACCTCTCTCACACTAAGAGAAATGTAAGTTGAAACATTTGGATACCATTTCTTATCTATCAAAGTGACAAATACTGAACAGTCTGAAACATACTTTGCTGAGAAAATGGGCACAACTTCATACCCTGCTGGTTCCAGTGCAAAATAATATAAAGCTCATTCGCATCCACCTTTTTGTGTGTGTGTGTGTGTGTGTGTGTGGTACGCGGGCCTCTCACTGTTGTGGCCTCTCTCGTCGAGGAGCACAGGTTCCGGACACGCAGGCTCAGCGGCCATGGCCCACGGGCCCAGCCGTTCCGCGGCACGTGGGATCCTCCCGGACCGGGGCACGAAGCTGTGTCCCGTGCATCGGCAGAAAGACTCCCAACCACTGCGCCGCCAGGGAAGCCCTCGCATCCACCTTTTGAACCAGACATTTTTGTAGGAAATAATCCTTCCTGCATTCACATGAAATATCATATGTACAAGGCTTTTCACTACCACACTGTAATAGCAAAAGTGAAACACAAATGCTCCTCAATAAAGGACTGTGTAAATAAACCACAGTGCTTGTACACAATGGAATACCATGAAAAAGGAGCGTCTTCTCCATACACTGACAGGGACAACATTTCAAGCTATGTCATTAACAAGATGTAAGCATTCCCAGGTTTATTACAGTATTATTTACAATAGCCAAGATATGGATACAAGCCAAATGCCGATGAATGGATAAAAAAGACGTGGTATACACACACAACAAAATATTATTCAGCCATGAGAAAGAAGGAAATTCTGCCATTTTCAAAAACGTGGATGGACTTTGAGCATATTATGCTAAGTGAGATAAGTCAGACAGAGAAAGACAAGACTGTATGGTATCACCTACATGTGAAATCTAAAAAAGTCATAACTGTTTTAAGAAACGGAGTAAAACGGTGGTTACCAGGGGTTGGGGGGGTAGGCGGGATAAGATTGATGGTGTTTAAAGGTACAAACTTGTAACAAGTGGTGAATAAACCACAGGGTTCTAATGTATAGTATAATGAATACAGATAACACTATTGCACTGTAATTATGTAATGTGATAAATATCACTACAATGGCAGTCATATTACAGTATATAAATGTATCAAAGTAACACACTGTACACCTTAAACTTACACAATGTTACATGTCAAATTTATCCAATTTTTAAAAAGGTACGGGGCTTCCCAGGTGGCGCAGTGGTTGAGAGTCCGCCTGCCGATGCAGGGGACACGGGTTCGTGCCCCAGTCCAGGAGGATCCCACATGCTGCAGAGCGGCTGGGCCCGTGAGCCATGGCCGCTGGGCCTGTGCTCCGCAACGGGAGACGCCACATCAGTGAGAGGCCCACGTACCGCAAAAAAAAAAAAAAAAAAAAGATACACCATTAAGTGAAAAAAACCAAGTTATGGAATGATATAAAGTAGTATGCTATCTTTTGTTTAAAAAAGGTGGGGAGGGACTTCCCTGGTGGCACAGTGGTTAAGAATCCTCCTGCCAATGCAGGGGACACAGGTTCATTCCCTGGCCCAGGAAGATCCCACATGCTGTGGAGCAACTAAGCCCATGCGCCGCAACTACTGAAACCTGTGCCGCAACTACTGAAACCCGCGCCCCTAGAGCCTGTGCTGTGCAACAAGAGAAGCCACTGCAATGACAAGCCCACACACCACAACGAAGAGTAGCCCCCAGTCACCAAAACTAGAGAAAGCCCACGCGCAGCAACAATGACACAACGCGGCGAAAAAAAATAAAAGGGTGGGGGGAGAATGTGAATAGATACTAATACTTACTTGTATTTACAATAAACAAATACTGGAAGGATAGAAAACAAACTAAAAAATATGATTGCTTTAGAATGGAGTGGACAAAAATGGGTAGAAGCAAGACTTCGCAATGCATAACTTTATATATTAGCTTGACCTTACACCCCTTAAAATGTATTACTTAGTCAAATGCATTAAATTACAAAATAAAACCCACTCATTTATGGATTAAAAAATTAAAATCACATATACACATACACCCATAACTACTGTCTAGAAAAATAAACCATAAACAAAGTCCATTGACGAATAAGTGACAAATTGAAAAACTATTTAAAATCAACAAGGGTTATTTCCTTAGCCCTTTATTTTCAACCGCAGAAGGTAACAACCCAAAGAAAATGGGGAAACAATTTGCAGAGAAAGAAATACAGACACGTAAAAACACAATGAAAAGATGTTCATACATACTTATATAAAGAAAGGTAAACAAAAACAACACTGAAATACCATGTCCACCTATCAGACAAGCATGAGGAAGCAGTCATTCTCATATACTTTTAGTGAGACTATAAACTAGTGAAACCTTTTTGGAGGGCAATCTGGCAGCATTTATCAAAATGTAAAGCGTCTGTAGCCTCCAATCCGGTAATCACTGGTAATTTGCCCTGTGACTATACTTGCATAAGTCCATCACAATACTTGTTCAAGGATATTGTTTTGCAGCACTGCTTTTAATAACAACAACAACAAAAACCAATCCAAATGTGCATCGCTAAGGGCCCTAATAAATAAATTATAGTACAGCCACATAATGCAATACTACACAAGCTGAAAAAGAACAGGGTTTACCTATAAGTGTTAATATGGAAAGATCCCAAGATGTGTCATTAGGTGAAAAAGCAACATGCAGAAGAGTACACAGAGTGGGACATATGTGTGACACGTGAGAGGAACTAGAGTAGGGGAACAGGGCGGGACACTTCAACTTCTTTTTGTATACATTATCTTTTTGTGCTTTGTGTGAATATTAACTCAGAAATTTTTTTAAAACCAAGTATTTAAAATACATTATGACAATTATTTGCCAAGTATTTACTGAAAAAAGAAGTTTCCCTAGCCTACCTACAAGGTTTCCTAATATTTCTGTTCAACGCCAGGGATAAGGGTGGCGACTGCAGTTCTAACCAACAAGCTAAAACCAGCACCAGCTCACTCGCACGTCACCAAAAGCTGTGTTTTCAAGCTCACAAGATATGAGGTGTGAGGGTGCAAAAACAGGAGACGCACCTCTTTATAAGTGTCTCTGTGGAGTTATTACATAAACAGCACTACATCCCTGGCACGGCCTAGAAGACACAACCAAAGTTCTCGATTCGCTACTGATGAATGATTCAACCTCAAGGAAATAACTTAGTTGGCTTCTTTGGACCTCAGTTTCCCGATCTGAAGAAGAATATGTGTGTGTGGCAGGAAGAGGCTACTGGATGGTTCTAAAACTGTATATGATTCTAACTTAAAAGTATTACAACTTCTGCATAGTTGTTTGAAAAAAACCTCACTGATAACTCGGCACATAGGAATCACACTCAAGCTGCTCTTATGTTATCTATCCAGGGTGTTAAACATACATGAACTATGTATGACATACCCCAGAGACAGCTTAGCTGAATTTCTAGAGGCGGAAAGGAAAACCCATCAATGGTGCCCAACTAATGCCAAACCAAAATAACAGAGTTCATGTTGTTAAAGTAATAAAATGAAAATATTTACTATTTCAGCTCTAATTTTTATTTCTTAAATGGCATATGGATATAAAATTCCCCATTAGCTCCTTTACTACAGTTTTGTCCCTCTGAGCTACCTCTGAAGATCTGCAACCATGCCATGACAGGAATGCTAACATTCTACAATATCTTGTGATCCAACTTTCAGGCAAGTGGGGAGACAAAGCTTTTGGAGACTCAAACTTTACAACATAATGGAAGTTCGGAGCATGAGAGGTAGTATACAATATCACAGCCATTATTAGACTCTTCTTACCTAGTTCTGTAAATCCACGGTTGCCCACACACAAAAAGAATTCTGCTGGTCCCAGAGAGACAACCTATTACCATAAATTATCTCGTATGGTATGTAAGTGCCAGGAAAAGGTAGGCCCTGCTTTTATTTTTCTATTTCCATATTTGTCAATAGATTATCCATGTCTATCCTCTTTTCACTGTTCCCTTTGGATCAAGCAGAGACTAAAGGAAAAGTAGGCCAAGTATATTTAATACCAAGCAAGTTATTTGCTTAAGATGGCTTGGCCAGCCTTGTGTCTGGCTCTAAAACCCAGCCCTACAGTTCCAGTAGGAATTAAACACCAGTTTGAAAGGGCGCTGTGTTCCAATGCCTACTAATGCATTGAGGGTTACCGGCCAACTTCTTCACATAAAGGCAAGAATAAGGGGGTGTGTGTGTGAACGTGTGTGTGCCCACATGTATGTATGGAGGGATTATGGGTGGAGCCGGCCACAGCTGCTTAATTTTTGTCAAGCTTTTTTTTTTTCTCTTAACAGGGAGGAGGCTTGTGGTTACTTACCGTCCTCATAAGCCGCTACTGCCAGCGAGCTGTTTACTCTCACAAAGGAGACATATGGCTGCATTCCAGCCTCGTCCTCCTCGTAGTCCGATTCCAGGAAGGGGGCTGTGTAGTCCCAGGTGCGGGTGTCCCACACCCTCACGTCCCCTGATGTATATCTGGAAAAGAAGGACATGCTTGGTTCCAAATGGGGAGTGAAAAGCAGGGCCACCGTGGAGAGAATGGGGGAGCCTTAAAACGACAGCGGAGTCAGATCTGGCCAGTGTGGAGCCACTGCTGCAACACTGTTTACACGAGTCACTCCAGCAGAGGAAATGGCAACTCCGTAACAAAAAGGCCAAGAGCACGTTTCCTATTCTCATGACAATGGGGACAATTTCAAATGAGAATACTGTAATAAAAAATTGGGTAGCAAGATCTCCTTGCTTTTCCTTTTTCACTATTATAACCAATCTGCTACCTTAAGTCCTCCCAGTACAGGGATCACTAGCAGAAATGTGTAGAAGCCACACTATTTACACACAGACGCACACACACACGAAAGACAGAGAGGGAACTGCTAAGGACTAATGGTCTTACAGGCACAAGCTTTCTAATACTTCATCCATGCATCAGATTTGACTGATTAAAGTCCCTAAAGACTAATTGATTTGCTGAAACAATTAAATCTTGCCTTTAGCAGCCAGACGGTGCTGCCTTCTCATGAAAAGCTCTTGCCGGAATGTACGACAGTGCCCTGTTTTGCCCGCTTAGAGGACAGGAGCACCCACTCTCTCCGATTACTCCTGCCACTCCAGCAAATGCCTCACTCCATCAAAGCCAAGGCAGAGCCAGAAGCTGCTCAGACACCAGGCCCCGACGATAATGGAATGGCCACAGGATGAGGTGGTGCGCTGGCTGCCACTGCGGTGTCTGCGCTAAGTTCCTCACATCTGCTACAGGGGGGTTGATTCAACATGTAAAGCGACTGTGGGAAAGCACGTTAGAAACGGGGTACTGTATGTATTTCGATGCTCCTCTCACTTCACCCCAGCTTTCACCTCTCCCCTCCGGCCCTGTGTCCTCAAGTCCATTCTCTATGTCTACGTCTTTATTCCAGCCTCGCCACTAGGTTCATCAGTACCATTTTTTTTTTTTTTTGCGGTATGTGGGCCTCTCACCGCCGTGGCCTCTCCCGTCACAGAGCACAGGCTCTGGACATGCAGGCCCAGTAGCCATGGCTCACGGGCCCAGTTGCTCCGCGGCACGTGGTATCTTCCCGGACCGGGGCACAAACCCGCGTCCCCTGCATCGGCAGGCGGACTCCCAACCAATGCGCCACCAGGGAAGCTCCATTTTTTTTTTTTTAGATTCCATATATATGCGTTAGCGTACGGTATTTGTTTTTCTCTTTCTGACTTACTTCACTCTGCATGACAGACTCTAGGTCCATCCACCTCACTACAAATAACTCAATTTCGTTTCTTTTTATGGCTGAGTACAGGGAGATCAGGCTAGGTGCTTTGTGACGACCTAGAGGGAGGCTCAAGAGGGAGGGGATATGGGGATATATGTATGCATATGGCTGATTCACTTTGTTGTACAACAGAAACTAACATAGCATTGTGAAGCAATTATACTCCAATGAAGATTTTTTTTTTTAAAAAAGAAACGGGGTAAGAGTCTCATGACGAACGCACACAAACACAGAGACATGCAGACAACTGTATAGGTGTTCAGTCTTCCTGAGGCCAAGCCATAGTTCCTTCTTTGATCTCACATTACAAGTGTAGAATAGAACAAGACAACTCCAAGCTTTATTTAATTACTGAAGTCTATGACATGATGCATCTATGAAGTAGTTATAGATGAATTTCTCATGTGAGGTTTCTTAATAAAGAAACTGGGAATATTCTGATTCAGGAATGCTTCATTCACTAAATGTAGCAGTGTTTCCCTCAAATTATTAGTTGACAGCAAATACATACATTATGAATTCAAAGGCCATTCTGTCACACACATTCTCTAGGTTGGAGCACTGGACCCTCTCCCTGTAGGACAGTGCCTGGAGAGTGTATGCGTAGTATAAAGAGGCAAATAGGAGAGACGTGCTTTCTCAAACTGGACTGATGGGCCTCTGACCACTGATCCTCCAGTAAATAGAAATGCTCACTCCATGAGTGTCATTACACCTGGCAATGCACAGGCAAAGGCAGATACTGATATCGCCACGGCCAAAGCACAGCCGCCAGCTCCCAGACCCTCCAGGCAGCGCTCCAGATCACCTTCAGTGAGGAAGCCTCCATAAGAACACACACACTGTACTGCACCAAAACTACCAGGCTCACCCTGACACCCTAAAAATGACTCGAGCATTCCCTGCAATAAGGCCACATGCTTAGCAACAGAGACAGTCAACAGAGATAACATGGTTGAATTTCTAGGCTGTGTATGATTATTAGATTCTTAAGGTTAAATTCTATGTGAAAGGAACAAGCCAATTCAGAAAAGAAGGGTAAGAAGGATGGCAACATCTTTCAGAAATACAGAGAAGGTAAGTGAAAGACAGAGGGAACTCAGGAGATCAGAGGACTCAGGAACTCGGAGAGAAAGAAGTACACAAACCAGGAAAATGTATTTCCTTTCCATCAGTCTTGGTCACTCTGTTTCTTATGACCTGTATATGGGACCACACCAGCCGTCTTCACGTGGTCCTTTGAGGTGACCCCTTAGTGGGTACAGACAGGATTTGGGTGGCCTGAGCTCCACCATCCGCAAGCTCCCTTTACACAAGGAGTTCCGGGGTAAAGTAACAACAACCAAAGCAAAATTTGAAAAACTGCTGAACCACACAACCGTGAGCTATGAAATACAATCTGTCTCTCTCTTTTGGGGGAAGAGGAGAGACGCAGGGCAGAGGTCACACAGACAGGAGCATCTTTTAACATCTAAAAGGCTCCTGACCAGCCTTTTCTTCCATGAGGTTGTGCCCTTCCCACTGCAATTCCACCTAAAACGAAACGCGTGCTCTCCTCAGAAAGCCTCAGCCCACAGCCAGACTGGCCTGCCGCAAGCTCCTGACTGTCGGTGGCGGCGTCCATCCCAGGCCACTGGCACAAACCCGAGGGGCTCCTCAACCCCCCCTTGCCCGGCCACCCACACTGCCATACATGCGGTCAGCACGCCCTTCCTGCTCTTCTCGTTCCCAGGCTGCCACGGGCTCCCACTCCCGCATCAGCTCCCAGCCGCCCCACGGCAGCCTCCTCACTCCTGAGCCTCGCCCACCTGCAGCCAGCCCCGCTCCAGCCAAGCCCTCAAAAATACCTGACTGTGGGGATCTCTCTCCCTCGCCCTCCTGGACACTAGACCCCGAGCCCTATCATCTACCATGACAGCGGCCTAGACTTTCCTCTCGTGGCAACTGTGTGAGTACGTGTGTAGTCATGTGACTGTTCATCTCCCCCTACGAACCCACAAGCTTCTAAGGTCAGGGGTTGGGTCTTGCTCACTGATGTTGATCCAGTGACCAGAAGAGTAGAACTAGAATAGTACTTGACACCTAGGAAGCCCTCTGTAAATCCTGAGGCCACAACACCACACTGAATGAAGCTTTAACCACCGGCCAGGCACTGAGAACTCTCCATAAACTGGCCTCCACCCTTCTTCCAGCCTCATTTTCTCCCCTTCCTTAGCATGAGCTGGCCTCTAGCCAGGCCTGCCGTTCACTGGCTTCCACACCATAGGTGCCTCTGCACCTTGGCTCCACCTTTCTGGAGCCCCTTCCCTCCCCATGACCCGGCTGGGTGGGTCAACCTTGGCTACTCATTAGAGTCACCGGGGATGCTTTTAAAACTCCCAATACCCAAGGGCACACCAGATCAATGAAATCTGACTCTCTGGGGGTGGAACCAAACAACAGTGTTTCCCAACGTGCCACCAAGATTGAGAAGCACCTACCTCACTCAAGCCCACCGACGTCTCAAGGCCTAGCCCAGGCCCTCCTCCTCCATGAAGCCTCTCTGACTCAACTACCGTGCCCTTGGACCTGAAGAACGGCGTTCACTGCTACTTCCCACGTCTCCTCACCCGGACCGCGAAGTCCTCGTGAACGCCCTACCGCAATGCCACAGCCTCCATCACAGTGCCTTACGCACAGCTGAAAGAAGGGGGTCCCCAGCTAGTGTGAGTGGCATCTCCTTTTCTTTCTGCTGCCCACCTCCTAGTGCTAATGATCGGTGAGACACCCGGAACGCACGCATACAGATGCGTCAGACTCCTTGCATTTACTTCCAAACTGATTAAAACCTCTCTATAAAACACGGAATAAGCTAAATTATTTTGGTAAACATGAAATTTTCCATATATATCCGTTTAAATCAACTCCATTCTTCACGGCCAAAGAGCATGATAATAGCATAAATGCTGCAAAACAACTCACAAGGCAAAGATAAAAGATTCGGTGTCTCCTTTATGATGGGAAAAGAGAATAAATATCCTATTTGAGCAGGTACCACACGATGACTCAGCAAATGGCTCTAAAATCTAACACATGAAAGCAACCCCAGCAGTGCTGCTCGGACTGTGTTAACGAACTCGCGCTTAAGAAACAGACATTTTCATGAGGGTAAGACACTGGCTGGGGCAGAGGGACGTGGACCCACCTCTAAACGTGACCTAGAGGCGCATAACAGCATCGGCCAGGAGAAGCACGGACAGACACGAAAGGAAGGTAGGGGAAAGAGCCGATTTTTCTCCAGAGCTCCAGATGTCTTTATGGCTGCCTAATGACAATTACACTCAACCAATTAAGACACCACTATGACAGTTGCATTGTCAGTAAGCCTTTGGACCCCAATGTTGATGGCTCTCTAATTAGTGTCTGTGCAAAGTACAACTGCGACTAATATATTAGCTGATGTAAGAACACTAACGAAAAACTAAGGAAGAAAGAAGCCTTTTCCAAACGAGTAAGGACATCCCGGCCCACGGCTCGGGCCAGTGAAGCTGTATGCTTTTCCCAGTCTTTTTTAATGCTTGGCAACGTTGAGTTTACCTCCAAATAAATAGGTCAGAGGCCACAGCTGATTTTTTGTTGAAAGAATGGGAATACAGCCTCTTTCAAGCTCGGCACACCAGAGCAACTGCCAATTTAAAATGATTTACCACTGAAGAGCTTTCATTAACTAGTACATTTCCAATAAGCAGACTACTTATTTGGACTGGGAGACCTGAAGAAAATGGAAGAAATGCTGTACAGCTGCAAACAACCTTGAATCTTCCTCCTCGCCTAAGGAGCCAAGCAGGTGGGAGCTGTGGGGGGATGGTTCCATTCTGCTTCCAGCTGCCAGTGATTTGCTAAAAAAATTTTTTTCAAGGCTCTTCACAACCTGGGGCACTGTTTTGATTTAAGGATCTGGAAGTCAGGTTAAGTGACTTACCCAAGGTCACAAGAAACATTTTAGCGGCACAGCTGGGGTCAAACCGGGTCCCCAGGCTTTTCTCTAACTGCTGCTTTAGTCAACAAGTCACTCTGCCTCCTCCGACGAGTGTCTGTAAACACATATGGCTTTTAAGAACCATCCCGATTTAAGTGCAATACAAGGAATTTACTGTTTCCAATACTGTGACTCAGGCTTGTGGGACATAGCGCCTGATCCTCACTCATCAATTCTACCACTACAGCTCAACTGGAAGGCAAGAAGCCAACAACAAAAAAGCTCAGTATGCTGGCAAGGGGCGCGGGACTGGGCAGATGCAAAGGTGCCGCCTACACATGCTTCACAGGTGATGTGGGAGCACATGTGGGATGGCTGGTAAAACTTCACCCTCTACAGGACCATACTCATACAGCCACCCCCAAAGTCACACGTCTATTCTGATCAAGTTCGCACAGCAGACAAAAGGAGCCTTGTTATGAGGCCTCAGGCCAGGAACAGCAAATGGTTCCATTTGCGTGTCAAAGCCAATAAATCAGTAGTGGCTGCCTACAGCCCTGTGTTGAGAAGGATTCTGAAGCTGTCTTCCATCCAACTCACCAGAAAAATAAACGCTGTAAGGGATCTTTCAGGCCCACCTTGGTTTGGGAGTGAGGAGCCACAGAATCTATGCAAGTTACTTGCATCCTCACTCCATACAGAACTCTGCCTGGGGACCTCCCTGGTGGCACAGTGGTCAAGACTCCACGCTCCCAACGCAGGGGGCCCGGGTTCGATCCCTGGTTGGGGAACTAGGTGCCGAATGCCACAGCTAAAGGAGCCTGCGCGCCGCAACTAAGACCTGGTGCAGCCAAATAAATAAATAAACACTGCCTGGCCAACTCCCAGTCATCCCTTCCAGACTCAACGGCGAAGTCACTTCTCAGGAGAAACCCTGCCTGACTTGGAGCCTCTGCACCAGGTGCCTCTCCCCAGTCAGTGTGTTACGGTGCCCACTCCTCCCCTACCCTAACCTCTCTCACACTGTCCTGCAACCACCTGTAACTGTATCCCTTTGGCCTATGAGCAAGGGATGTGTACCCCTCCCCTCAGCAAGGAATGTGTCTGCAGTATTCATCTGTGCTTAGTACATACTGAATGAACGATTCTGACTTAAACTCAGAAGATGGAAGTGGTTTAAAGCCTACAAAGCAATTAGGCAGAGGCCCCTACAAGTGCAGTGCCCACATTTCAAGAAACGTTTATGCCCTTAACATGCAGAGGTTTTAGGAGCTAGTCACACATACTCCATACTTTCTTTAGTAATACCAAAGATTACAAATCAATGAAAGCAAGAGTATTTACTGTTTTCTATGAAACATGACTGTGTTGTATTATGCAATTAACAAAATGAACTCAATCCCACGGTGCAGTCTTTCTGTGGAAATGCACCACTACAAACATCAAGTGCAGCTTAAGATGCATCAATTGAAAAATAATGAACATCTTAATGGACCTTACGAGATCCATGCACTACACACTTAAAACTGTTTTCCATACATCTTGGTTAATCACAATCAATAGAGTCAGAGTCAATGATGATTATGCAGAGCTACTGTAGCTGTGGCCCTTCCCATTATTCCTTGGAGAACCAGAGATGGATAAATGCAGTCATGAGTTCACCAGTATTTATTAAGGATATTCTGGAGCTCCTTCATTAAGGATAATAATAAATGTAAAGCTCTCCTCTGGTCTCTTATCAATATCTTACCTCAGACTTATTTACCAGAAAAGCATGTACACCTCACAGCAGAAAATAAATAAATAAAAGTATTTATAAAAAGAGGTCCCTAACGGGTAATGATCGAATTCCTTATGGGAAACAATCCAATATCATAATAAGCAGCAGCACAAAATCTATATAACGCAAGGTTGAAAGGAACTGCCAAGAGAAAAAGTTTTTTAAAAAGGAGAAAGACAGAAAGCAAGTCCTTAGTAAGTATAAATATCAGGTGACATTTATCTAATGCAATTTTTATCACCTATCTGTATTTACAAAGCATCTGTTATCATCTCAAGAGCCTCAAAGTAATCCTAGGGATTATCCATTTTTATACATTCACATGAAGCCAGCAGAGTATTATAAACACCATCCTTGAGGTCCTCAGCTCCTGAATAGCAAGTGTTGTAAAAGTCAGGGCAAATACACACTATTTCAGATCAAAGCCATATTTTGGCATGGTACATGGTCAATACAAAGGTACATTTTTAATTACTGGGAAAAGTGGAGAAAAATGGCTAAAAGCAAGATATTTCAAGTTACCTTAGACACGTGCCTATGTCTGAACTATTATTTTCCAATAGTTCTTAATTATAAACAATGATAACATTCCAATAAAGTGTCAATAGGCAAAGTGAACCAACCAGAGATTCAGACACCAAATTTTACATATATAAACTGGAAGCTCAAAATGTTGCTTCATGTCTACGTAAGACTAGCAACCCTCTAGACTGTCCAGGTTGTGACAGACAGAGCTCTAGTAAGGATAAAAGCCAGAACGACAGCCAGAGGTCACTTGGCTGCTAGAGTCGTGTGGGCGGTTTTGCTTGGTGTCACTTGCCTCAGAGGGAATGGAGACGGAGGAAATGCAGGAGACCAAACAGGACAACCGAGTACTTTTCAGGGAAAGAAGACACCTAGCACTTGGTGACATCAGACGATCCAGTTTTCCCTCCAGTCACACTTGACAAGAAGAAACGTGGACACACAGTCACTGTTCCTTCCAGTCAAGGCAAGAGTTGCACCCTAAAAAAGCACATCACCACAGTAGAAAACGGAAGGAGAGGCATTTAGGAGTGTTGAGAAAAACCTTGACACAAAGAGGGGGCTTGATGTTTTTTAAAACCAAAACGGGGGCGGGGGGAGGGGAATGGTCCTCTAATGTGAATAGTGTGCTTTCTTATGCAAACTGAAATGCTTCAGACTTACGAATCTTAAGTAACAGTGAGGAGGGACTTTATTGCAAAACACCACCATACTCCTGGGCATCTGATAAAAGCTTCTCCAGAGCTAATAGCTTAATGGTTAGCAGAGCTGGCACAAGGCTCCCAGTGAGCCCCCCGCTTGACTTTCTCCCGCAAGTTTTACCCGAGATGCTCTCCTTCACTAGATGGCAGTAAAGCTAATATATTCCTGGCAAATTATACCCAGACCTACATCTCAGGTTATAATGTGACCCTTCTGAACTCATGATGTCATCTGTTTTCAACACCCTTAACTCCCAGAGTGCAACTGTGGAGAAAGAGGACAGTCTAGGCCTCACAAAACAGGACGGGGATGCCATCAGAGCCTTCATGCCTTCTAGTCTTTTCCCTCAATGATAAACGTATAATTTGATAAACGTATAATTTGAGAGACATTCTCAACTTCTCGGAGCTCTCACAACAAACAAAAACAAAGAAACAAACACCATGCTTCCTAATCACTTATTATCAACCAACTTTCTAGATAACATCTCTTCTTCTAAATCCAAGGAAGGCACACACTAAACCTCACTGCATTTCAGGAACGCCAAGAGATTACAAAGAAAACAAAGGCTGAGCTCTTGAGAGAAAGAGACAGGTGGCTTATAGCAGAGATTGGTGGCTTCTCAGCACAAATTATTCTCAGGTTAAAGAAATGGGAAATTTTAGCCAGAAAAAAAACAAAGGTTGTATTTGAATTACATACTTAGTCACCTTTGAAGGAAATTCCACTTACCTGACCAGCAAAGAAAACAACTGTTTCCGGTATTTTCTGGGATGCTGCATATCACTGCTAAGTGGCCACATGACACCACAGAGAGGCACGAGGAAGGGCCAGAGTAAGAGTTTGGTAAGTCAAAGATGTGGTAAGGAGGCTCAGAGAGTGCGGGGTCTCAGAAGTGCAAGGAGTCTTCCTTCTATACATACCTTCCCCAAAGTTTCCTCGGTGCTGGGACTCGTGTTAGGCTCTGAGGTTACAAACATGCTTAATACACGGCCCCCACCATTTTAAGACGGTACAGTCAACAAGATCAAACTCTTGATCTTTATCTTTATTTATGGCACTGACCGAAAAAAAGGAAGGTGCACTCAGGAGACCGGGTTTCAGGGATGGTTTAGAGACTTCAAGGCAAAAAGCTAAATGGGAAAGAAGTTGAGGATTATGAAGGCATTTTAAAATAATTTCTTTTTTAAAATTTTTTGGCTGTGCCACATGGCATTCAGGATCCTAGTTCCCCACCCATGGATCGAACCCGTGCCCCCTGCAGTGGAAGTGCAGAGTCTTAACCACTGGACTGCCAGGGAAGTCCCTAAAATAATTTTTTAATCTGGGGAACAAAAAAAATCCATCTGCCTAAATCCAGCAATTAAAATATGTATTAGGACTTCCCTGGTGGCACAGTGGTTGAGAGTCCGCCTGCCGATGCAGGGGACACGGGTTTGTGCCTCGATCTGGGAAGATCCCACATGCCACGGAGCGGCTGGGCCCATGAGCCATGGCCACTGAGCCTGTGCGTCTAGAGCCTGTGCTCTGCAACGGGAGAGGCCACAGCAGTGACAGGCACGTGTACCGCAAAAAAAAAAAAAAAAAAAAAAAAAAAAGTATTAAAAAAAAACAGGCAGAAAAATAAACGGTACACCCCAAAAACCACAACGGAAATTGTGGTAGCATGCTGGGATTTAGGTGGATTTCTCTTCTCCACTTTCTAACAGTTTTGCAAAGACAATGTGGTTTTACTACTGTTTTCATTTTTAACAGAAAGGAAAGGTCCATACATGCCATAAAAGAAACCAAAGTGATGCTATAATAGCCAAGCCATCAGAGTAGCGAGCGAGGGCTGGAGAAGGCAGCGCTGGGGCCCGGCTCTCTGCACACCCCCCACAGAAGCACAGCGGGGGCACACAGGGCACGGATGCCATCCCCACTCCCCGGACCTAACGGAGCCTCAGCTACCTCACCCAGAATGAGCGTTTCGGAAGAGAATCTCTAAGTTCCTTCCAGGTTTCAAGCTGTATGATTCTAAGTTGAAAAAAACTAAGAAACCGGAGAACAGACAAAAGAAATTAGGAATTCCTCCAGCTTCCCATGTAACATGTAGTATACAGGTTGGGGGAAGGGAGTCTATCAAATGCTAATGCTTTTTTTCAGACTAAAAAAATGTATTAGTACTACAGAGCATTTAATGAAATACTATATATCACCTCTAGTTTTTAAAGATGCTTACAAATTAACTGAAAAAAAAAATACATGGCTGTCAAGTTAAGACAAAAATGCTTAGGCGAAGCCTCAAGGCCGCGTGATTAGCTGCCCTATAAGCTACAGATAATCACCCCTCCGGAGGTGGGCGGAGGGGAGACGCTGGGGCGGAGCGGCAGGGAGCGCTAGTAGGCTAGCGCCCCATGGAACCTGTGGGAGGAGGCAAGACTTGAGCTGGACGGGAAAAAACAGGGACTGGGTTTCTTTTGGGGGTAACGAAAACGTTCTAGAATTAGATAATGGTGGGCAGTTACACAAACAACCTTGTGAGTATTCTAAAAAATCAATGACTTACACAATTTTTTTTTTTTTTTTTTTTTTTTTTTTTTTGCGGTACGCGGGCCTCTCACTGCTGTGGCCTCTCCGTCGCGGAGCACAGGCTCCGGACGCGCAGGCTCAGCGGCCATGGCTCACCGGCCCAGCCGCTCCGCGGCGCGTGGGATCTTCCCGGACCGGGGCACGAACCCGCGTCCCCTGCATCGGCAGGCGGACTCTCAACCACTGCGCCACCAGGGAAGCCCTGACTTACACAATTTTAAAGGGTGGATTTTATGGTCTGGAAATTGCATCTCAAGTTAAAAAAAGACATGGTCAGAGGTAACTAGGACAGTGTGAGGGGCGGAAAAACCAAAGGTGCCCTGGGAAGAGTAATGAGGAAAAAGGGAGGTTGGGAACAAATTTCAAAGGTTCCAAACATCAGGAAAAGGTAATTGGAAAACTATCACCCATGAGGTAGGAAAGGAGGCAAACACTCATGGACAAGAGTGAAAGATCAAAAGCTTTGAGAATAACGTCTGTTTCCTCTGCTGGAAAAACAAGCCTCAGGTAAGAGGCGTCCAGGTCCTTTCACCGGACAGGGACTTGAGTGTCTCAGCGTTTCCGAGTGAATGCGCATCTGAAGGGTGCCCCGGTTCTGCACACAAAGAAGAGTAAGGCAGAGCCAAGACTGGGTCCACTCTAAGCTTAAGTGTGACACAAATTAGTCTAAGCCTAAGCAATGCAGCTCCAAACTAGGAACATTTACACAAAAGGACTGAAAAGCTGGGAAGAACCTGGGGCAAGATTCTGCAACATAATCTTCATCAATTATATAAAATACATTTAACAGGTTTAAGTGCAAAAATGTCACATCGGTCAGCTGCAGATATTAAAAAACTAAGCAACTGAACAGATTCTACTTGTGTAAAAAAAAAAAAAATAGAGAAAAGGGAAGGGAAGAAGAAAAATAGGAGAAATGCAAGAGAAGTAAAAGAGAAGGAAATGGTGAGATGGCCACTGTCTCTTTAAGAAGCTCCTTGGAGATACATAACTGCAGAAAGCCTGGTGAATACAACATTGATTGGGAATGAGGTAACCACAAACACCACTGTCTCAAATGAAAAGGGATTCAAGATCTGACCCAGAAAACAAGCATCGTAACCACCAGATAAAATTTTAATGATAAACACAAAATGCTCTATATACAAGCAAGATTGAAGTATCTGATGCTAGGCCATAAACGTAAGGTTCTCTTAGAAAGAGGGGCCATGAGGAGCCTCTCTGACCCACAGATCAAGTTTCATCTTATCGATCCACTAAGCTCTGCCATCGCTTTGCTTTGTGCTGGCATAATCTGTGATGTTGAGCAGGCCTCGAGGGAACGGAGAGGCAGGAAAAGGACTGGCATCTGGACTAGTGGCCAAGCTGCCTTTTGTGAGGTCCGTGTCCAGATAAGAAATGCATAATTGGCTTTCGAGAATCGTCTCCCTTATTTCTAATCCCTCTTATGACTCTTTCAGTTCAATCTCAATAGTCTGTCCTCAAAGGCCTCTGACACATCAGGAGACCTCTTTAAGCTAGAATGATCCCAGTCCCTTTGGGAGTTATTGAGGAATCTCAGAATTAGCAGGTGAAAAGGATCTTACCTAGCATAGCTCTCAGGCCCATACTTGAGCAATGAGGGGCAGAAGCCTAGAGCCACACTGATAACTGAATGGACAAAATTCTAGATTTCTGGTCCATTAATTTTTCTAAAAGTAATAGTTCTATAGCACTCCCAAGAAGGGTATTTACTGGTCTCGACATCATGGCTAGTAAAACACAAGCTAATGGAAAGTGTTCCTCCTAAGGCTTATCTTGTTTGAAGCAAAATACTTTTACATAGGTACTACGGACCACAAAATATTAAAATAATCTGACCCTTGGAAATTTCAATTAAGGAATGCTTCTGAAGGAGTTTTCTTTAAAGAAAAAGGCTCGGGCTTCCCTGGTGGCGCAGTGGTTGAGAGTCCGCCTGCCAACGCAGGGCACATGGGTTCGTGCCCTGGTCCGGGAAGATCCCACATGCCGCGGAGCGGCTGGGCCCGTGACACACACACACACACACACACACACACACACACACACACACACACACACGAAAAACTCTCTCCTACTACTAAGCTGTTAAGTCCAAGGTTTGTTTTTGTTTGCTCCTCCAGGTAGAAACCTTTTGGGTGTCTCACTCTGAAGTCAATCCAGACTCAGAAGTTTAAGTGTCTTGGTCTCTATGGCATTAAGTACACAATGTGAGGCTCTAGTTCAAGACATCTTGTTAATCCAAGAAGAACGTTATCTTCTTATTATAAAGAAACACATAAAAACATCTCTAATAAAATATGAAGAATTCATGAAAGTGGTTTTTGGAACAGAAGCCAAAGGAATTTACAGAAGTTAAAATTAAATTTCTCAGCAGTGGAGACAAACAAAAAGCCTATTTCAGGACAAGTTAGCTGCAAACACGAGCCGTGTGGTGGGGAAGGAAGATTACCTGCGGCCACAGCCCTTCCTCATAATAAAGGCTTCAGAACAAGAGGTCAAGAATAGCACCTGTTTCTGCCAACACTTAACATTCTTGCTTGACTTTTTTATGTCTTCATAAAATAAACTGTTTGCCTTAATGAAAATCCAACAGAACATGCCGTAAGAGCGAGTTAAAAGCTCAAAAGATACACTGACACAAATGGGTTACAGAGCCGCTCCACACCACTCGCTTCTCACCGCTAGCTCAGAGCTCTCAACTAGTGGAGGACAGGGTCACGGCGACGCCCACCTCCACAAGGGTGAAAGCGGGAAGGCCACACTCCCAAGGAGAACGAGGCGGCTGGGAAGCAGAGGGTGGTCCGTGAAAGCGAAAGCCCTTAGCATGAAGAACATTAACTGAGAAACTGTTTCCGCTTACCCAGCAATGACAACACCATCGTGAGAATGCACATCACATAAAACTGCGTCAGGAATGTGTTCCAGCTCACTCACGGCGCCTTTGCGATTCTGCATAAGAAAAGGGGGTGCAGTTTATACCATTCTCTGGATAGCCAGGAGACAAAGCATTTCGCTCTCGACTACATTCATGGCAGTTTTTTTCACGGCATGGACCATGTCCATGGCTATCAAGACATTCGAAAGGACAAAGACAGCTACTGTGTCCAGCTCTGTACGTATGAGTTACAAACACACCGAATGAAACGACCGGGCATGGGGGGCACGAGGCGCCGGCCCGGTCCTTGAGGGGCTTACAGGGTGTTAGCCACTCTACTCCAGTGGGCTGCTGGTGAAGAAACGTATAAAGTGTATTTCAAAAGTTCAGGTCAGAGCAGAGAAGGTAGTTAATGGTATTTTACCTGTTAACACCCCTTATAAATGCTCTCAGAATAAAATTTAAAAGTATATACAACAAGATAATAAGGATGGGGAAAAGAAAAGACAATTGTTTCTGATTGAGAGGTCAGAGGTTCATGGAAAAGGTATTTAAAGGAAACCCTAAAACCCATAACACAGTTGCTCCTGAGGAGGGAACTAGGTGGTAGGTGGAGAGAGGTGAGAGGGAGATGTATTTTCCAGTATATGCCCTTTTATGACTTTTGATTTACTGCATCACGATTGTTTATTTATTGATTCAAAATATATATAAATAAAATAATTATTTTAAAAATAAAGGGAATCTTGAAGAATAGAAAGTATTTACATGTGGCATGTTGGGAAGGGCAGGGCAGGACAGTTAAGCCAAAAAGCAAGCATGAATAAAGGTATTCAAGAACACCAAGCCATCAAAAAATACACACACATAACTGAAGTGCTTTGCTGTACACCTGAAATAATATTGTAAGTCTACTATATACTTCAATTAAAAAAAAAATACCAAGCCATCCATAATCTCAACTTTGCTGTTCCAGCACAAGGGTTAGAAATAGTGTGTGTGAGCGGCAAGCACAGTTCTTAGCACACAGCAGGTCTTCAATAAACGGCAGTTACTATTACTCTTTACATTATTAGGAGACAGATGACGACATCCGTTCCATTAAAACCAACGTTTATTAAGCAGCTGTACTCCAGGCACGGTGCACGACGATCTGCATGGTGATCTCACTGAACTCAAGGACCAAGTCCAAGGCTGAGGGACACAACTGGACACATCCACGTGGGGCTGTCCTGCCCGTGGAGACACGGGGATGGAAGGGAAGGACTTGAGAATCATCTGTTCGAGGGCCACAGCCAAAATGACAAGAACAGCAAAGCTCTTCTGAGGGACAAGCTATCGAAAGAAAAGGAGAGGGCTTGTGTGCTCACGTCCTCCACCAAGTTTCATCACGTGGCTTCCTCCCCATCAAGGGCTCCAGCCCCACACTGGTATTCTGGATTAGAGAGATCCTAGAATGCCACAGTGAAATGAGTGTATGCAAACACCAGGGAAAGGAACATCATTTGCACGCTGGCTCTGAACTGCAGGTCCAGCTCAGTCCCTGCATTCACAGGTCATGCCCTGTGTGGAAGTACTGAGAACCCTGGGGTCCCTTCTCAGCTTCCTCAAACACCAACCTAGGAGATGCCAAACCAAACCACCTTCCCAACCCATCCTGAGGTTGACCATGAATAGCACCAAACCACAGCATCTGCGTGCCAAGGCCAATGCTAACTGAGCAGCAGACACAGGCCACGCCCTGTGGGAGGAGTGTTAGATATATCATTAGACAGTCACCCTCACGACGGTGCAAAGAGCGCAGCTACTCTCAGCTCCACATTAGAGATGAGAAAGCAGAGGCACACAAAGGGAAAGCATCTTGCTCTGCACTACCTTTCATGTTTTCACAAGAATTCCTTTCATTCTAGAATCACAAGAATCCCATCACTACAGTTAATGCAAGAGTCGTCACTTGACATCTCACTTCTGTAGTCCTCAGAGGTAACAGTGCAGGAAATGGGCCTGAGACCCTCCAAAGAGAAGCCTCCCTCCAGTCTCCCTGCAGTTTGACTCCAGGTCATTCAAGCAACGACCTCTTACTGAGCACTTATCAAACACATGGCTTTGGGCTTGTTGGAGAAAAACAACAAAACAGACGTTCAGTTAGATTGTATGTCATCTGTGTACTGGCATTAAGTGCCAGATGCTATGAGGCGGGTCTTTAAACACCTTCACTTCTGCCTGGATGAGGAGGGTGTACCTGCTTCCCTCCCTAGCTTTCTAATACCAAAGAGGAAACAAAGAACTCAGCTGCTGCTTTCTCTCTTAGAATCTGACATTTATGAATTCGAGCCAGGGTACGTGGAATATCTCCAGCTCTCATGCTCACACATCTCAAAAGTATCCCTCCTTCCCGGACAGAAAGGCCCTAGCAAATGCCTCACTCTCAAGCTTTCCTTAAATTATGGCTCCTCCTGCCAGGGTCAGACCCTCTGCTTTCCGGCCCCCAGCCTGTCTAAGCAGCTTTGGCAAACCCAATGCCTGCTCTCACTTATGTTCTTCACACAGACATAACCAAGCAAATGGGCAAGAGGGCGAGGGGGGCCCTCCACGCGAGTTTATTACCTGGAGTGGATTCACAGAGCGGGACCAGAGGGATCTGTACTTAGTGGAGGGTCTTCATGGCCTAAGGACGCCTATGCTAATCCTCTTTAGAAGGATGGTTCTCAACCAGGGCTGATTTTGCCCTCAGGGGACTTCGGACTGGTCTGAAGACTTTTTGGTTGTCAGAGCTGCGAGGGAGGAAGAGGACGCTCCTGGCATACACTGCGGAGAGGCTGCACATGCTGCGGAAGATCCTGCAACGCCCAGGACAGCCCTTACCGCAAAGTATCGGTCCCAGGTGGCACTACTCCTGGGGCTGAGAAACCCGCGTTAGAGGAACGCTACTCTTATTAACTTTGCTAGGGACTGTGACGCTGCCCATATCAAGAGTATCGGTCACTAATCAGGTTATGAGGTGACTGGGGACAGACATGCACATAGGCAATATGTCACCATCAGTAATGAGCAAAAGCTTGTTAATCTCAAAGTCTATTAGGATTGACCTTTACAGGAGGGGCAAGAACACAGTTCTGTCCCTTCCTTCCAACTGAATATCCAGCTACCCAGGTGGGAAGAGACGGGCACCACACTGTCGTCTGGTCATGCCTTAAACAGCTCTATGTAAACACTGTTCTTGACAGTTATTTTCTACAGAAACACCATTCTGTGCAAATTCATAGCTGTGATCTAATATTTCTGTAGAAAGTTTGAAGTGATAAATGCTATGGAAGCTAGCCAATGGGTTATGTGAGGGAAGAGAAGACAGTACTTAGAGATGCTTAATGATCTCCCTCTTACAATTTACTGGAAATAGCACTTTCAGCCCCTCTTTTGTATTCAGGTGGTGCTTTCTTGGTCCGTCCAGGGAGATGGTGACAGCAGAAAGGGGCTGCACTGAGCACTACCCCAAAGACCCCAACCGTCAGAGGCACGGGGGCCGGTCCCTCAGCCTCACCCCTCCTCGAGGACAACAGGATGCTGCCAAACAGTGCGCTTGGAAACAAGCGTACGTACTCTAATGGGCAACAAATCAACAGCTGAAGGGACGCTCACCATCCTCCTCCTCGCTTTGTTTTTGGCAGTTAATCTCAGGATGAAATTGGAAGGACTCGGTGTTTAATCCCAGGCTTGGATTCCTGTGTCCTTGCAGGCTATTCCCCTACAGGTAATGATATTGGCCACTGCCTACCTTCCAGTTGGTTCTTAACATGTGTTCCTTGGCTCGGCACTCTTGGAAGATGAGCTTCCAGCAAGAATAATCGGAGATGCTGCTCTCGGGAAGGTGCCCTTCCTGCTGGCACAGTCTGTACCAGAGTACTTCATCTTCTGCAATCACCTTCCACGTCTTGCTCACCTAAAACAGCAGAAGTGACACAAATGTCAAATTCTGCAATTAGAGAAGTCCCTTGTCATCCAAAAATCAATCAACACCTTTATTACTGCCCTGGGTTTATGGCAGTATAAAATGTCTCATTAACAAAACACTCTGAGGCGAAAAAAAATACAAGCAAATGTTTCCTGTTTTATCTTTCAAGATTTCAAAATTGTTGTACACCAACTAATATCACATTTTAAACTACTTGCTTAAATCATTTTATACATATATATGTATAAAATATAGAGAAAAATACACAAATACATAAAAGGCATAAAATACACACTAACACGTTAATAGATATAAAATCATACACAGCTTTTCAGAACAGAATCTCTTTACTTTTTAACCAATAAGCACTTGTATTTCCATCTTATAGAGCTAGAGACCAATGACCTCTGAAGTAAAGAGCTGTAATAAAATATCCCTAACCCAAAACTTCTGGTCATATGAGAAATTCAGATTTATACTATGTGCAAAAACTTAGATTTTAAATGTGTAGATTAAAAAAATTTTTTAACAGAAAACTCAAGCAATTATCTAGGATGGTAAGATCTGATAGAGAAATTAATATTATGACTGGACTGAATTTCAAATCCCAACAGTATCCATAGGAAATGGCCATTTTAGCTATTAGTGCCTTGTCTTCCAACCCTAACTTTGGGGGATGATGGATATACTTCATCATGGGATAATGTACAGAGCTGGGCAGACTGCAAAAGATGGACTCTGCTCGCAAAACGAGAAACTGATCCAGCAGAGCAACATGATCTGGGCTCTGCAACACATTCTGCTTGCTGTCCGCCCACAGGTTGAGCCTCACTTCTCATAACGTAAGAGTCATGACCAGTGGTTCGTGGTAACTTGTGCTCCTTAACACTCCCTTGGGGCCACTTCAAGACATCAGATACCCAGACAAGGAGAGAGAACATGAGACAAAGAGAGCGCACACAGCATGTGCATGGCAGACTCTCATTGCCTCATTTGAGAAACACCTATAGGGAGTTAGCTTCCAGGACTAGAGTTGAAGATCTCCAAAAATCTGCTCCTCCACAAAACCACCACGAATACTGCCAAAAACTGTCAAAATCAACTTTTTCAGAACTCTAGAAATTAACTAAAGGCTTGCAACATTCTGAGAAGCATTTATTCAAGAAAAATGGCTGAATCTTGGTAAGAATAGCAACCTTTGCATTGTTTTCACTTGCATTAATCCTATCCTCATCCTCTAGCTCCATGGTAGCCTTGAAAACCAACAGCCTCCAACTATAGCAGCTGTAAAAACCAGCAGTCTAGCAGCTCCCAGAGAGGCGAAATGGGTTTATAGCTCTCCAAAAGTACCATCCCCAGAGAACCGTCACTATTTGGCCTGTCTGGCAGCTTGCTAGAAAGCTCTGATCTCGAGGCTTGTTTTTATCTGATCTGACTTAGATCTAACTCTGTCCTATATCCAGGGCATTTGTCAGAAAAAAATAAGGGACAACTGTTTACCAGCGCAGCTGCCCGACATGGCACTACCAAGTAGGGCTAAAAGGAGGCTAATCGAAAGCCTTAAAAAGGAAAACCTGGGGAGTGGGATACCCCATTATAAATATATTCAAAATACTAAAGGAAAGCATATCTAAAGAAAGAAACTTATGAGCACAATGTCTCACAAAGTAGAGAATATTGACAAAGACACTATATATATATATATTTTTTTTTTTATTATTATTTTTTTAAAAAGAACCAAACAGGGCTTCCCTGGTGGCACAGTGGTTAAGAATCCACCTGCCAATGCAGGGGACACAGGTTCGAGCCCTGGTCCAGGAAGATTCCACACGCCATGGAGCAACTAAGCCCGTGTGCCACAACTACTGAGCCTGCACTCTAGAGCCCGCCAGCCACAACTACTGAAGCCCACACGCCTAGAGCCCATGCTCCACAAGAGAAGCCACCACAATGAGAAGCCCGTGCACCACAACAAAGAGTGGCCCCCGCTCGCCACAAGTAGAGAAAGCCCGCGTGCAGCAACAAAGACCCAACACACTTAAATAAATTTCTTAAAAAAAAAAAAAAGAAGATAGTAATATAGGAAAAGAGGAACAAAAAAGACATACCGATAGCTCCTTAAATGGCTGAAGGCAGCCATCACATTTCCCCTTAGTCACTTCTTCACTGGTCTAAACACACCCATTTTCTCTAACTAACTGTCATAGGACTAGCTCCCCTACCCATTATCTCTGAAAATGTACCCTAGTATTTATGCATCTCTGGTGTCCCTCTTCAAAAGTGATACTCAGGACTAAAAAATACCCCAGATATAGACTGTCAAGTGCCATGAACAGAAGGATTTTATCAGATACTAATTTGCTACTTCACTTGAAGATACATCCTCACGGTTACAGAACGTATGGTCCAGAGCTTCTGGAGTCCGTTTATCTTATTAAATATTTAAGGCAGACAAAAAGGTATACATTAGAAACACCCACGGATACACCACCCTGCTTAAGAAATATTACCAATAAGCTTAAAACTCCTATGCATCTCTCAGTGTCCACATCCTTTTCTCGCCAACAGTAACCTCAGTTTGGTATTTATCAATCTTCAGAATCTTTAAATACAAGTTGCAATTAAAAAAAAAAAAAAAGTCCCCATTTCTTACTCTCACACTATTACGTTTTAAACATAAATTCTTAACTTTCTAAACTTTCTATCCATTTAAAATCCCAGCTCATCGCACATACCCACCCCCAGCACTTTATATAATTTTTGCATCTCAATTCTGTCATCCATTGTAGGTATGCCACTTTTCCTTTACATAAGTCATCTGCAAAATACAGTCTGTGGGGCTTCATGTCTTAATTATTTTAAAAAATTAACCAGTATGGGGCTGAGGACGGAGGCCGTGGCAAGCCACTAGAGCCCTCCCCCCAGGCCGACATGGGTCCATTAAGCAGCCCACCCCAGGCACGGCCACAGCATCAGTTACAAATCCACTTAACCACACTGTCATCCCACACTTCTCCATCTTAGCCATAAGGGCACCGGGGAAACAAACCCTCATCTGATCACAAGTGGTCAGGCAATAAAGAATGGGATAACGACTCAGTAACACTGGAGTTCCAGTTTCGACGAGACAGAACCCCATGGTTTTATTTTTGGCATCTTTGGTCCACAGCTGAGCCTGTCCATGACACTGGGTGGTGTCTGTCCATCTGTCTGTGTCAAAGTGAGTCTCAGCACTAGACAATCATGAAGCACAGATAGGGACAGACCAACATCAGCTGTGACGGAGCCAGACTACAGCTCAAATAGCTCCAGAGCAGAGTATTTCTCTCACAGGCCCCTGCAACTCAGGGTATAAATAAAGTATACGGGTGAACACACAGACACCCTCATGGGTTCTCAAAGGCACACAAGTGCTAGCTAACCACACGGCAGTTTACTCTGATCCCTGGGATACATCAGCCCTTTTTTGTAAAAATTATAAAATGTAAAATTTTGTAGAATTTATGAAATGTAACTACTAGATGAAAAACCCAGACTCCTTATTTCACTACACAGACCAGCACTTCCCAAAGCATATTCAATAGAATAGCAGCTCCTTAGGGTATTAATAAGTTACTTTAAAAAAGGATCCCACGGTCACACGAGTTAGAAAACACTGGTTTAAACAAAACTAAGCAGGACTCTTCACTGCAGAACTTCTCAGAGCTTTTCACAGACTGACACGTGTTGCATACCTCTAAGAAGGAAATATAAGAGGCTGCATTCCTCGAACTTATCTGGCTCCTGAACTCTTCTTACAAGGAGTGTCTCAGCAGCCCAGTGTCCTCCAGAAGACACCTTACAGAACGTTGATATGGGTATCAGTCAGTCAATTAAAACATACGTTGGGCACCAAGTGTATGCGGGCACTAAGGCCAGCAATTCTTATCTACTTTCCACCTCAACCTGCCTAACTGACACCTTTTGCAGGTGGGTGACACCCCACGGACATGACCAGATTGCGGCCACCTGCCCATGGCTGGGGAAGCTACAGGGAAAAGTTCTGGTCTCTGCCCTCACAGTCGAGTTGGCTCACAAGACTGGCCCCCAACAGCGGGTAACCTTTGTAATTCTGCAGTCCAAAACTTAGCTACAAGGCTGCACTTTGTTAGATGAAGCCAGTGAATCACCATCATCTCAGGAGAATCCAAATTCAATGCTCAGTGACTACAAACTAGAATGTCCCAATTAAACGTTCTGGATGAGTTTTAATGAGTACTAAACTGTATGAATTCCAGCCACTTTAAAACACGGAAACTTTTCAGAGACTTTCAAGAACTCTCAAATATATGTCAGACCTTAAAAATCTTGGAAGCCGAAAACATTTTTTTACATCAGCTTCGAAGAAACTGTCAAATTGTCTTAAATGACACAATCTGAAATTTGTACAGCAGGGTCGTGGGGACAAAGAGCTGATGTTCCGGTGGTGCATCATCCCCACCGCTAACCCCTAGACCACAGGGCCTCTTCTGTAGAAAACAATATTCAGGATACAGTTTAATCCTGGAAAACAAACAATAAAGCTCTTTGAGGGATTTATAAAAAGCTAGAGGTGAGAATTACTTCCAAAAAGGGATCAGGATTGTATCTAGGATTAGGTATTGAACACAGGAATGTGCCAACAATTCTTTAGCGAATGATAGAGAGAGGGTCACCTTTTTATTCTTCTTTTAGAGGGGAACAAAAATGACAGGCTTTAAGAATTTCTTTTAATCCTGAAAGGGGAAAAAATCAACAAGAAAAACACCTAGTTAAACTTTCACAAGTAAATTTTAAAGAGTCTCACCAAAAGGAAATCTAATTGTTTTGATTTCTTAAATTACATTAAATCTAGAAAGTTTACGAGCCTGAATTTTCCAAAGGCCTAATGGTCTTTCTTTAATACACCAGGATTGGACTGGCCCTGCCCAGTAAAAGCCCCACTGAGTAAGCCTCAGCTGCAAGAATTTGCTAATAAAAATGTCTCCAGCATTTTGCTTTATAGCACAACTATGAATTGCAGCATTAAAAGAAAAAAAAAAAAAACAACCCTGTCTCAAAAACTAGCTTTATTAACTCTGCCTGGATTAAGGTTACCAGTGAGGCCCACAACAGGGGAAAAAGTGTCACTGTTCCAGTCACACAATGACATAATGAAGTCTACCTGGGGAGGACACACCACTGACCTCCCATTGCTAAACCCAGCAGTCTCTTCTCAGTCCTCCTCTCACCTGACCGCTTATTACCTTTGATCACTTTCACCTCCTTGAAAACTGCTCTCCCTTGGTTCAGAGGACTGTGCACCCTAGGTTTCTTCCCAGCTCACAGGTAGCGCCTTCTCGGTCTGCTTATCGTCTACTCACTGTCTGTGCCAGGGCCCAACCCCTAATCTCCTCCTCTATCTACACTCACTTTCCTAATGATCTCGTTCAGCTTCCCGGCTTTAAATACCATCCATGTGCTGACTGCTTCCGGATTTACAGCTTCAACCCTGAGTCCAGCCCAGAAGTCATCTGCAGCCTCACATCCAAGTACGGGTCTTCCCCCCACACTTGCTCACCCCACCATTCTCCCCTCATTAGCAACGGCACCCTCATCCACCCTGCTGCTCAGGCCAAACGCCCTGGAGTCCTGCTGACTCTTCCTCCTCTCCCCACACCCAAGCCATCGGCAACCCTGACTCCACCCACTTCTACCAGCACAGTCCTGGTCCAAACCATCATGAAGCCTTCAAACTGGTCTCCCTGCTGCCGGCCTTGTCCCCCGGCATATTCCTCACATGGCAGCGAAAATGATCCCTTTTAACATATAAGTCAGACCTTGTCACTCCTCTGATTAAAACACTTCAATGGCTTCCCATCTCATTCAGAATAAAAGTTCAAGTTCTGTTAACAGATTAAGTGCCTTTTGAATTTGGACCATCTCTCCTTCTCTTAGCCCTGTCTGCTCACTACATCCCTGTGTTAGTTTCCTACTGATATCCTAACAACTTATCACAAACTTACGGCTTTAAATGACACACATTTATTCTCTTACAGTTCTGGGGGCCAGAAGTCAAAAATCAAGGTGTTGGGGGAACTCTCTGGTGGTCCACGTTTCCACTGCAGGAGGCACGGGTTCAATCCCAGGTCGGGGAACTAAGATCCCATAAGCCACACAGCGTGGCCAAAAAATAAAATAAAATCAAGGTGTTGGAAGCAGGGTTGCATTCCTCCTGGAGGTTTCAGGGGACGATCCGTTTCTCTACCTTTTCCAGCTTTGAGGGGCCACGTACGTTCCTTGGCTTGCAGCCCCTTCCTCCATTTTCAAAGCCAGCAACATAGCATCTCCTCTCCTCTCTGACCTCCTGCCTCCCTCTAAGGAGCTCTGTAGTCACAATGAACCCACCTGGATAATCCAAGATCACTCCATGTGAAGATCCTTAACTTACATCTGCAAAGGTCTTTTTACCATAAAAGATAACGTAGTCACAGGCCTGAGGACTAGGGCATGAACATCTCAGGGAGGCCATTACTCAGTTGCCATAGCCTAGCCACTCTGACCTTCCTGCCGTTCCTCACACAACAGGTACACTCACCTCAAGGCCTCTGCACCTGCTGCTCCCCTCTGCCAGAGACCTGCCCAGCCTCCTTCTTCCCTGCTTCAGGTCTCTGCTGAAAGGTCACCTTCTCTATGAAGTCTTCCCTGGCCACCCCAGATGATGCAACCCCCAACATCATCTCTGCTGTCTCATTTTTCTCCATAGCACTTACCACCATCAGATATATTCTATGTTTAATGACATACTTCCTGCACATAATGTAAAGCTATCCAAAAGGCAGGGGTTCTTATGTTTTGTTCAACGTCTAGAATGGTACATGGCACACAGTAGGCCCTCTGTAAGTAACTGAATGAGAAGAATAAGTCCAACTTTTTTTTATTTTTTAAGTTCAACACCTAAACAAACTGGATTGCTGGGCACATACCCTGAGAAAAGCATAATTCAAAAAGACACATGCACCCCAATGTTCATTGCAGCACTATTTACAATAGCCAGGTCATGGACGTAACCTAAATGCCCATTGACAGACAAATGGATAAAGAAGATTTGGGACATATATACAATGGAATATTACTCAGCCATAAAAAGGAACGAAACTGCATCATTTGTAGAGACATGGATGGATCTAGAGACTGTCATACAGAGTGAAGTAAGTCAGAAAGAGAAAAACAAATATCACATATTAACGCGCATATGTGGAACCTAGAAAAATGGTACAGATGAACCAGTTTGTAAGGCACAAATAGAGACACAGATGTAGAGAACAAATGTATGGACACCAAGGGGGGAAAGCGGTGGTGGGGGAGGATGGTGGTGTGATGAATTGGGAGGTTGGGATTGACATGTATTCACTAATATATACAAAATAGATAACTAATAAGAACCTGCTGTATAAAAAATAAATAAAATAAAATTCAAAAATTACGAAAAAAAAAACTGGATTGTTTTTATTTTCAAAGGTCAGATCCTGGCATGTGCTGTCCTCAGAAGGCTCTGACTTTCTTATTCAAATATAATCTCTTGCTTTCTGATTTGTTTCTCTTTTAAATTTTAATATGAAAAATTTCAACCACACAAAAGTAAAGTGAACAGCGTAAAAAACTCCCAAGTCACCCCCACTCTGTTCAAATGATTACCAATATTTTGCCATTCTTGCTTCATCTAGTTCGCCATCTTTTTTGCTGGAGTTGCTTTGCTTCTCCCTAACCCCTTCTAGAGGGAGCAGCCACTGCAACCTGGGGAAGTAGAAGGAAGCTCCTGTGGATGCCTGGGTGTCCGGCATGCACATACCTCCCTGAGAGAAGTCTGAGGGCAAAGGTGGAAATTAAGAACTAAGGGAACCCTGCCAGCAACTCCAGGTCCTCAGAATAATTTCTCCTCTGAAAATCAACCAGGCACGCTTGGCTCTAAATTCCCAACCTTTAAAAATGTCATTAAGATCTGTAGCTAGAAAAACTCAAATTTTAGTTTCTCCTATTTGGACATCTGGGAAGATCATAAGATCATATTTGCCTTGAAACTTGAAATATCAAAATCTAATACACTGGGCTTTAGTTCCAGAACTACTTATTTATTTTGGTAACACTTCTTGCTTGCAATTTTAACATAAATCTTAAGTTTTTAACCTCTCCCATCTTCCTTTTCTTTATTACATTCTTTAAGGACGTTTTTCTACCTTTTACTTGAAAATCATGGCCCTGTTGCCTTTGCATCTCTATTTCTAAACTTACACATTAGGAAATACACATAACTAAAATATATGCTAAAATTGAAAAAGAAAAAATAAAGTAATAGAGATGGAGAACAAATTCGAGGTTGCCAGGGGTTAGGGAAGGGCATGGCTATAAAAGAGTAGCAGGATTCTTGTGATGAAAATTCTGTATCTTGACTGTGTGGTCACTCAAATCTACACACGTGATAAAACTGCGTAGACTTAAATACACACAAATAAGTGTGTATTAAACTGGTGAAATCTGAATAAGCTCCATGGACTTTGCAGAATGTCATTTCCTGGTTTTGATATTGGGCTACAGTCTGCAAGACATTACCAATGGAGGAAACTGGGGGAAGGGTACACAGAACTTCTCTGCACTATTTTTTGCAACTTCATGAATTTCTAATTACTTTTAAAGTTTTTTAAATGAACACTGGTAAATACTTAAAAACCTTTACTCCTTAGAATTACTCACGTTGTAATATAACAGCACACTCAGTTTTCTCATAAAAACCAAACAATTTTGTAATTTCGAAATCGACAATTTTGTCATTGTTGTCCATTTTAAACTGTTACCCTTTAAAGTGTCTGGAAATCCTGTGGACACACACACACACACACACACACACACACACAAAGTACAAAAGATTATAAGTAGCGAAATTACAAACTGCTCAATGAACTGCCCCAGCATAACTGCTTACTAAAAGCCACACTGTTTGAGACATCCCAGCATGATACTCTCCCACAGAGATACTAAATCCCTCGAGGGCCAAGTATGGATAGCAAGGAGCTAGGAAGGTCAGCATTCAGGGTACACGGGACCACAAACTAACGTAAGGGGACTTTAGTTTTGAAGTGTAAAGCCTCACAAAGCAGAAAAGAGAGAGGATGTAGAAAGGAGACAAAGTCAGAGCCAAATCAATTCTCCAGTATAGTCTGTGGCATAATGAAATCTCAGAAGTCCACCCCGATCAGGGCTCCTTACTGTTAGTTACCAATTTGGCATAAGGACCTAAGCAAACAGGTTTTCTCCAAGGGCACACATACAGTTTATGGTGCCAATTCCACATAACTGGCCCAACCAATTTCACTGAAATCCCAAGGCGGCTAGATTAAAAGAGAACCAGAGAGAAAGAGCGAGACAGAGAGAGCGAGCCCCCTCTAAAATAAAATCATAAAGCAGCAGGACATTCCATTCAACAGAAGGCCCTTTTCCTGTTTCAAAAATAAAAACACCGGGCTTCCCTGGTGGCGCAGTGGTTGAGAATCCGCCTGCCGATGCAGGGGACACGGGTTCGTGCCCCGGTCCGGGAAGATCCCACATGCCGCGGAGCAGCTGGGCCCGTGAGCCATGGCCACTGAGCCCGCTGAGCCTGCGGGTCCGGAGCCTGTGCTCCGCAAAGGGAGAGGCCACAACAGTGAGAGGCCCGCGTACCACAAAAAAAAAAAAAAAAAAAAAAAACACCATGAGAAACAAATGAAAGTGCTACTGATTTTTATTACTCTGTGGTTTTCTTTTAATGCTTGAAAACAACAAAGCCAAGTCACAAACTACTGGCCATCCATCGTCATCTTTGTGCAAAAGCTCCACGAAAAAAATCCCGGCTTAGAACATCAGAGCCACCTCAGGGGTTCTGTTTAAGGATATTTTCAATTCTTATACACGTGCTCTAAAAATTAGGTTCAACCACGAAAGCCCAAATCCAAGTGGCCCAAGAGGGCAGAATGCTGGTGCACAACTGGGCTACTGCGTCGCAAGCTAAACTGCTCACACCTGCAGAACAATCTCACCAGCATAACCAACCTACCCTGGAAGGCAGCCCCACTGTACCAAAAGGGGGGCTTCTTCTTCCACCAGATCCTGTCTTTCACTGATAAACTCTTTGGATGAGAAAACCAGCAGCAGATGTGAAAGCCACATGGCCCTCTACAAAGCAGGAGAGCAAAAGCAATGTAAAAAGAAATGATTCCTTAAACAGCAGCTCCCTATCAGGAATGAAGATTTTATCATCGAAGGCTGACTTTGTGGAAAGCTAGCTATTAGACCCTGTTCCAAGACTTTGGCTAACAGCATCAGGCTGAAATCCAGGAGCTGGACTCGTTTAGCTACACCCTTGTTTTCAACTCTTGGGAACAGGGCCAATGTGTAAAGTTAGAATATAACAAATCCAATTTCCAAGGCAAAGAAGAAGACAATGTAGGTACTCTTACTTAATGCAGTCGATAGGCTCTGAGCATGGTTTACACTTCAAACATTTTTTTGTGTGTGAATTTTAGCCTCTGCATAGTTTCTTCCGAAAGATTTCCACACCCTGCATCAAAAAATATTTGCCAATATCCCCCCGCTTAACTGATGCTGTGGCAATCAAAAATACTGAACACTTTCTCAAATTCATATTTAAGTAGAAAAATAATTTTGATTAAGCAAAATGCTTCATAATAGGGTAAAAACATAATAGGGGAATAGAGTAAAACCAGAAACTCTCTAAATTGTCCTGTATTTTGTGTCATTTCACTGAACTGCCATGGAGTTAGACAGCTCTAGAGTCTGTCTACAGTTTTCACCACCCTCAAACTGCCTTAATATTTTTAACTTCATATTCATGGTGGTGTTTCGGATTTTTATTGTATAGTTCTCCTACCACTCAATTTCACCGAACTCTTTCTCCTGAAGGTAGAGAAACTTGTTTCAAATGCGTTATAGGGTCCAGGGATGGGAAACAGTAACCACTAAACACATTAGTTCTTTGGCAATGGATACTCAAGTGCCGTCTGGGGAAGACAGTTGTCCACGAAAAGCCAAATGGTCAGCAATCACATACACATTTAACTTATGAGAAATTAGACATTCTTCACCAAAAGGGAGAGAATAACAGACTAACTTTAATGATATAAATGCTTCCCTCTTAAAGCATGGCCAAAGCCACACTGGCCTCACCTGGTAGAAATGCAGATCACTGGGCCACACCCCAGACCTCCTGAATCCGAATTAGCATTTTATCAAGATCCCCTGTGATTCACGCACACAATAAAAGTCCAGCCTAGACTGTACGTCCCACCATTCCACGCCATGGGCACGTGCCCCAGAGTAGGCATGAGATGGGAGACGCCGATCTGCAATTTCCTCAGTGGATCTCAGCTCTCACATGCCTCTCGCCTCACTGAGTGGAATTCTGGTGTTTGAAGGGTAATTTGGATCATACAGTGGAACATGACTTCACTGTTTCGTCCCCAGGCTGACCCTCAGCTCCCAACCTAACGTCTGGCGTGACTGAACCAAGGCCTTGCATCTTTGCATTAGAAACGGTGAGGACATTAACAGGTCTGGCGATCTCAGTAAAGGCAAGTACAACCTTGTCAGCCTTGAGCTGCCACAGGTCAGCCATAACTCAGACTGCAGGAGGAACACAGCTCTGGGACAGACAGTCACAAAAAGATAAACACGACATGGTGATGTGGAACATAATCGTTTAAGTTCAAGGTTGCTTTCCTTCGAGTAAAGCTGCTATCCAACTCATTAATTCTTTAAAGTTTGTCATTCTGTAAATTTCTGCTATGGAGGAGCTTCCCATACTTGAATTACACACGTAGGTAAATCTTGACCATCCGGTAATGACAGCTTACCTGCGCGCACCTTCCTAGTTCTTTTCTGTCCAGATACTGAAATATATTGATTGCCAACTCGTAAGGCAGTTGGATATCAAAGAAGGGCACGTCATCCATTTCATTCTGAGGAGGAAAAAAGAAAAGAAATAAGCTTAAGATTCTGAGATATGAAAATGTTCATATTTACAGGCCCTTTAAATGACCAGCAATAGCCTTAAGTGGTGACCAGAGAGCCGATGCTGCTTCCCAGGAGGAGCAAAGCATTCTCACTACTCCGCAGAGCACAGCCACAGAACTAATCCAGAGCTTGACAGCTACGCTCAATTCTCCGACCCCCACAAGCTTACCCTCCTTACATTCGCTTATAAACTCCACAAGACCATTTCCCGTAATGCTTCAAAAAGGAGAAGCAGGGGTGCCATCTCTCAACCTGGGATGTGCCACAGGAATCAATGCAAAGGTTTGTGGGAAAGCTCTCAGCTTCTAAGCAAAGGTGAGTGGTAGGCAGTCAAGAAAGAGCCTTGGAATCAGGGAGGCCACTGGTCCTTCCAGGACAACTGCTATTGGCCCCCAACTTGGAGGGGGGCGAGTGCCCACAGCGAAGAAATGCTGACCTAGGTCACTGCAGTGTTTTCATCAGGAAGAGGGGGATAGGGCTGTGAATGTGAGCAAAAAGTAAACAAATGAAGTGCTGCTCTTGAGTAAGGTGAGTCCGTCTCCCCGTGGCCACAGGAGAAGCACAAGGTTTCCTAATGCACCCGGGGGCTTGTGCTGCTTAACCTGAGTGAGCCAGTGCAAACAGAGCAGTTCTTCTTCGGTGTCATTTATTAATGTGGAGAAATTAGAGCTCGCCTGCCTTTGGATAAGCAATTAGGGATGAGGTAACAGGCTTTATTTGAGAGATAAGGCTGTCATGACGATCCTGGTAGCACAAAGAAATACGAGGGTGAAACAGAAAAAAGGCCAAGTGTGCACATGTATCCGTCTGCCGGTTCCCGAACCCTCCTGCCAAAGCTCACTTTGGTGTATGCTCCTGTAAAGCTGGGAAAGCAGCGCTCTTCATCCCAACAAAACTTGCTTAATAACATTCATTTTTAATAAGCTTTGGCTGACATCAGTGACTTACTGGTCGCAAGCAAACTATTAATTCACTAATCAAATACAACAGCTGTATACTGCAAGGCCGCATGAAAAGAATCTCAGCATTTTTAAGGGAGTGTGAGCACTGACTTAAACCCTACCACGATTCAGGGTGAAGATTTTTCTGGAATCATGTTTCCATTCATCTAGGAGTCTCAGGGCTAAAAGATAATCCAGGGCATAAGGAGGTAATGTATTCAACTGCAAAAATAGCGCAAGGCTAAGCGTGAAGGCCAAGAAGGATCTCTAGAGGAAAAAAGAGGAAAAGCTGACAGTTCTCGGCGGGTAAAGAAGGAACGGAATGTTAAATCAGGACAGAGGTGTTGGCTGTACAGAAAAACAACAGAAAAAAATCTGCAAGTGTAATTGGAAGACAAAGGGGTCCTTGCCTAAAAAAATAATGGAAAGTCATTTGTCTAATGTCATGCTAGGTCCCCTCCTACAGCTAATCAGCTTTACTCATCAAGAGAGAGAGGCACCACTTTCTCTATGCCCAGATCCAACTTGAGACTCCATATCATAACTACGGAGGGAATCGAGGAAAGCTGCACACAGTACAAGACTATCATTCACGGCCCTGGACTTCCTTCTGCTTTCTCTTTTGGATTTTTTCACTATGGTGAGGTGGAGAAGCCTACCTTATCCACTCAGTAAAGAAACAAGAGAAATGTTCCCTGTCCTCATACAAGCAGAATAAACGCAAAGAAAAGTCTGCACTCATGCAAACTGAACTCATAATTAGCTCCCCCCCCCGCCCCCCCGCCGCTGCCAGAGGCATTGCTTTCTTCATTCGGTCCCTTCGGGACTCCCTATAAACTGATGGCTGTCTGTACTTGAGACTACTGCGATGAAGCATGAGAAATCATCTCTGTTTTTAGTTTTGCTGGTGCAGAAAAGTCACAATTCTGGGGGCAGGTGCCTTCTCCCTTTTGCCTGCTCAGTTGGCCAGTTCTCTACTCTCATCCTAGAGAGTAACGCCTCTGCCGCTGGCGTACTCCGCGCCCTGCCAGCGCCCTCCGTCACCCAGCCCCCGGGGCCTCGGGCGCGGCGGAGCGCGGAGCCTTAGAGCACAGACTCCAACAGCTCGTCCCAGTTCTGCCGTCCGACCAGCCACGAGGCCAGGCTACATGCATCTGAGTCTTAGCTTCCTCATCTTTGAGACAGATATTAACACACCTATTATGTTAGTCATAGGGCAGTTATGAGAAAAAAATGAAATAATACGTGGAAAGGGCCGGGCACAAGTATCCAGGCTAAGCATGCAATAATTGATTGTTAATAGTACTATTCCAGGCCCCCTTTTTTTTCCTTCAACACGTACTTTTGATTAGGTCCACGTTCCACGTAACCCCCAGGTCAGCTTGTTGTTTACACAGAAAGCTGTCTCCCCTGGTCACGAAATAAGCACATGACAGTCGATGACAGTGGAAAAGGGATGGTACAGCAGAAGCTGTCATTCAGAAGTATGAATACTGAAAGTATACACACAACAAGGGCTTTTCCAAGAGGGCTTTTAAAAAAGAATCATCAATTTTAAAAGGTTATATACCACAGTAATAACTACAGACGGATCTGCTCTAGTGCACAGAGGATGAAAAGGAGGTAGCCAGCAGGGTGTGAATGACCAGTCCGGGGTATTAGGGCTCCCTCACCAACCAACAGTCAGAGATGCCATGCTGGTGTCTCACTGCTAACACACAGTGTGATTGTTCTTGATCATTTATAAGTTCTGGAGAGCAACAACTGCTTCAAAGCACTGAATCATAATTATGTAAACAGCAACATCACAAAGCCAAACTTTTTTTTTTAAATCTCTGTGCTCTTAGAAAAGGGAACCCTCCTGCACTGTTGGTGGGAATGTAAATGGATACAGCCACTATGGAGAACAGTATGGAGGTTCCTTCAAAAACTAAAAATAGAACTACCATATGACCCAGCAATCCCACTACTGGGCACACATCCTGAGAAAACCATAATTCAAAAAGAGTCGTGTACCACAATGTTCATTGCAGCACTGTTTACAATAGCCAGGACATGGAAGCAACCTAAATGTCCGTTGACAGATGAATGGATAAAGAAGATGTGGCACATATACACAATGGAATATTACTCAGCCATAAAAAGAAATGAAATTGAGTTATATGTAGTGAGGTGGATGGACCTGGAGTCTGTTATACAGAGTGAAGAGAAAAATACCGTATGCTAACACATATATATGGGATCTTAAAAAAAAAAAAAAGGTTCTGAAGAACTTAGGGGCAGGACAGGAATAAAGAAGCAGACCTAGAGAGTGGACTTAAGGACATGGGGAGGGGGAAGGGTAAGCTGGGACGAAGTGAGCAAGTGGCACTGACATATATACACTTCCAAATGTAAAATAGATAGCTAGTGGGAAGCAGCCGCATGGCACAGGGAGATCAGCTCGGTGCTTTGTGACCACCTAGAGGGGTGGGATAGGGAGGGTGGGAGGGAGATACAAAAGGGAGGGGATATGAGGATATATGTATACATATAGCTGATTCACTTTGTCATACAGCAGCAACTAACACAATGTAAAGCAATTATACTCCAATAAAGATGTTAAAAATAATAATAACCAAAAAAAAAGGTGTGGAGAGTAGGGAAAAAAAAAAATCACTGTGCTCTTAGAATTGCATCTAAACTCCAAAATGATGGTCAATCCCAAACAGATCAAGTCCCAGACTCTTATGTAAATGACCTTCCCTGTTGCTACCACTGGCTGGGAATGGCAGGAAAAAAAACCCCAACATACTAAAGGAAGGTCCACATCTCCACATCTTAAGAAATATGTAGACCCACAAGGTCAGGAGACCAAATGCTGAAGTTCCATGTTGCACCCTTAGAATCTTTCTGGCAAGACTTTCTATCATTGGCTCTTGTAGTGGAGGCTGTGGTGGGTCACTCAGATTCCCCCTCTGGATCCATGACACTTTCCCTCCAGATGCCCAGAATGCTGCCTGCCACTGGCTCATAGCTGTGTCCCTTCCCAGGCACTGCCCTTGGCCAAAAAGCTGCCTCATTCCAGGTTACACTCCCTCCTCGAGGGCAGTGTGCATCCAATGACTACTCAACAGCTGAGTATAAAGCCCTCTATGTGGGTGGGACCCCTCAGAAAGGTCAACCCACGAAACCACCTGCATGCAAATCTCTATCTCAGAGTCCGTTTCACGGAAAATCTAATCTTTATTCCCAAATAGTCCTGTGTTCAGCACATTCACAAGAGCTCTTATGCACAACTCCAGAGACATTAGTCTAGGTAACCTACTTCCCTTTCTACTAAGGAGGCAACAGTGGAATGCAGGTAAGTTAGAGTGATGTTACACCAAAACCCAAAAAACTAGAGCAGCTTCAAGGTTAAGTAAATCACTCATAAACTTCTCTCTCGTATTATTAGTAACATATCACTTGGGGAACACCTTACAAAAGATTGAGAGTTACAAGCATGCTTGATCCTTTGGTTAAAAATCCAATTCTTTTATAGGTACAGCATAATTTGACAAGGATGTGGAGCCACATCCTGGACAGAGGCGGCAGCCCAGTAACCACATGTACCTTAATAGTAGCAGCAAGAAGGTCCTAAGCACTCTCATTTGGTACTACCCTGGTTCACAAAGTAAAAAAAAAAAACAAACCAAACTACTACTTGCTACTAGTGTGCAGAGAAACACCCTGCCATCTAAAAGGTGCTGTCAGTGCTCGCTTCGGCAGCACATATACTAAAATTGGAACGATACAGAGAATACTAGCATGGCCCCTGCGCAAGGATGATACGCAAATTCGTGAAGCGTTCCCTATTTTTAGCAATTATACTCCAATAAAGATGTTAAAAAAAAATTTAACTGCAGTCTCTAAATTTTAAAAAAGTTAATAATAAAAAAATAAAAGGTGCTATCAGACTTCCGTCTAGGCTATTTTGAAGCATACAGCCACCCTAAACGTTATGGGCCACATTAACCAACTACATCTATACTAACTTAAATATGGAAATGGACAAGTTGGCAGTTCAGAAACTAAGATATTCCAAGAAGAAAAGAGACACTTGAAATACAGGAAACTTGGTCGTACTATAAAAATGTCAGTATGACTACAATGTTTAGAGAATAATTTAAAATGAACAAATTTATGCTACAGAAGACCAGTAAATTTAAAGTATTAACATTCCTTCAAATTTAAAGAAGGACACCCTGTGGACAACATATAACTTGGGTTTTAATTTTTTTTTTTTAATGGTTGAGATATTGATTCTCTCTCCAGTATTGGTGACTCTTGTCCTGTATTATACATCAAAATCATCTGTGGAGGTGGGGGGGGGTGTAGGGGGTGTGTGTGTAGGGGGGAGTGTGTGTAGGGGGGAGTGTGTCGGGGGTGTGTGTGTCGGGGGGTGTGTGTAGGGGGGGTGTGTAGGGGGGGTGTGTAGGGGGGGGGTGTAGGGGGGGGTGTGTAGGGGGGTGTGTGTAGGGGGGTGTGTGTAGGGGGGTGTGTGTAGGGGCGTGTGTGTAGGGGCGTGTGTGTAGGGGTGTGTGTGTGTGTGTGTAGGGGCGTGTGTGTGTGTGTGTGTGTGTGTGTTTTAAGCCAAAAGCCCAGGGTCTCACTCAGACCTAATGTCCCAAATTCCCAGGGATGGGGGCTCAAGCAGCTCTTCCTCAGGAATCCTCATACAAACCAAAAGTTGAGAACCACCAGCCTAACTTAACCAAAAGATGTTAAGAATCAATCCTTTCCCAATCAAGCCAAAAAAAAAAAAAAACCACAAAGGGGTCATGTTACTTTGTTAATTCAAAGTCAGTGAATACTAGATTTTCCCAAAGTCTACTGGACTTACTCCAAAAACGCTAAGAGAAATTGCAAATAGATCCATCCCCAGGGAGGCTGATTTGTACTCCTATGTGCTAATGTAAGACTAATTCTGTAAATGGACTGGTTTTGTGCCTTACTGTTAGAAATTTAATCTGTCTTCTCTTGTTTAGTAGGAGAAGGGATAATTACTAAGAGCCAAATCAGTAAAAAGTGAAGAAACTGACTTAAAGTTTGTTCCCAATGTAATCTCCAGGGCAAACAACATGAAAGATCTCTCTAGATGGTGTTTTAAGAAACTAAGAAAAGCACCTGAGTTCAAACAATAGATACATAGCATTTCTGCTAAATCCGTCACTGAAAGGAGACGGTTTTCTACATGAATTTATCTCAACTTTCTACATACTGATAAGGAGTAGACGCACACAATCTCAATCAGAAGGAATAGATGAGTTCCAGTTTCACCCGCATTTTCCTTAAGAAAAATATTAGGGGAAAAAAAAGGTCTGAAACCCTGTCAAGATAAACAGCCATTCATTTACATTCCCAAATGTGTCTCAAAACACGATCTTATTTATACAAAAGAAAAAAAAATGACAGAAGTCCACCAAAATGTTAACAGCTGTAGCCACTGAGCAATGACAAGAGATTTTGGTTTTCGTCTTTCTATTCTTCTGAATTTCCTCAATATGTTTACAATAACCATGTGATAGTTTCACAAAGAAAAACAATACTTTTTTTTTTTTTTTTTTTTTTTTTGCGGTACGCGGGCCTCTCACTGTTGTGGCCTCTCCCGTTGCGGAGCACAGGCTCCGGATGCGGAGGCTCAGCGGCCATGGCTCACGGGCCCAGCCGCTCCGCAGCACGTGGGATCTTCCCGGACCGGGGCACGAACCCGTGTCCCCTGCATTGGCAGGTGGATTCTCAACCACTGCGCCACCAGGGAAGCCCCAACAATACATTTTTAAGATAAGGTGTTTTATGTTCAAAACACTATCTGAATTCAGGTCCATGCCAGGTGCTGGGGGGAAGGAGGTACTGCTAGCAAATGCGTAAGAAATGATATCAACACTCAAAGAGCTAAAATCTTTTATAGAGCTAAATCACTGTCACATAAAATGGAATAAAAACTGGAGTCCACAAAAGGCAATAGAGATAGCCCCCCAAAAGTATTCCCAAGTTTATCAGGAAGCCAGCTATTTAGAACCTGGAAATCATTTCTCCGAAGCAACAATGCTGTAAGGAGTGGTTAAGCTCCCAAGCAGTCCACAAAAAGCCAGCTTATCTTTTAACATTTAATCTAATCCCTTGCCTCGCTATGAGAAAGAGCAAAAAAGATATTCAATTCATTTTTGTTGACAGCACACGTGGATGATATAACTGAACTTCAACACTACAATATCTAACAGGTACATTGCACTGCATACAGTAGATGCACATTAAACGTCCATGGGATTTGATTTTTTTAATGGGCTTCCCAACTTCAAGAGCCATTATCATTCACCACCCACTGGTATGATTCCCCTGGGCACTCTGGCAAGGGGTGGACACAAGAGAGCAATCTAAACGACTGGGCAGCGAGGGCGGGGGCGAACCCAGGAGACTGGGCAGTGGAGAAAGCTAGGGAGGCAGAGGAGGCACGACCTCTGCTTTCAAAGCCCCCTTTTAGTCTAAACTGGGATACAGTTCTTCTCTCCAGAAAGAAGTCAGGAGGGGGAGCGGGAGGGGGAGGGGGAGCTCCCTTATCAAAAGCTTCCGGTCCCAGAGGGGCCTGTGTGGGTATGGTTTGTTTGTGGAAAGAGTTTCACCTCAAGGGTCCCAAATACTCCAAGCACATTCATACCATCAGAATTGGCTATATAATTTCTAGAGCCCAGTGGAAAATGGAAATGCGGGGCCCCTTGTTTAATATTAAGAATGTCAAGATGGCAACAACAGAGCATTAAACCAAGCACAGGGTTCTTCTCAGCCTGGGGCCCTATGTGACCACACGGGCCCATGAGGCCAGCTGGCCCTGGCCACCACAGAACCTTTGCACTTGCCATTCTCTGCCTAGAATGCCCTCCCCCAAATCTCTGCACACTTGCTCCCTCACCTCTTCCGTAAGCATGACCTTCCCAGGAAGGCCCTCTTGGATAGCACCATCCCCAACACATACACACTCTATCCCTTCCACCTGCTTTATTCTTCTCCAGGGCATCTATTACCTGACTATTATTTGTTCATTGTCCATCTCCCTCTTGCCCAGAATGTGGGCTTTATAAGAGCATGAATTTTTTCTGACTTGTTCACTGCTGTAGCCTCAGTGCCTAGAAGAGTACCTGGTACCAAGAAGCCACCTAGTGAGCACCTGAGGAGTGAGTGAATGGAGCCCAGGCTGCTTCAAGCAGCAGAACCTTTCAACAAACCAACCGTCCTGAGTTACAAGCTGTTCTAGTGCCCACAGAGACCATTTCAAAACGTGCCCAAGTAGACATGTGCTCACTCGTAACAGGAAAAAAATGCATGGCACTGACAAGAGAACGTTTTAGTTGGCGTAAAGGAAAAGGCAGAGAACCCTGGGCTGGAGGGATCAGGGGAGAGTTAACACAGGAACAAGAATCAAGTTAAGCCTTAAAAGGAAGGCAAAGGACCGAAAGAGGAGGGAAAGTCACTCCAGGTAAAAGCCAGTGCGTGAGTCCACATTTGACTTGGTTGCCTTCTCATCTTGTATTAGTCAGTTTCCTTACTTGTTTCTAACTCTACAAAAAGAGGAAAGTCAAGTCATCAAATTGACCTGTTGACAACATAGATGTAGGCTCTGACAAATACTGACAAAGTGAGCAATAAACATTGGCCAACAGTATTAAAACTTTCATCAGGCCTGAAAACCCAAATCGTAACGCTCTGAATGTTCACAGGGGTTCGAACCATCATAGAGCCTCCTTATGAGGCTGCTGTTGGAAGCAGCAGCTCTGCCCATGTTATTTCAATTCCACACATGCCGACGGGGCCCCCACTGCACTGAGTACCATAGGTTGGGTTACAAGAGGAAGACAAGAGACGCTGCCCTCCAGGGATTCCAGGGGACAGCTTGAAGCAAGTGGCTCACCAGGGATAAGCTTTAGCAAAGAGGAAGTGAGACAGTATAATAAACTTTTCTGCAATACTACTAATAATAGCACCAGCTTTAATTTACTGTCTCCTTATTGTAAGGCCAGCTTGGTGCTAAGAATGTCCCAGCCTCTACACAAGATCATACTAGCCTGGTCCTCATTTGATAAGTAAGGCAGGGTAAGTGACCTGCCCAAGGTCAGACAACAAGTCAGCAGCAGAGACCGCATCTGAACTCAGGTCTGACCGATTCCGAGCCTGGACTTGTAACCAGAGCCATCCTGCCCCATTAATGTTACCCTTTCAGTTAAAAGAAGCAAGACTAGGCTTCTGGGGTCAGGGACTGTGTCCATTCTGCTTACTACTGATTCCCTGGCACCCAGCTGATCCATAAATATGTTGGATGAACAGAAAACACCTACATCGCTACAGTCAGTGCCGCTTCAAACGGTTACCCACTCAAAGCGGTCATCTGTTGTTTCTGCCCAACTCCCATCCCCTCTTTTCCTTTAGGAAACCACCCCACTCTTGGTCAACATGGCTTAGGTGGGGTTGACCCCACTCCTATCTTCAGGAGTGGGCAGTGGATATAAGCCTGGCCAATTTGCTTCAGTGACTGGTTTGAGGATGGCTCCATGACTCAGTCTGGATCAATGGGAATCAATGGGAATTTAAGTTCATGACTTCTGCTGCATGAAACAGATGCTCTCTTTCCGCTGGGTTGCTAAGCTGACAGCATATAAGACTGGAGTTGCTGGCAGCCATTTTATCCCAAATTGGGGTAAAGCCAATTCTATGAATAAAGCCAACAAAAGGAAAGCAGGACTGAGAGATGGAGAGATTTCTACAGAGAAAAAAATATTGGTAACTATTGAGGTAAGTGATGTTAACTAACCTTACTGTGGTAATCATTTTGTAACATATACATATGTCAAGTCACCGTGCTGTACCTGTCAGTGTTCTATGTCAATTATATCTCAGTAAAACTGGGGTGGAGGGAGGACAAAAAAAAGGGAGTTGGAGAGACTTCTAGTTGCATCATAAAACCACCCAGAACAAGGACCACACCTGGAATTTTCAGTTACATGAATCAACAGATTCCAGTTTGGTTTTTTTAAGCCAGTCTGAGTTGAGTGCTGACTGCTTGCAGCCCAGAGCCCTGACACATCACCTAAGCAGAGACGGGACCGAGCAACTGGACTTCATAACCACCACAGGAGAGAAAGCAGCAGCAACTATACTCCACTATCTGTGAGAAGCCTGAATTTACTGAGAAAGGGAAAAAAGACAAAAAAGACAAAGTGCCTACTGCCTCTAAAATTCTATGCAGGGCTGTCTCATTTCTTTCACTAACTGAAACGTATACCAAGAAGACAATTTAGGTGTCCCTAACTCACCACCTAAAACAGATGGTTTCTAAGCACTATTACTAAAAGCTTCACAAGAGAAGATGAGGCTCAATGAGAGCCATTTCTAAGTTTTCATCTCAGCTGGGCTTGTCCATCAAAGGTCTTGCGCGGCCATGTGACACTATAAGGCGATGCTGTTCACATACCCATCAAGAGGCAATTTCACTCCTGACTGCTAACATACTAGTTGTTCCTGCTCCAGTGATGATACTGAAAACTGAAGTGAAAGACACTGCACCAAAAATACAACAGGATGTGCTGGTATAACAGAGTGCTCCAAAGGTGGGGAAAAAAGGGGAGAGGGGGTGTTAGGTGGTACCGGCTTTTTATTTCCCTTTCATGTCAACTGGATGAGCCTGTCAGTTTCTGGGGAGTCCCAAATGGAACTAAATTTTCCTTTTCAGGAGTCCCCCACAGATCAAAGGATTCTTGGGAAGACATAAGGCAAAGACCACAAACTCATGGCCCAAGGCAAATCTAGTGGAAGGAGAGGCTTCGTTTTCTATCAGTTAACAAAAACTAAAAGTGGCAAGAGTTTTTGTGGTAGATTGTTATGTTAACTAGTCCCCTAATTTGTTCATGCTTCTCTGAGTTCAAGCATTTGGGTATCTGACTCTGGGTGAGGCCATATGAATTGTGTTGGTCAATGAGCCAGTAACAAACATGACCTAGGCAGAGACTTCAAAAGCACTTGGGGGTTGGGACTTGCCTTTTTGCTGCTCTCTTAACTCCAGTAAGGTCCACCCAGGGCTACCGAGCTGACAGTCCACACACACACACACACACACACACACACACGCGGAGCTGCCTCGCTGACAGGAGTTAACCTCAGACAGGTACACACACACACACACACACACACACACGCGGAGCTGCCTCGCTGACAGGAGTTAACCTCAGACAGGTACATGAGCGCACTCGTGCCCAGCTCAACCCCGTCACGCTGCAAGATGGTGCGGTAAATAAATCTTGGTTGTCTTAAGCCAAAGTTTTTGGGGGGTTTTGTAGCAAAAACTGATAGAGCCCACATAAAAATACATAATCGGGGCTTCCCTGCGGGCGCAGTGGTTGAGAGTCCGCCTGCCGACGCAGGGGACGCGGGTTCGTGCCCTGGTCCGGGAGGATCCCGCGTGCCACGGAGCGGCTGGGCCCGTGAGCCATGGCCGCTGAGCCTGCGCGTCTGGAGCCTGTGCTCCGCAACGGGAGAGGCCACCACAGTGAGAGGCCCCCTTACAGCAAAAAAAAAAAAAAAAAAAAAAAAAATCGCAATTTTGGGGGAAAAAACCCTCAAGACTCTGCAACACCAGGACCACATTCCTACACGGCAACAAGCAGCTGACCTGGGCAGAGGCTCTCGTTTTTAGCCCAGCCACAGCTTACATTTTCCAATTCGTCACCATCATCTCATCCATGCTAGGGTCACGTTCAGTTGCCATATGTCGTCTCAGTTGGGTGGTGGTATATTTATGGCAAAGAAGAAAGTGAAATACTATATTCCACATACTCCAGTTACTATGAAAAGTGAAAAACCAGTACAACCACTTTGGAAGACGGTCATTATCTACTAAGGCTGAACATACACATATCTTGTAACCCAGCAATTCCACTCCTAAGCAAATACCCAAGAAGAGTGTGTACATATGTTCCAAAAGATGTACAAAATGTTCACAGCAGCACTATTCCTGACAGCCCCAAACTGGCTATTAACTAGTTATCAATAATGCCCATCAACAGAATTAGTAAGATGTGGCATATTCATAGGGATAAATCTCATACATAATGCTGTGCACAAGAACCCAAAAGTATGTGTTGTATACTACTTATATAGTTCAAAATCAGATAAAATTAAAATAAGACGTTAGAAGTCAGGTGAGTGGTTACCCTTGGGTGGAATGGCCCACATAGGGGTTCTGAAAAGCTGGTAATGCTGTTCTGTAACCTGGGTGCTGTTTACATTGATGTGTACACTCTTGGAAATACATCAAGATGTATATTTATGGTTGGTACACTTCAATAGAGAGGTTGCGTTTTTTTTTTAATTTTTAAAAAGTGGGGAAACAAGACCAAGAGGAGGGCTGTGCTTCAAGAAAAAATGGTTAAGTATTTTTCTTTAAGGGTACTGTGAAGACAATATCTACACGGTTATGTTTACTACTTAATGTGACAAAAAGAACGGTAGCCGTTATTTAACAAATTATTACAAAAGTATGGCTGGAATCTGAAGACACAACACCTGATGAACTAGGAAAAAAAGGATCAAATGAGTAACATGTAGCCTACTTCACTCATTTGCACTTCCTCCCTGCCCTCTGTGGGCTTTGGGACTTACAACCCCTGAAATACCTTTTCTATAAGGCTGCCATCATTTCTCAGACTGAAGATACTGGGTGGGTCCCTTAAAACAATTACTTTCCTAAACCTCATCTGTCATATGGGGCTAATGCTGTCCACTGGAGAGGGTCATTGGGAGAACTGAAGAAGACAATGTCTCTAAACCCTGACAAGACAATACCCAGGAGACAAACAGGTAAGCACGCAATGAATTATTATTACTTTATTTTTTATTTATAGCAGTGTTACTGATGATTGCTAAGTACAAAAAACAAACAAGAAAACAAAACCACTAGCCCCAAAGTCTGGATGCTCCTCACGGTAGTTTAGAGCCTAGCAGAACCTAATGTGGCAACTCCAAAGGGAGCAGAAGGGATCAAGGGCATATACTCCAGGGCAGGCTTTTTCTAACCATAAGTGAAACAGATTCTGAAGTCCCTTGGATCCTCCAGCAGGCAGGCCGCTTCCATTTTTATGATACTTCAGTTAGGGCTCCACTATTTTTGGTATCAATGCCTGTGCCTCAGGAATGCTAGGACTAGAAAGAGGAGGGAATCAAGACCTCAAACCAAACCATGCTGTACAGCTGAGAACAATGTCTCAAACTCACCTGATCATCCCAATCACCAGGTTTCTGGGCCCCTCCTCTGGCAACTGAGGCAGCAGGGCTGCGAAGGGCCAGAACCTATATTTTAATAAGGCTTAATGGGATTGTTACAGCAAGTCAAGTTTAGGGAACTCCGACCTGGTGAAATTTAAAGTCCAACAGATCTGAATCCAAATTCAATCCCAAGAACTTGCAGTTGGGTAACCCTGGGCAAATTACAGAAAACCTGCATTTCCTCCCTTGTAAAATGAGACTGACAATACCTACCTCCCAAGATTGTTGAGATTCCTGAATACAATGCCACATTCAGTGGGGAGGATTTGTGACTCCCCAAATGTGCCTTTGTCCTAATAATGCACATTCCTGTTTCTCTTTACCCCCAGAGCTGGTCTTGCCTCAGCCTACAAGTTTACTTTTGTGGGGATAACTTCTGTGTAGATCTGGACTGGCCCGAACAACTCACCAGGTGCTAAGTCACCTTCCCAAGGCATTGAAAAATTTAATTTTTACATGTAAGACTTCTTCAGTGATGACCCGCTTATTACAGAAGCATGCATGACGCCAATATGAATTTTCATATATAAGAATTAACACATTAGGGGCTTCGCTGGTGGCGCAGTGGATGAGAGTCTGTCTGCCTGCCGATGCAGGGGACACGGGTTCGTGCCCCGGTCCGGGAGGATCCCACATGCCGCGCAGCGGCTAGGCCCGTGAGCCGTGGCCGCTGAGCCTGCGCGTCCGGAGCCTGTGCTCCGCAGCGGGAGAGGCCACGGCAGTGAGAGGCCCGCGTACCGCCAAAAAAAAAAAAAAAAAGAATAAACACATTAAATGAGAACGCTTATAACACACATATACACACACACACAAAGGTTATATCTAACCTTAGAGATAGGCAAGCACAGAACCAGAAACTCTGAAATCTTACAGCTACTAATGTTATTTGAATATAACTACATATTATGTTGAATAAGCCATTTCTTCTGGAAACAGCTTAGTAATTACAGAATTACTCCCTATTGAGAAGCCACAGACGCTGTCTTTGAGCCCAATTTAAGTCATTAAAACCTGCTGCCTTTTTCCAACTCTTAAACATGAATGTGTTTCAGGTGATCCTAATTGTGCCAACTGTGTGAAAGGGGCTTTTTTTTTTTTTTTTTTTTTTTTTTTTTAAAGAGAGAGGGTTCCTGGCTTCCTCCAGATTCTGGAAGGGATTCATGCCCCACAAAATAAGCACTATGATTAGCATGGAGGTTCTTATCAAAAGTTTTTTTTCTGCCTTAACTGAAGTAATACATGAACAGTTAGAAGAACTTGAACTGTACAAACATTATATAGAGAAACGTTAAAATTCCTTCCTATCTACGTCGTGAGTTCTCTTCCACAAAGGCAACCTTGTTAAAAGTTTAGGAACCCTTCTAGATCAGGATTTCTCGGTCTCATACTTGCTGACATTTTAGGCCAGATAATTTTTTGTGCGTGCTGTCCTGTGCACTGCAGAATGTTCATGAGCATTCCTGGCCTCTACGCACTAGACGCTTGCAGCGAACACACCCACGCCCCAATTGTGGCATCCAAAAATGTCTGCAGACACTGCCAAAACGCGGGACAAAATCGCCCCCAGCTGGGAACCACACCTTCCAGAGATACTCAATGCACGCACAAACACAGGGGTGTGTACCTCTACTCATTTCCCCACCCCCACACTGGTGGCACACAGTTACTTTCCAACTCATTAGGCCATTTGTACCGGGGCGACGGCCAGCCCGTGCCTCGGCGGGAGGCGACGGCCACTCACCAGGTCCCGGATGAGCTGGTCCACCAGCTGCTCCCCGCCGCCGGCAGCCTCGCGGGCCGGAGGGGAGCGCGAACGGCTCGCCGCCTCCTGCCTCTCGGCCCGGGTCGCCCGCGCCGCCGGGGGCCGCCCCGCGCCCTCCAAAAGGCCCTGGGCCAGCGCCAGGTACCCCGAGGCCTGCTGCTCGCCGCGCCCAGGGACCACCTCGGGCCGCCGCGGCCGCCGCTCAGCAGCCTCGGGCCGCCGCCGCTTCCTCAGCGCCTGGGCCTGCGCCAGCTCCTCCTGCCAGCGCCGGCGGAACTCGTCCAGACTGTGGTCGGCCATCGCTGCCGCTCCCGACCCGCCGCGTCCCCCTCGGCCCACCAGGTGCCACGGGACGGTCCCTCCGCGGGAAGTGTCCGCCGCCGCCGGAAACCGCCGCCGCTGCCGCGCTCGGGTTCCGGGTGGCCTGCCCGGCCCCGCCCTGCCCCCAGTGCTCCCCACCGGCTGTCCCTGGCGCTGTGGCTTGCGGCAACCCAGGCCGGGGTCTGTGCCCTGCCCCCGCCCCCAGCTTCTCAACTTTCCGCTTGTGGCTCTTGCCAAGCGCAGACTGTGCGCCAAGCCCCGTTTTTTCATTCAAACATGCATTGAGCAACTACTATGTCAGGTGCTGAGAATTCAGTATTTGAATCTGCAGCAACAAAAATAATCTCTTCTCTCTTGGGGTTTGCATTCAAGTGACGGGGTGGGAAGGAGGAGGCGTTCAACAAACGAATATGAATGTTTGAATCCGTGGGAGGCGTAATGAAGCTAAAACAAGGTAAGGTAATAAAACAAGGCGAGGGACGGCGATGGAGGATTACTTTTAGAAGGATGGTCAGAGAATGGACTGTCTGGTATGTCATGTGAACTAAAAGCTAAATGAGGAGAGAAACCAGCCATGGGAAGATCAGATCTCAGAAGAGATCTTTCCAGAAGGAACTGCAAGTGAGAGGGCTATGAGACTGGAAAGAAAGAGGCATACAATAGCATACCAACTTCTAAGGGTTTTGTATCTGTTGTTCGCTCCTCAGAGACTTTTATCCCCCCCTTGACCTGGTTAACTCTTACACATCTTTCATATCTCAGTTTTCCTCCCAAACCCCGCCCCCGCAAATCAGGTCTCCCTGCTATTCATTCTTAACAGCATCCCATACTTATAGCACAGAACACAATTTGTAATTTTATATCTGTGTGATGTCTTACTAACATCTCCCTTCCCTACTGGACTGTCAGTTCTTAACTTGGAGGTCAGTGATTGATAGGAGCTCAATAAATATTTACTTCATAACAACCCTTAAAGTGAGAACTACTGTCTCCACTTTACAGATAAATAGCCACAGATCACACAGCTGGTAATTTGCAGACCCAGGATTCTAATCCTCTTTCTTACTCTATACCTGACATATTAATTATCAGAATCATAGAACCCACACATCTAAATCAGCTAGGAACCATTTGGTGGCACCTCTGGTTACCATGCGTGTGTGTGTGTATGTGTGTGTGTTTTCAAATTCAGTGATATCACCAGCATGGTTGTTGACAACCTGGGTGCCAGAGTTGGATCTAGATGGGAATCCCAGCACCTTCAATTTACTCACATCCTCTTTCTTCCAGCAATTCCACTTCTAGGAATTTATGCAAGAGAAGAAAACTGAGGAGTTCAAAGAATACCTTCAAGGAGGTTCACTGAAGCTGCATTGTTTATAGTAGTAAATATCAGAAGCAATCTAAGTAGTTGACAATAGGGCATTGGTTAACTAAGTTATGCTCCATTAGAATGTAAGAAAGATCCTAACTGGCTTGTCAGCTTCATGAGAGCAGAGACCTGATCTATTTGTTCTTTGCTACATCTTCAGTGCTCAAAACAGTGTCTGGCACATAGTACTACAAATGATGAATGAGTAAATGAAAAACTGTGCAGCTATTGAAAAACTGTGCAACTATTAAATTACATTGGAGAAGAAAACTTAACTATGTGAAAATTATTCACAATATAGCAAAGTCAGGATACATAACTGTATGTATGGCATGATCCCAGTGGTGTCTCTTAAAGAGAGTATATGCATTAAGAAGCATATACACCCAAATCTTACCAAAAGAGATCTCTAGAGAGAAGAGAATTATGGGTGTTTTAGTGTTTTTTTCTTTATCTGTATAATTTGCTACAATAAATGTTGTCCCAGCCTGAGTTCCTCCAGAAAGCAGAGCCTGAGACCGAGGCTTGCAGGCAGCTAGTTATTTGTAGGAGTGATTCCAGAGAAGAAGCGTGGGGGACCGAGAAGACTGAAACAGGGAAGGAGGGACAGCTAATCCAAAGAGCATTCTTGAGTTGGTCCTGTTCTGGGCAACTTACACTCAATCTCACTGGGATCTTCTAAGGAGCCTTGAAGATTGTCCTCCCAAGAAGTAAGAGCTGGAAGGGAACATTTATCCACTGGCTCATCCTCCGTTAGAGAAAGGTTAAGCCATGGGTTTTTCATAATCTTTCACTTCCAGGTTGAATATAAGTAAACAGATTCCCATGGATGTCCCACACCAAGGCAGTGAAGAGACGCTGGGGCAAAAAGCAAGAGATACTCTACACAACTAACAGGAGGGACTGTCGAGCACAAGTCAGTTGCTACAGCCAGGGCTAAAGTAAATGGCAAATCAAGAGGATGTAGTGTAGGGCATTAGAAGTGCCCAATAAGTATTTTTAGCTATAAAGATAAAATGAGCTATTTTCCCCCCAGACACTCAGCTAACATCCCACTTCATTCTAGATGCTTTCCATATGAATTCCAAAGATCAAACTTGTTTTTATTTATCTGCTTGTGGGTCAGAAGGCAAATAAGGCTCTTTTTATATCTCTAGGACTTATGGAGCATCTAATACTTGAAAAGCAAACTAGAAAAAGTTGAAAATGCCTAATTTTGATGGTCAAAAAGTCAGTTTCCTCTTGCCCCTTTAAAAGAATTTTAAGGGGCAGACGGGGCAGGCTAATGGGGCAATTAGTCACCCAGGGAAAATGAAAACGGAGGGGAGAAAAATGCTAAGAGGAAGGGAAATACTGTCCTTTTCTCAGTATTGCCTACCATTCACTAAGAATATTATGTTGATTTCATATCTTCCCAATAAAATAGCAAATTTCTGGGCCTCCATATCCTCAAATGAAAAATAAAGGTAAAGGGCTTCCCTGGTGGTGCAGTGGTTAAGAATCCTTCTGCCAATGCAGGGGACACGGGTTCGAGCCCTGGTCTGGGGAGATCCCACACGCCGCGGAGCAACTAAGCCCGTGCGCCACAACTGCTGAGCCTGCGCTGTAGAGCCCACGACCCACAACTACTGAGCCCGCATGCCACAACTACTGAAGCCCACGTGCCTAGAGCCCGTGCTGTGCAACAAGAGAAGGCACCGCAATGAGAAGCCCGCGCACCGCAACGAAGAGTAGCCCCCGCTCGCCACAACTGGAGAAAGCTCGCGCGCAGCAACGAAGACCCAACGCAGCCAAAAGTAAATAAGTAAAATAAATAAATTTATTTAAAAAATAAAGGTAAAGATATCTGCCTTTCAGAGTAAGGCTGGTAAGATGCCATAAGGTGTGCCATATGCTAGCATCCATAAGGCACATGGCAGGCATTCTATGAATGATCGTTATGATCCACATTAATGTGGTTTTAGCAGTTAGAGATTATGTCTAACCTATCCTCTGTACGTCTAGTGTTCCATGAGCCCCACCTTTTTCCCTATCAAGAGTGTTCCTTGGGCTTCCCTGGTGGTGCAGTGGTTGAGAATCCGCCTGCCGATGCAGGGGACACGGGTTCGTGCCCCGGTCTGGGAAGATCCCACATGCTGGGCCCGTGAGCTGTGGCCACTGAGCCTGTGCGTCCGGAGCCTCTGCTCTGCAATGGGAGAGGCCACAACAGTGAGAGGCCCGCGTACCACAAAAAAAAAAAAAAAAAAAAAAAAAAAAAAAAAAAAGAGTGTTCCTTGCAAGTCCAATCCATTCGAGATCTTTGGTTGCAAGCAACAGATGTCAACTCTTGATTCCTCAAGCGTAAAGTAATCGAACTCGGAGAAATAAAGGAAAAGAGGAATGACTAGACCCTTGGAATGCCCAGAACCAGGTCAGATTCACAGATGTCATTATAGGAAATCCTGAACCATCCATTTTGGTTACACGCACCACCTGTCTTCCATGTTCTAGGATTCAAAATCCCAGAGCTGGAGCTCTCGGAGTGTGGCCCTTGGACCAGCATCACCTGAGGACTCCTTAGGAATGCAAACCCTCAGGCCAGACTACTGAATAAGATACTCTGAAGCAACCCTAGCAACCTGTGCTTTAACAGTCCCTCCAGGTGACTCTGATGCACAATCTAGTTTGAGAACCACCACCCCAGAGGATCACTGGAATGGCCTAGTTTGGGTCACATTCCAGGCCCTGACTGAGGAGCGGGGACTCCAGCGGGGTGCATTTCCAGGACCGTATGAAGTGAGGCAGCAGAGTTCCCCAAAACAGCAGAAGAGGGATACTGGACCAGGCTAAAACACTGCAAGGCTGTCATGGGAAGGAGGCTCCGGGAAGTCAGTCTTAGTGCTTCCCAGGCCTGCACACCTCCTCTGCCCATGGTCGAGATGTCGTACGCTCCCCTCCAACCCCAGCTCTTCCGGAGCCCCAGAAAGATGGCTGAAAAATGGCCATCACCCTTCCCCAAGTACCTCCCGCCTCACTCCTCCTCAGACCACTCATAAGCTGGCCTACAAGCGTTCAAGAACTTATTCACTGCAGAGTCAGGGAGGTCTCAAAAAAGTAGTTACAGTGGGGGACAGGAGCAAAGATCATTAACTTGCTCTCATGTACAAGGCAAGAGGGATTATCAGTTTCCATAGCTGCTGTAACAAATTAATAACACACAAACAAACTAAGGGACTTAAAAACAACACGCAATTATTCTTTTTCAGTTCTAGAAGCCAGACGTCCAAGATCTATTGCACGGGGCTGAAATCAAGGTGCTGGCAGGGCCCTGCTTCCTCAGAGGCTTGAGAGGAGAATCTGTTTTCTTACCTTTTCCAGCTTCTAGAATGTGCACTCCTTGCGTTCCTTGGCTTGTGGCTTCTTCCTCCATCTTCAAAGCCAGCAAGGTAGCGTCTTCCTTCCACCATCACAATACCTTCCGTCTCTGTGTTCAGATCTCCCTCTGGCTCCCTCTTATAAGGATTCCTGTGATTACATAAGGCCCACCTGGGGAATCCAGGCTCCTCTCCCCATCTCAAGATCCTTAATTTACTCTTTTTTTTTTTTTTTTTTTTTGCCACTGCGCAGCATGTGGGATCTCAGTTCCCCGACCAGGGATGGAACCTGTGCCCCCTGCAGTGGAAGCGAAGAGTCTTAACCTCTGGCCCGCCTGGGAAGCCCCTCAAGGTCCTTAATTTAGTCACATCAGCAAAAACCTTTCTGCCATCTAAGGTAGCATTCCAAGGTGCCAGAGATTAGGACCTGGCTATCTTTGGGGGCCATTGTTCAGCCTACCACAGGAGGCCTTCAGTGACCACAGAGTCAAATGCCTTCAGGTGACTCCACGAAATCAGAATGAGGCAAGTAGCGCAGGTGTGGACAGCGGCAAATGGAGTGTGGATGCCTGTCTAGAGGGGAAACCGAAACTCTGCTCCAGCCACCGTTAGATCTTAATCCAAATCTTCTAAAACCCAGTACTTGATTTTTAATGACTAGGAACAAATTTTGATTTTTAAAGAATAAAGATTTTTATTAAAAGTGTAAATTGCATTCAGTAGCCTCCAAACCCCAACGATAGTTCATTCTTGAGCAATCCATCAATTAGGACAAAGCCCCCTTCCACTTACCATTAAGATACCTCTTTAGCTCTTGTGAGCAGGACTGAGGAATGGCACCTCATTTGGGGCCACTAATGAGTGAAGAACACCAGGAGACTAACATGAAACTAATAGAAATAATTGTGACTTCAAAGTATAGTGTTTAGAAACATTAACAAAAACATCAGAGTTTTACAAGCATCCATTTCGCATATCAGCATGACCCTGGTGTATTCCTCGCTACAGGCATTATTGCCCTTTGTTGCTGTTTTACGCCTTCATAAATAGCAAAATATAAAATTCCTTGGGGAACAACTGTGGTCTTAAAACTATCTATAGCAAGAAACAATTTGCTTGTTCTTGAGAATTCTCCCATCAATAATTCCATTTTTTAAAATGCTGCACAGACGGAATTCAGTGTCAGCTGCCAGTTACAGACTTAATCACTTAAAAGGAGGTTGTCCCATATGGACACCAGTCCCCATAGCTGTTTCTCTCTCCTCAGTCTCCTCTTGTTTTTATTGAAGCCCTCACCCCTTTCATCTCCCCAGCCTGGTTCCAAAGCCCCTCCCTCCGTAGGTGTTACTCTCCCCAGGGTTCTATCCCTGGGTCCCTTTTATTTATCTTGAAAATTCAGTTCCACCTGAGGCTCATCAGAGATGCTCTGTTAATGGAGGTGGCCATGGTTTTGGGGCTATCACTCCAGCTTAGACTCTGAGACTCCAAGAGCTGATTTCCTTGCCTGCCTACTTAAGAAGCAACACACCAAGGCAACCTTGGGTTTTTCCTGGAGCCGTCCCGGTCTGGGTTCACAGGAATAGATTCTTGTTAGCATGACTTTGACCCTGACTCCGTCAAGACAAGAACGCTGACATCGTTTCTTCAATTCCAAATCCTCCCTCCCAACTTGTTTCTCTGCAACCCCAACCAAGTGTTTCCTATCTCAGCAAATGACGCCGCTACCCTGACGCTGCAGCCAAGAAGCTGGCTGTCCCTCTTCGCCTTCCTCTCACATCAGCAAGTCCTGACAATTCTACCTTCACAATATATCTTGAATCTGTCTGCTTCTCTCCACCTCCCCTGCCACCATCCTAGTCCAAGTAGGGTTGCCAGATAAAATACTGATGCCCAGTTAAATTGGAATTTCAGATAGACAATTATTTTTTTTTTTAGTATAAGTATGCCTATGCAAAATTTGAATTTCAGGTAAGCAAAGAATAACTTTTTAGTATAAATATGTCCTATGCAATCTGTGGGACATACTTCTATTTAAGAAAAAATATTTGCTTATCTGAAATTCCAATTTAACTAGGTGCCCTTTGTTTTCATTTATTAAATCTGACAGCCCAAAGTCCAAGGCACCATCATCACACCTGGAGTATCTCCTCACTGGTCTCCCTACCTCCACTCTGGCTCCTGGCAATGAATAAAAACCGACAGAGAGCTTTTGAAAAAGTGAATCATGGACTTCCCTGGCGGTCCAGTGCTTAAGACTCCGTACTTCCAATGCAGGGGGTGTGGGTTTGATACCTGGTTGGAGAACTAAGATCCTCCATGCCCTGCAGCGAGGCCAAAAAAAAAAAAAAAAAAGAAAAGAAAAGAAAAAGTGAATCAGATCAGCACACTACCCTGTTGAAAACACCTCAAGTTGCCTCACCTGTTCTTGAAATAACAAATCCTTTTTTTTTTTTTTTTTTTTTGCGGTACGTGGGCCTCTCACTGTTGTGGCCTCTCCCGTTGCGGGGCACAGGCTCCGGACGCGCAGGCTCAGCGGCCATGGCTCACGGGCCCAGCCGCTCCGCGGCATGTGGGATCTTCCCGGACCGGGGCACGAACCCGTGTCCCCTGCATCGGCAGGCGGACTCTCAACCACTGCGCCACCAGGGAAGCCAAACAAATCCCTTTTTAAAAACAGCTTTATTGAGATAAAATTCACATACTGTACAATTCACCCATTTAAAATGCACAATTCGGGGGCTTCCCCCTGAATAAATAAATTAAATAAATAAATAAAATAAAAAATAAAAAAAATAAAATGCACAATTCGGGAATTCCCTGGCAGTCCAATGCTTAGGACTCGGTGCTTTCACTGATGGGGCCCAGGTTCAGTCCCTGATCAGGGAACTAAGATCCCACAAGCGGAGCGGCGTGGCCAAAAAATAATAATAAAATAAAATAAAGTGCACAATTCGATGGCTTTTAGAATATTCACAGATACACGTAACCATCACCACATTTTAGAACATCACCACCCCAAAAAAATACCCCACTCCGTTTAAACATCACCCCTAATCCTCTCCTGGGCAACCACAGTTCTATTTTCTGTATAGATTTCTCTATTCTGCACGGTTCATAGAAATGGAATCATATGATATATGGTCATATGTGACTGGCTTCTTTCACTTAGCATAGTATTTTCAAGGTTCATTCATGTTGTAGCATGTGTCAGTACTCATTCGTTTTTACGGCTGAGTAACATTCCATTGTATGAATGGAACACATTTTGATTATCCATTCATCCACTGATGGGCATTTGGGTTGTTTCCACCTTTTGGCTCTTCTGAAACACTGTTATGAACATTCATGTACAGGTTTTTACGTAGTTGTGTTTTTATTTCTCTGGGGTATATAATGAAGAGTGGAATTGCTGGATTACATCGCTTTTAATCATGCTGAATCATTTGAGGAACTGCCACACGAGTTTTTCAGATTGGCTGTATCACTTTACATCCCCACCAGCAATGTATGAGGGTTCAATGTATATTTTACACCTTCCCGTTCAAACCTATCTGTGGTCTGAAGAAGCAAGCCGCTTTCCACCTTGGGGGGCCTTTGCACACACTTCCGTTGTCCTAAAATACTCTTCCCACATCACTCCTCAGTGCAGCTGACCCCATCCACCCTTTAGTTCTCAGCTTACGTGGGACCTCCTCAGACAAGCCATCCCTAAGTGCCGCATCTACGTAATGCATCCACACACAATTTTCACCATCACTGAAACTGACCCTTACATTAACAGTTAACTTGTTTTCATTATTATTTACTTGTTTGTGTGTCTCCCCCATTAGAATGTAGCCTCCCTGAGGGTGGGGCCATCTCTATCTTGTTCATCCTTGTGTTCTCAGCTTGGTTCCTAAGATGTGCTAGATAATTGTTAGTTGGTTGGTTGGTTGGTTGGATGAATGAATGAATGAATGAACGACGAAACGAATGAATCCATGGGTGATGAAGCTAAGAGAAGGAAGAAGGTGTTTCTGAGGTTTGTGACCACACATAGTAGATGCTCAATAAATATTTGTGTTACTGATGAGGCTGCAAGCAATAAAGATATGCACAACTACACACACACACACACACAACGTAAGAGAGAGATGAATTCACTCCTTTAAGAAAGAAGTGAGGAGGGATGTCACTAAAAGTCATAAATCTCAACACGAGTGCTCATATAGGAGATAGAAAGGGTTGCTTGGTATTTTCCACTTTGCAATCTGCTGAAGACATGCATCTCCTCTCCTTTCTGTTTTATAGAAAAATCACTCTGAGCACTTTGGTGCACTGAGCACTTTGGAACTCTAATTACATGTGACACACAAATGGAAAGAAAAATAGGAAATCAAACAATTGAGCCGATAAGTTGCAATTTATATGGGCACTTAATAGCAGCAAAATGCCCTAAGCCACTCAGAATTTCCTCAAAGCACTTTGCAGATGGACATCACAAGAGCTGTCGTGAGAATGAAGTCAAGAATGTCTAAAATGTGCCTGAGTTCCTTGGTGACATGTCAGTACTGTGAGTCTTTTTTAAAAAATTTATTTATTTTATTTATTTATTTTTGGCTGCATTGGGTCTTCGGTGCTGCATGCGGTCTTTCTCTAGTTGCGGCGAGCGGGGGCCACTCTTCGTTGCGGTGCGTGGGCTTCTCACTGCGGTGGCTTCTCTTGTTGCAGAGCACGGGCTCTAGGCGCACAGGCTCAGTAGTTGTGGCTCGCGGGCTCTAGAGCACAGGCTCGGCAGTTGTGGCGCACGGGCTTAGTTGCTCCGCGGCATGTCGGATCCTCCCAGACCAGGGTTTGAACCTGTGTCCCCTGCATTGGCAGGCGGATTCCCAACCACTGCACCACCAGTGAAGCCCAGTGCTGTGAATCTTAATGTCCATTTTCACAATATTTCTCCAAGGTCAATGCCACGTAAGACTTTCTGAAGTCTGTCTCTAGCTCACCTCTGTTGTCTGATTTCTCAACACTGTCCCTCAGTCTCTAAGCTCTAATCGTCTCAACCTCTTAGAGCTTTCTGCCCCATCATGCTCCTATCCCCTCTCACCGGCATCTGCCTAACTCCTACCAGGTTTCATTTTAGAGGTCACCTCCTCCAAGAAACCTTCCTTTCCTTTTTTCTTCTCCAGGCTGGGTTAGATTCTGTATTAGTTAAGATTCTTAGGTTGACTTCTGATTCTGCATGTAAAAAGCTCTGAAGTCTCCACTAACAACAAGTGAAAAGCTGAACAGACTGAAAAATCATCAACTCTTCTTAGATCCATAAAAGAGTTGAAGATAGAGCAAACCACTGCCCCCAAGACTGGTGAAACAGGTGAATACAGGGAGTCCAGCTTACTGAAGCAGCGGCTCACAAGCAGAACAGTGCTGGGGTAGGAAAATTGGAGCTGTAGTTGATGAATTGCCTGAGGTCCAGTGTGCACTAGTCTGAGAGTTAAAAGCTCCAGGGGACCCAGTCACAGTGGGGCTCCACACTTTTCTGAGGTTTTCCTCCAGAAGCTCCACCAAGTTCTCACAGTAAATATCAGAGAAAAGTCCCCTCAGTTCCAGCAGGGAGACAGGAAATGAACCATTTTGAAATACACCAGAGTATTCTGTTTTTCTTAACCAGGCCTGCCCTTAGGAGAAACTAGTTAACCAGAGGGGAACCTGCTAGGGTATTATCAGAACCTAACTGACTTGGAGGAAGGGAAATGTCCAAATCCAGTCAGCTCCAGCCTCCACGTGGGAGAAGGGAAAAAAAAGAGAAAGGATGTAAATTACTAATATCAGAAATGAAAGAGGGGATAGCACTACAGAGCCCATGGACATTAAAAGGATAATAAAAGAATATTATAAACAACTCTATGCCCACAAATTTGATAACTTGGATGAGAACCCACACAAGAAGAAATCAATGAGCTGAATAGGTTTACATCTACTGAAGAAATTGAATCAGTAGTTAATAACCTGCTAAAATGGAAAGCACTGGGCCCAGATGGGTTCACTAGTGACTTCTATCAAGCATTTAAGGAATAAATTATACAGATTCTCCACAATCTATTTCAGAGGATAGAAGCAGAGGGAATACTTCCTAACTCATTCTATGAGGCCTGCATTACCCTAATACCCTAACAAAGACATTATCAGAAAACTACAGACTATTATCTCTCATGAAGATAGATGAACATAGATGCAAATAGCCTCAGCAAAATATTAGCAAATCAAATCCACCAATGAATAAAAAGAATTACAGGGCTTCCCTGGTGGCGCAGCGGTTGAGAATCCGCCTGCCGATGCAGGAGACACGGGTTCGTGCCCTGGTCCGGGAAGATCCCACATGCCGCGGAGCAACTAAGCCCGTGAGCCATGGCCGCTAGGCCTGCGCGTCCGGAGCCTGTGCTCCGCAATGGGAGAGGCCACAACAGTGAGAGGCCCGCATACCGCAAAAAAAAAAAAAAAAAAAAAAGAATTACATACCATGACTGTGATAATTGTGACTTTTAAGAAAGACCTATCAATATAATTGGTCATTCGGATGACCAAATATATTTCTCACACGTATTTGCTTTTCCTCTTCGGTTCGTGGCTCACAGCTCCTGAAACCTTCGGAGTTTCCTAAGTTTTGAGAATGGTCAAGTTACCTTTTGTTATGCTAATGAGGTGCCTTTTGGAAGGCACCTAAGGATGGGCTGGTTGCCCATAGAACCAACCATGTGATTAGAGGGTTGGAACTTTCAGTCCTACCCCCCTGACCTCTAGGTTAGGGAGACGGTCTTGAGATTTGATTCGATCACCAATGGCCAATGATTTCACCAATCATGACTATGCCATCAAGCCTCCATAAAACTCCAAAAGGATGGGGTTTGGAGAGCTTCTGGATTGGTGAACATGTGGAGATGTGGGGAGAGTGATGAGCCTGGAAAGGGCACACTCTCTCCCCTCATACCTTGCCCTATGTATCTCTTCCATCTGGCTGGTCCTGAGTTATATCCTTGCGTAATAAACCAGTAACATGTTTCTGAATTCTGTGAGCCACTCTAGCAAATTAATCAAACCTGAGGAGGAGGTCGTGGGAACCTCTGATTTAAAGCCCACTGAGTCAGAAGTACAGGTAACAACCCAGGCTTTCAACTGGCATCTGAACTAAGGTGGGGGGCAGTCTTGTAGGACTGAACCCTTGACCTGTAGACTCTGATGCTCTCTCCAGGCAGAGAGCATCAGAGTTGACTTGAATCGCAGGACACCCTGCTGGTGTCTGGATAATTGCTTGTTGGTGGGGGGAACCCTCCCCACCAATGTTAGAACTGGATCCAGGAACCCAAAAGAATGACCAAGCAGGATTTATCCCAGCTATGCAAGGCTGGTTCAATACTCAAAAATCAATTAAGGCAATTAATCACATCAGCAGGCTAAGAAAGAAAAATCTAGTGATTATGTCAATAGAGGCAGAAAAAGCATTTGACAAAATCCAGCACCCATTCATGATAAAACGTCTCAGTAAAATAAGAAAAGAGGGGAACTTCCTCAAGTTGATAAAGAATAGCTACCGGGCTTCCCTGGCGCGTCCGGAGCCTGTGCTCCGCAACGGGAGAGGCCACGGCAGTGAGAGGCCCGCGTACTGCAAAAAAAAAAAAAAAAGAATAGCTACCAAAAAAACCTATAGCTAACATCATACTTAATGGTGAGAAACTAGAAGCTTTCCAACTAAGATTAGGAACAAGGCAAAGATATCCCCTCTTACCACTCCTTTTCATCATACTGGAAGATTCTTAGGTTGACAGAAACAGAAACCCAACTTAAAATGACTTTAGCTAAAAAGAGAATCTAGTTTTGCTCTGGGAGGTTCAAGGGTAAAGTAAACTCAGGCTTCAGATCTCTCTTACTGTTGGCTCTCCCCCCCGCTTCCTCCTTCTCTCTCCCTCTTTTTCTCTGTTGGGCTCACTTTCTTCTACTGCAGTTGGGGATAAGCATTCCTGGAACATTAGATGGCATAAAGGAAAGAGAATGAACACATGTACTACAATCCCTGACTCCATCTAGTACGGAATCTGGGGACAACTGGTAGGCAGAGTGTTGAGGAAAGAGGAAGCCCAAAGACTGGCTGCTGTTCTAACACATCCAGGAGCTAGCTCTGTGACCTTGGGCAAGTCACCTGACCTCTATCGTTCCCACTTTCCTCATCAGCAAAATATAAAAAATAACCTAGGCCATCAGTTTTCACACTTTAACGAGCATCAGAAACTCAGGGGGTGGGACGCTACGCCACAGTGCCTGACTGACTGGTCTGGTTAAAGCTGAAGAGTTTGCACTGCCAATGAATTTTCATCCGATCCTATTGCGGCCGGTCCACAGACACACACTTTGAGATGATTTCTGGGGACTTTCCAAATCTGAGATTCCATGGATCTAAAAGCTGTGGGGATAAGCAAAGGAAAAGATTAAGAACGATAAAAGGTTTTTAGACTTGGAATCATGATTGTATGAGGGTGTTTTGTTGCTGTTGATTTTATTTTATTTTATTTTTTTACTGTGCTAAAATATATATAACATTGGGGCTTCCCTGGTGGCACAGTGGTTAAGAATCCGCCTGCCAATGTAGGGGACACAGGTTCGAGCCCTGGTCCGGGAAGATCCCACATGCCGAGGAACATCTAAGCCTGGGCGCCACAGCTACTGAAGTCCGTGCATCTAGAGCCCATGCTCCACAACAAGAGAAGCCACCGCAATGAGAAGCCCACACACCGCAACGAAGAGTAGCCCCAGCTCGCAGCAAGTAGATAAAGCCTGCGCACAGCAACAAAGACCCAAAGCAACCAAAAAAAAAAAATATATATATATATATATATATAGCATAAAATTTACCATCTTAACCATTTTTTTTTTTTGGCTGAGCCACGTGGCTTGTGGGATCTTAATTCCCTGACCAGGGACCCCAGGCCCCAGCAGTGAGAGTGCCAAGTCCTAACCACTGGACCGCCAGGGAATTCCCCCATCTTAACCATTTTTTTTTTTTTTTTTTTTTTTTTTTTTTTTTGCGGTATGCGGGCCTCTCACTGCTGTGGCCTCCCCCGCTGCTGAGCACAGGCTCCGGGCACACAGGCCCAGCGGCCACGGCTCACGGGCCCAGCCGCTCCGCGGCACGCGGGATCCTCCCGGACCAGGGCACGAACCCGTGTCTCCTGCATCGGCAGGCGGACTCTCAACCACTGCGCCACCAGGGAAGCCCCATCTTAACCATTTTTAAGTGTACAATTTAGTGGCATTAAGTATATTCACACTGTTGTAACCATGACCACCATCCATCTTCAGAACTTTTTCATCATCCCCAAATGAAACTCTGTATCCACGAAACACTAAATACCCATCTCCCCTCCCTCCCCCCAGCCCCTGGCAACCACCATTCTACTGTCTGTCTCTGTGGGTTTGACTACTCTAGAAACCTCATATAAGTGGAATCATACAGTACTTGTCCTTTTGTGTCTGGCTTATTTCACATAGCATGTTTTCAAGACTCCTTCACTTTGTAGCATGTATCAGAATTTCCTTCCTCTTCAAGGCTGACTAATATTTCCTTGTATGGATAGACCACATTTTGTTTACCCATTCAGCCATCCATAGGATAGTTGTCTTTACCGTGTGTCAGGACTTTCATTTCAACAAAGGTGGAAGATTTAACATGGTTATTGTAGGGTTTACCAGGAAGCCAATCTGAGATGGAGATTAGCATACAGGGGTTTGTTAGGGACACCCTTGGGATTGCCACCTAGGGAAGGGAGGAGAAAGAAGCAGGACTGGGCACAGGGAGAAGTTGAACTATGATGTGGTCCCTATGACAGACAGCTCTGTACCTTGGTCATTTTCCTTCTGTTTCTGTCTGTGTCCAAATTTTCCTCCTCTTATGAGGACATCAGTCATTGGATTTGGACACACCCTAATCCTGTATGACCTTGTCTTAACTTGTTTACATGTGCAAAGACTCTCTCTTCAAATAAGGTCACATTCACAGCTTCCAGACGGAGACAAACTTTGGAGGACCTTATTCAACCCAGTACACATGTGATATCTGGAGCTGTGGCAGCCATCTTGCAGCCATGAGGCAATAAGCCTTAGGACCCAAACCAAAATACTGAGGACTGTGGAGCAGAAGCAAAGACATAGCCTGATTCTTAAGGAAATAATTGTACCACAAACCCAACCCTGAGCTTGTCTTCCTCCACACCAGGGGTTGACATACATTTTCTGTAAAGGGCAAGATAGTAATATTTTACCATTTGCAGGCCATATGATTCCTGTTGCAACTATTCAACTCTGCTGTTGCAGCAGAAATGCAGCCAGAAATAATATGTAAATGAATGAGCATGACTGTATTCCAATAAAATTATTACAAAAACAGGCAGCAGACCGATTGGCTCACATACCATAGTTTGCCAATTTCTGCTGTGGACTCATTATCAAGTAAATAATAAAAATTCTTATGATTTAAGTCTCTACCAAATGTATGCCACCTGCTATATCTAGGACGGGGTTTCCCACACTTGGCACTATTGACGTTTTGGGCTAGATAATTCTTTGCTGTCTGTGCATTGTAGGCTGTGAAGTGGCATCCCAAGCTTCTACCCATTAGACACTAGTAGCACCCTTCAGTTTTGACAACCAGAAAACATCTCCAGACTTTGCCAAATATCTCCTGGGGAGCAAAATTGTCCTTAGTTGAGAACCACTGATCTAGAGTAAATAGATAGAAATGTAATCACCAGGTCATAGGGCATGTGAATTTCCAATTTTTCCAGGTCTGCCAAATTGTTCTCTAGTATTTATCCTCTCATCAGTATAATTTCAAGTCTAGTGATTCACTTGTTTAAAGTAAGCTCAGTTGCCTACAATAAAGTGATTATTGCCTGAGCAAAGGACAATATGTCTGAATTTTCACAGCAGGAGTACAAGTTTAAATTTATATTTTATTTATTTTTTGCCTGCGTTGGTCTTCGTTGCTGCGTGTGGGCTTTCTCTAGTTGCGGCGAGCAGGGGCTACTCTTTGTTGCGGTGTGCGGGCTTCTCATTGCGGTGGCTTCTCTTTGTTGCGGAGCACAGGTTCTAGGCATGCGGGCTTCAGTAGCTGTGGCCCGCAGGCTCAGCAGTTGTGGCACACGGACTTAGTTGCTCTGCCGCGTGTGGGATCTTCCTGGACCAGGGCTCGAACCCGTGTCCCCTGCATTGGCAGGCAGATTCTTAACCACTGCGCCACCAGGGAAGCCCCAGCCCCATGGGAGTACAAGTTTAATCAGGCCTATCTCCTGTGACTCCAGCGATCAAGGAATTAGGTTTCATTTAAGTGAGCTTTACCCTTTACACTTAAAGTATTGATGAGACTATAATTATGGGGTGGTTAATCTTTTCTCTCCTGCTGTGGACATTCGTCTGCTGTTTTCTCTTTACTTACAAGAAAAGTATCCTTAAGGGAGAAGTAGCAAATGAATAATTCGGAGAACGCTCGAGGAATTACCCCATCTTTCCAGGTATCAGAGGGTTAAATAGGATAAATGTGAGAGATGAGCACCGTGCTGCTCTGGCTCTACTGAATGCAAAAGGGACTTTCCTCGGAATAACTGTGATGTAACTGAATATTGGACTCACTGAAATATTAATCCTCTTGTTTTCCCAGTGGGTCTGGGTCATGGTCCCTGTTCTGTTTCTTAAGTGGATGCTTAATAATCCTGATACATCAACAAGGGCCATAGCAAATATTTATTGAGTGCCAAGCACTTTGCTGAATGCTTGATACATTCTTTCTTTTAATCCTCACAACAACTCAATGAGGTAGGAGTTTTGATTATTATTCCCATTTTACAGATGGGAAAGTGGGGGCTCAGAGAGATGAAAATTATGCCCAAGGCAGGGCCCCACATTGCATGATGGGGCTAGAGTTCAAACCCAGGTTTCTCTGGCACAGGGTGTCAAACCACTGTGCTATAACTCTGATTTAGATTCAAGAACTCTGTTGTTCACCAGGCCAACTCCTGGCATCAAAGCTGGCCCTGGCATTAATACATGGCTTCAGGAAACACAGCTGTTTGGAGGAGGCAACAGCTGTTCATTCATTTATCACTTCACCAAGCCACATGAATTAAAACACCGTAAGGTAAGGCTCAGTTGGTCTCCAGCACCAGGATAGGTTATTATTGATTTAATTAAAGAAAAGAAATACTACCCACCCCCCCAATACACATACACTTCCTGCTAGAAACACTTGAGTTTTGATTTCCGTAGAAGGTAAAGGAATGATTTGCCGCAAAATTTTTTTAATGTTATTGATAATAACAATTCTATGTACATCACCATGCATGTCTGAAAGTGGGAAAGACAGATCAGGATGCTTACCATTCACTCATTCTTTCCTTCTTTCCTTCCCTCCCTCTTTCTTTCTTCCTTTCTTCCTCCCTTCCTTTCTTCCTCGCTTTCTTTCTTTCTTCCTTTTGACAAATATTTACCAAACACTTGCCATGTGCTAAGCCCAGTTTTAAGCACTGGGGTACCATAGGAAGTCTTCATGGACTAGAAAAATCTATCTTATTTCTTTATAAGAGAGAGGCTGCACATCCTTGCAATTGGTATGGAAAGTTTTCTCTGAATAAGTGTATCAACTGGATTTCATGAACTATTTCTCAAAATAATCCCCTTAAACTCCTCCTCCCTTAAAGATCTCCAACAGGACACGAAGGAGGAGGAAGGGAAACGGATGAAAAGTCCTAGAAAAATATCCAGGCACATGCTCGGCAGTAAAAGTGGCCATAGGCCTTTCTCACCTTCTGAGACGGCCCACACTCTGTCTGGGAGAGTGTGTTTCTCTCTAAATAAATCCACTTCTTACCTATCACTTCGTTTCTCACTGAATTCTTTCTACGATGAGACATCAAGAACATGAGCTTCATTAAGTCCTGAAACCAGGTGTATGATCTCAGTTGGAAAACCGTGGGTTTTGGCTGGGTTTGAGTCCTGGCACGTGGGTTCAAGTCCCAATCTGAGGTGCACAGTTTCAGAATTAGTAAGGCCTAAAAGCAAATAAAGCAACCTAAAAGAGAAAAAAATAATGGGGGATGGGGAGGGAAAAGAAAAGAAAAAAAAAAAGTGGCCATAGTCTGGTGAATATCTGCTTCTAGCTTCCCTTTTAGGGCAATTTTTCCCTCTCACTCCCTCTGTATTAGGGCTGCCATAACAAAGCACTACAGACTGGGGGGCCTAAACATCCGAAAGCTATTTTCTCACAGTTCTGGAGGCCAGAAGTCCAAGATCAAGGTGTCAGCAGGGTGGGTTTTATCTGAGGCCTCTCTTCTTGACTTGCACATGGCCATGTACCCGTGGTGTCTCTCCCTCTTTTTATAAGAAGACCAGTCATATTGGATTGGGGCCCAGCTCTAATGACCTCATTTTAACTTAATTACCTCTTTAAAGGCCTTGTCTCCAAATACAGTCACATTCTGAGGTCCTGGGGCTTAGGAATTCTGCACAGGAATTTTAGGGGGGACACAGTTCAGCCCATAACAGCCGCCCTCTCTCCCTCTTCCTAAGTCCCCAGTGGTGACAGAATGCTAAAGAGCATTAATTCTGGGGCCAGACAGCTGTATGACCTTGGTCAAATTATTTAAATGCTCTGCCTCAGTTTGCTCGTCCAAAATAAAGGACTAATAATCATACCTGTCCTATTACATAGGGTTGTTAAATGAGTTGTACATCTAAGGCACTTAGAACAGTGCCTGGCACACAGTAAGCATCGTGTAAGTGTTTATTAAACGTGAAAATCAAAAATGCATTTTTAGGGCTTCCCTGGTGGCGCAGTGGTTGAGGGTCCGCCTGCCGATGCAGGGGACACGGGTTCGTGCCTCGGTCCGGGAGGATCCCACATGCCGCGGAGCGGCTGGGCCCGTGAGCCATGGCCGCTGAGCCTGCGCATCTGGAGCCTGTGCTCTGCAACGGGAGACGCCACAACAGTGAGAGGCCCGTGTACGGCAAAAAAAAAAAAAAAAAAAAAAAAAAAAAAAAAAAAAAAATCAAAAATGCATTTTTACTAAAGCGTTAGGAGAGTGTAACATGTCACTCTCCCAAAGGATTTGCTTTTTCTAGACAATACTCAACATCAGTGACAGGATCGCCAGTTCACAATAGGGAAACCATATATATTTGAGGGTGCGGGCCTTCCAACATTCTTCAAAGCACACTGTTTAGTGAGTGCATGATCTACTATAAAATAGTAACAGTAGCCAACGCATTAAATGTTCCCAGGTGTGCTGGGCACCGTGCTCAGGGCTTCCTGGTAGGATCTTATTTATGAGGTAGGTGCTATTGAAGTAGGTACTATTATTCCCAATTTACAGTTGAGGAAATGGAGGCTCCAAAACACCTCATCTCAAGGCCAAGTTCCCCAGTTAGTGAATGGGGAACTTAGAGTGGGCCCACTCTAAGGTGAGCCAATCTAGGGACTGACTGTCACCTGCAGAGTATTGGGGGGAGAGAAGGAGGTCTTCTCTTCTCCCCCACTTTTCCATCACCCCCTCTTCTCCCTCTGCTGAAGTGACACATCCCCAGTGCCCACGGCCAAGGCTGCACTTTCTCTGCTACAGAAAACATCCAAGCTGCCGGGACCCGACCCAGCGGCACCTCACGAGCCCAGCATTTTGAGGGGCAGGCTTCCAAACAGGGTAATAATCGTCCCATTAAAATTAATGTCCATGAAGTGAGCCGTTAAAAGCGTGCAGATTAAAACGGGGGTGGGGGGGAGGGAATTGTTCAATTTAAATCCAAAGGGCTTTTTAAATAGACACTGTATCTTCATTCTTGGAACATTACACCGGGCAATGGATCAGGTCCCCTCTGCAAAGACTAGGGGGGATTAAGGAGGTGAGTCCCAGGAGAATGGGGAAGTGGTTCTGGCCAGAAGCAAAGGGAACCAAGGTTTATCCAGGGCCCGCTGCACGCCAGGTGCTTGGCATACATTTCTCTCATTTAATCTCTGCCCCGATCCTAGGAGGGAGGTATTATTATTCCCAGATTACAGGGGGCAGTATAAAACCGTGGTTAAGAGTTTAAAGCCTGAGGAAGACTGCCCTAATTTAGATCCAGGTTTATTCCTCATTGACTCTGTGATCTCCCGGCAAGAGACCTTACCTCCCTGTGCCTCAATTTCCTCATCTGTAAAACAGGAGAGTAACAGCACACTCTCACCACCCTAGAATGTGGAAACTCACTTTTGGCAGTGTAGACAGGGGCCTTAGCCCAGGAACCTACACAGAAGGCACTCAGTTAAGTGTTGACCATTATTAAATAGGAGAATTGGGGCTGGGTGGATCTAAAGAGCCACCAAGGGGCTTCCCTGGTGGCGCAGTGGTCGAGAGTTCGCCTGCCGATGCAGGGGACGCGGGTTCGTGCCCCGGTCCGGGAGGATCCCACATGCCGCGGAGCGGCTGGGCCCGTGAGCCATGGCCGCTGAGCCTGTGCATTCGGAGCCTGCGCTCTGCAACGGGACAGGCCACAACAGTGAGAAGTCTGCGTACCACAAAAAAAAAGAGCCACCAAGATCACAGCTGGGATCTAGCCCTGACCATGCTGCAGGTCAAGGGGAAATCTCTCCATGATAAATCCAGACCCAAACTAAGTTCATAGTCTTGAAGAATCTTTTCCAAGTGACCAAAGGACTCCTCAGGCCTTGGCAACACCCTGCCCGTGGGAAGAAGAGGATCAGAGCTGCCTCATCGGGATCTAGAAGGCTGGTGTGGAGCCACCTCCAGGCTCCCCCAGTTTTCTGAATCCCCATGGATTCAAGATGGGTGAAGGTCTCATTCTCCTCCAAAGAATCCTGAGAGGTCCCTTCATCCATCTGTACCTTCACCAGCATGGACAGTTCCAGATTTTCCAGTCTGGAGGGTCATAGGGGCAGTTCTCGGATTAGAAAAAAAAAAAAAAAGAGAGAGAGCTAAAATTCCCTGCCGGCGGCCCCCATCCCCGACCCCGCCGACCCCTTAGACTCGCCATTGAGCATTAAATCGGGATCACTGCTAGAAACTAACCCCTGCAGGAAAGTAATATTGACAAAGGAAGCAGACAAAAATAAGTTTCATTCTGGAAAACCCCTTGTGAGGGTCTTTCGGGCGGAGGCGCGGTGTGCCGGGAACAGCCGAGACTAAGGGCCGACCCCCTAATCCTCTCCCCGCCTCCATCAAGGTTTCTAGCAGCGCTGCGGGCGCGTAAGGGTCTGGCGGCCTATCTCAGATGCGGGTGGGGTTGTGCGTCTGGTGTGCTCATATCCGCAGCCTACAGGTGCGGAGTCAGACCTGAAAGTAGGCAAGTTGGGTTGAATCCGGCCCTCTCATGAGATTTGGAATCGACCCACCTCCCCCAAACCAAACAATAGCTTCGGAACATTTTTTGAATAATGCAGCCGAATTCGATATCGGCTTCATCCAAAACGGCAAACAAGCCTGCCCCCCTCGCCAAATCGGAATTGGAGCTGAATTCAGGAAAAAGAGAAGGAGAAAACCTCCCCCGGTGCTCCACGCCTCCGCGAGGGTCTCCCGCGACCCCTGGAGCCAGAGACCCAAGCGGCCGGTCGCCTTCAGGCGTCCCAGCGCCCCGCGCTCCTCTTCTCCCAACCCGCGCGTCCCCTCACTGCCGGCGCCGCTAGGGTTAAAAGTTACCTCTCGGTTTCTTCTGCCTGCAGCCCACCCCCCCCCGGGGCCGGATGATGTAACCCCCCTCCCCGCGCCCTCCCCGCCCCCTCCACCATGTGACACTTTAATTAATAATAGCGCCGTCAGCACAACAAACGCACAACACAAGGAGAAACTTGGTGTCCAGGGGAGGCCCCCGGCGACTGGAGCGCGGCGGAGGCAGGCGCAGAGGCCGAGGCAGAGGAGGCGAGGGGCGGCCCGACGCGGGGAGGGAGCGAGGCGAGCGGTCATGTGCCCGTGCCCCCTGCACCGCGGCCGCGGCCCGCCGGCGGTGTGCGCCTGCAGCGCGGGCCGCCTGGGTCTGCGCTCGTCCGCCGCGCAGCTCACGGCCGCCCGGCTCAAGGCGCTCGGCGACGAGCTGCACCAGCGCACCATGTGGCGGCGCCGCGCGCGGAGCCGGAGGGCGCCGGCGCCCAGCGCGCTCCCCACCTACTGGCCCTGGCTGTGCGCGGCCGCGCAGGTGGCGGCGCTGGCGGCCTGGCTGCTCGGCAGGCGGAACTTGTAGGAACGCGGGGCTTCTTGGTGGGGCCGGAGCCGAGACCCAGCCGGAGCGAGCAACAGGTACGCGAGCGAGCGCCAGCGCGCGGTGTCTGGGGACTGGAGACTTGCGGCCGGCTTGGGAGCGGGAGAGCCTCAAGTTTGGCGTTCTTCTCTTCCCATCTCCTTCCTCTGCTCCTTTCTCTCGCAAGGATCTCGGCCCTCCTCCTAGGCAGTCCCCATCTCTCCTTCCAAGTACCGGGCCCACCGTTTCTGCCCCTTCTCTCCGAGTCCTAAAGCGCACCTTGCCACTCTCTCCATCGGGGTGGCTTTGGGAGGACCTTAGCCTCCGTAAGCCCCACCAGCCACTCAAACAAACACACAGTGCAAGTAAAAACTGGGCTTGCTCTGAGAACGGTTATAGGCCAAGCCAAAGAATTATAATCTGTCGCGGTTTCAAGACGAGTCCTCAGTCCTCTTTCAGACGCCTGCCACTCCAGAGTCGCCACCGTTTCCATCACCGCCGCTCCAAACCCCCTTCTCCTTAAGTGTCACTTCTCCAGTTTCTGTTACCCGTCTCCCGGCGCCCCGAGCACTTCTCGCGACTTCCTCCCCCCTCCTGGTTTCTGGCCGGCTCCGTCTTTCTCCCTACCTAAAACTTTGCAGTTTTCCCTGCTCTGGCGACCTCTTCTCCCCTCCAGCGAGGTGTCCCGTTTGAGGAGCTTGGCCTCCTCTTCACCAAACGGACGAACTGAGATGAAGGAGATGCCCCCAAGTGAGCTGGGATCGGAGGCTCTCGGGGAAACTCCGAGGGAAAGCCTTAATGAAAGAGCATCAGTTGAGCCCTTTCTGGGTGCTAGGCCTTGTTGAGGGAGATGTTTGAGAGCCTGCAGTATGCTAGGCACTGTGCGGCGGGGGTGGGGGGTGAGTATGGAGCGCTTAGTGTGTCTGGTACCAGTAGGAGAAAGGTCCTGAGCACCTAGTGTCCGCTAGGCCCTTGGGACTGGGGAATTACTGAGCACCAGCTGTGCGCCTGGCACTGTGCTAGGCGCTTTAGGGGAGCAAACGTGTAAGGACCGTCTCTTCAGATTCTGGAATAGAGAGGAGAGCTGCAGTGAGTGGAGGTGGAGAGAGTCAGGCTGAGCCCACCAAAGGTGGGTCTAGGGCCGGAAGGTGAAGGTCGAAGGTGAGAAAGCAAGCCCCGGGATGCCATGGCCCACGGAAACCGAGCGCTCGGGTCGCGGCTGAGCCCCGCGGTGCGCCAGCACTCTGGGAAGCTGGCGCGGCGCCCGCGGGGAGAGGCGGCAGCCGGAGCGTGGGGGGTGGCAGCGCCCGGGGAGATGCGGGGGTGCGCGGGGTGTGAGCCGGGAGCGCGGGCGACAGATGTCTCGTGGGCCGGCGCAGCCCGGGCGCTGGCGAAGAGAGGTGCGCGCTTCGGGACGCTCTCTGCCCGGATCGGCGGTCCCATCCGATTCTTCTCCTCCCGGAAGAGAGGCCCGGGGCTGCCCTCGGCCGCAGAAACCCAGGCTGGGGCCGCCGAATCCTAGAGGCAGGAACAAAATTTTGGATGGGGCACGGGGAGGTGGGGCGGAAAAAGGGAGCCAAGCAAGAGACGCGAAGCCCAAAGTGTGTAATTTAGGGAAAGGCGGGATGAAGGTGGGAAAGGAGGCAAAGAAAAAACGGGCGGCGAGACGAGGAAAGAAAGGCGGGGGAGCTGGAGAAAGAGTTCCTGGAGAACAAGATAGTGGGAACGTGGATTAGAAAGATGGGAAGCGAGAGGAATCCAGTAGAAATGGGGAGGAGGGCTAGGACACCGCTTCCTCCAGTCTTGGAGACCAGGCGAGGCTGGGGAAGCGCTGCCTTCTCGGGACTAGACGGTGCAGGACGCTGGGCGTCCCACCCAGGGGGCGGAGAGCGCCCAGCCAGAGCCCGACTGGCGCGCGTCGGGGCCGGGGGTGCTCCCGGGGCCCTCAGGAGGAGGCTGCCGCCCTGGAGGTGGCCCGAAACCTCCGCGAGGGCGCGCGGGGCGAACACAGCGTGACTCTCTGAGCTCGGGCGCGGGGAAGGACCCACGCGACAAGGAAGGGGGAGGGGGAGGAGCTTTCTCTGGTGCGGCGTCGGCGGATAATTGTCGTCGCAGAGTTTATTTCCCCTTCCTGACTCTGCTTCAGCCCCAGAGCCCCGTGCTACGTCCCGACTCCAGGCCACCTCCTCAGCATACTCCTGGGTTCTCCAACATCCTGCTGTGTCCCTTCCGGGCGGCGTCCCCAGCAGGCACACCCTCTAGGGTCCTCCCACCTCGGGTGCCCTGACCCCAGGATGCCCGGCACGGCTTTCCTGCCGCGCTGCACCTCACTCCCTCGGATCGCCGGTAGAATGGTATTGAACAGAATGTATACCACTACCATCCCGGGGTTCGCCTTGCTGGGTCTCCCAGGCTCGGCCCCTATCACAAGGACTTGGCTTCTCTCGCTGCTGCCTCCAACTGGGGCCTTTCTCCTGCTTTTGGCTTAACCGGGGGAAACCCATCTTTCCCCAGCCTTTGGTAAGTTAGCAAGACGTGAAAGGAAATCCCCTGGAGAAAGATAGTTTGTTGACAGTTTCTGTGTGTGGTCCTCTCCACATTTCCTACCCCAGAAGAGAAATGGGAATGCTCACGGGGTGCCTTATTGGTTTCAGGGAGGCCTGAATCACCCATGTAGGGCAGCCCATTCTCTTAGGTTAAAGGTGAGCTTAGCTATATGCACGACAGCAGTTTCAACAAGCTTGTTTTGAGCCTCTACTGTGAGCCAGCAGTTTTCTCAGAAGTCATCATTAAACAAACAGACAAAAATCCAGCCTCCCCTCTGAGACTCAGTTTTCCCATATGTAAAATGGGGACAATAATAGTACTTAAATGCACAGCTGTTGTCAAGAGGGTAAAATGAAGTCATTTACAGAGAGCTCTAGAACAGTGCCTGGCATGTAAGAAGTGAATATAAATGTGAGTTATCATGACTATGATTGTGCATTTAATATCTTTCTTTCCGAAAGTAGACAACACTTTGCCATTGTCGTTGCTGGTGATTCCACACTATTCTTACTTGCCATTTTGGGGAATCAAGGCCACATGGGCCAGGATAGTATAGGGGTTAAGAGCATGGGTTTAGGGATCCGATGAAACTGGCTTTAAGTCCCAGCCCAAGAACCTTCTGGCAGTGTGACCTTGGGTAAGAACCGTAACCTCTCTGAGCCTTTATCTGTAAACCGGAGCTGTTATCTCTATCAGGATTGTTGGGAGGTTGATAGGAGAGCACCTATTTCACGTGCCCAGTGCAGTGCCTGGCACTCAGTTCAGTTGTCAGAGGATGCTATGAAATGGTTAATGCCATTCAAAGGGGAAACTGAGGCAGAGAGAGTCCACGTGAGTCGTCCCAAAGGATCTATCAATGGCAAAGTCAGAACTGGCATCGGAGTTTCTGCCTTTGAGGGCCTGCAGCACGCAGCCCGTCAGATGACTTGAGGGATGCAGGGGAGGAGATGATACCAGGGCGGCAAGCAGAAGGGGTGGTGAGCCTCGAATTCCCGCACTAGAGAGATTCCCTCTGGGGGAGCCTCGGGGGAGGCTCCTTGGAGGCTGGGGAGGCCAGGTGGAGAATGGCTGTGATTTAACCAGTTACTGCTCCAAGATACAGGAGAGGGAACAAAAGATGCTTTATGGTGAGTGCTGGCTGGTGGAAGCGTGGGAGGGAGAAGTGTCACTTGCCTTGGGTGGGGGTGGGGACGGAGGGAAAAAGGAGGAGGAGGATTCGGGCTGGGGTGGGCAGAACCTTGCCTTAGGACTAAGGAGAGGGGAGAAAGGGGTACTCTGCGCACCCAAGAGGCGACGACGTGGTCAGCAGCAAGGAAGATAATGGGCCAGCAGGAGCCCGCTTTGGTCTGGCCTGCCCGCCAGACATGCTAACTGGTTCTTGGCAGGTATTTTGGGGATTAAGTGGTTAAACCTGGAGGCGCATCCCTCAGGCCTCCCTCCCAGACTGCTGCACCCCTGCCAGGATTACTCTTAGAGCTTGAAAGCCTAGGAAAGGAGTGAGCCGAGGAGAAGGAGACAGCTGTTGGGGGGGAATCCCCGCCACCACCACCACCACCCCCCCCCCCCCGGGAAGGGGCCAGATGTGCAGGACGGTGGCAGCCTTCCTGCCACATGGTCGCTGTCTGGAGTCACTCTCTTGCCTACTGAGAGGCCGGGACACAAGTGACTGAGCTGTGGATGTAAAAACAGCCACACCCGGGAATAATTAAATACACCCCCAGATTCGGGCTGGGTGGATTTGGCAACTGCACCTCTGGTTTTTGTAAAGTCAGCTTTTCAGACCTACATTGGGGGTGGGGAGGAGTGCAGTGGGGGCTTCTGTCACCCTTCTGGTCATCACTGTGTTAGACTGCATAATCCAAAGATGGCCACAACAATATCTTCTCTCCCATTTGCTATTCTATTTGTGTGTGTGTGTGGTACGCGGGCCTCTCACTGTCGTGGCCTCTCCCGTTGCGGAGCACAGGCACCGGATGCGCAGGCTCAGCGGCCACGGCTCACGGGCCCAGCCGTTCCGCGGCCATGTGGGATCTTCCCGGACCGGGGCACGAACCCGTGACCCCTGCAACAGCAGGCGGATTCTCAGCCACTGCGCCACCAGGGAAGCCCCTTGCCTTTTCTTTTTTTTTTTCCATTTGCTATTCTAGAACCTTGCCACGCCCCCATGGGGTAGTGTCGGATTCCATGGCAACAGTGAGCTGCCCCACACCGTCCGGAGCCCATGGCAGCTTGCTTGCCACATAGTAGATACAAAATAACTACGATGAGTACATGAATCATTCAGAAACTGTGCACGGTGAGCACTAGTGTGTCCTAAATTTGGCTTCTTTCACTTTTTCACTTATTAATTATTGAGTTCCTACTGTGTGCAGGGCATGGTGGACACAGGAAGGACCGAGACATAGAAGCCCCTGCTCTCATGGAGCCTACATTTTAGTGGGAAGAGACAGATGATAAATCAGTAAAGATTGTTCTGGTTACAACTGCTGTGTAACCAATTACTCCAAAACTTAATGGCTTAAAACAATTATTCAATTAGGCTCATACCTTCTGTGGGTTAGAAATTCAGACAAAGTATAGCAGGGGTGACTTGTCTCAGTTCCAGGCTGACTCGGGGCTGGAGTCATGGTGATGGGATCTTCATTTATAGGGCTGGCTGTTGATGCTGGGTGCCAGCTGGGACGGCCAATCAGAGCATCTACACTCAGTCTCCTCTTGTGGCTTGGGCTTCCCCACAACATGGCAGCCTCACTGTAGATGGATTCTGACCTGGTATCTTAGAGCTCCAAAGGCAAGTGTCTCGGAGGGTCAGATGGAAGCTGCTTTGCCTTTTTTGACCCAGCTTCAGAAATCACTTTGGTTAAAAGCAGGTCACAAGCCAGCCCAGATTTAAGGGGAGTGGAATTAGACACTACCCCATGGGGCAGTGGCAAGGTTCTAGAATAGCAAGTGGGAGAGAAGATATTGTTGTGGCCATCTTGGGATTATGCAGTCTGACACAGAATTTCAGAAAGTGTTCAGGGCTCTGAAGGTGACACACGAAGATAATGTACAGGCATACCTCGGGGACATTGTGGGTTTGGTTCAGATCACTGCAATAAGGCGAGTCGCAAATTTTTTGGTTTCCCAGTGCATATAAAAGTTATGTTTACATTATACTGTAGTCTATTTAGTGTGCAGTAGTATTACGTCCTTAAAAACAATGTACACACCTCAATCAAAAAACACTTTATTGCTAAAAAATGCTAACCATCATCTAAACCTTCCATAAGTCATAATCTTTTTGCAATAATCACATCAAGGATCACAGATCACCGTAACAAATATAATAATGATGAAAGATTTGAAATACTGCGAGATTTATCCAAATGTGATACAGAGACACGGAGTGAGCAAACGCTGTTGGAAAAATGGCATCAACAGACTTTCTCGACACAGGGTTGCCACAAACCTTTGATTTGTAAAAAATGCAAATATCTCCGAGGTATGGCTTTCATAGCGAGAGCCTGGGGCGCTCCTTACCTGCAGTGGTTGGAGATGGCCACTTTGAGGAGGAGCCAAGGAACCAATGATGTGAGTGACGAAAAGGAGCCAACCACGTGAGTGCCTGGAAGAAAGGTGTTCTGGGGACGTGAGACTCTGCACCTTGTGTTTGAGGAAGAGGAAAACGAGCAGTGGGCTAAGACAACATGAACTTGGGGGAGAGGAAGTCAGAGGGCAGGCAGCGGCTAGATCAGGCCATGGGAGGGAGGTTGCGTTTTGTTGTCAAGGGATTCAAAAGTGCTGACAGTACGTGAAGAGGTGCTTTATAAGAGGAGAATTAGATGTGATGCAATAAACTACTCATCCTCGTGCATTTGCAAATATGAACTGAGCACCAGCTCAGGGCTAGGCACCAGGATGCAGGGATGCAGAGATGAGTAAGTCCTAGAACCTGGCCTCAGATGCTTCTAGACTTCAGGGGCAGGAGACCCCGGCTCTGACCCCCACCCCAGCCTACTCTCACTGGAGGAGACCTCCCACCAAGGTCTGAGAGATTCTGGCCCCTGTGCCAGCTCACTGATGCCCAGCCCTCAGTGCCCTCAGAAGGTTGTGGATACTGGCTGGATTTCCATTCAATTCCGTACTGTCTCCCCTCCCTCCTTCCTGCTTTAAACTGGTGCGCCTGCAGTTGGGTGAGGGATCTCTGTTTTAGGCCACATCAGTGAGATGTGTCCTTTTAGTACTGCTGGATACCCAGGAAAAGAGAAAGCTCCTTTCCCTGCTCTGTGGAGAGAAAATTGGCCACCCACGGAGTGTTGCCATCTTTGAACTTTTGCTCCACAGGCCATGGACTTGGGCAAGACGGAATGAAATTGTTTGGGGAAACTTTATGTAATATTCCTTTTTTAAAGAAAAAATAGCTTTTTTCCTGATTACAAAAAATATTACAAGCATGTTATCAAATACTTGGAAAATACTGAATAAAAGAAAAATTTAATCGATTGTTTTTATCTCACTACCCGTTGTTAACATGTTGAGAGGTTTCTTTCCATTAAAAAAAAAATGCACTGAGAGGTACTTTAACAAATAGAATCCCTCTAAATGCATTCTCTGTAATCTGACTTTGTCATTGTATCGTGGGCATTTCTCCATGCTTTATAGTATTTTCTACGACCTGCTTCTTAGAGGTTGCTCAGTATTTCTCTGTTTGGCTCTTCCACCATTTACCTTCTCATGCAGCTATTATTGGACATTTAGACAGTTTCCAGTGTGATGCAGAACATCCTTGGGTGTAACTCTTTGGGTACATCACAGATGATTTTCTTAAGAATGCCGACAAGTGGAACTTTGATATCAAAAGTGTAGGTAAACATTCTTTTCTTATAAAGGTTGTCTAGAAGAGTACAAAATCTTGTAGTTTCTAGATAAACTCTGCCGCTTGTTCCCTCTTCTCATTTACGTCACTGGCCACTATCCATAATGTGGTTATCGGCTTGGCTCTGGAGCAGGCTGTTACCATCCCCAGCTAAATCTGTGTTATCTTTTTATGGAATATTCTTCATGGACCACATCTCTAGCCATTGTTGGAGTGCATGAGTGAGATGACTGCTGACATGCCCATTCCAACTTCAGGGAAAGGCTGCAAGTCATAGCAGTGTCACTAAGAGTTTGAAGAGCTTCTCTGCCTGCCTGGCTGTACTTGGATCTGGCGCATGGTGCTTAATAAATACTGTAGGACGCTAACATATTGATGGTGGGGAAACTTAGACAAAGTGACTTTGGAGGGGTCCTCAGAGGGTGGGAATGTGTCAAGGGCCATGGGATAGATTTAAGAAGAGGTAGCATTTTCGAAGACAGCCCAGATTTATAATGTTTCAGCCTGTTGGCACACCATGGGGCCTCATTCTTTTTTTAAATTCATTTTGGGGCCTCATTCTTGATTCAGAAAATTTAACTTCTGGTAACTGTTTATCTACTTCACCCAGATTTTATGCCGAGGTAGGACAGCTTGATGGACAGTGACACGAACTTCGGAGTCAGGCTGACTTTCAGATCCGGCCCTGATCTGCCATTTCCCAGTTATGTGACCTTAGGCATGTCCCTCTACCTTCTGAGCAGTATACGGCATATCACTGATGTTCAGAAAAGGGTAAATGATAGTGCAGGATATGTGTTGTTCTTATTTGGTGTAAATTTCAGTCCACGGGCCCATATTCAGAGTATGGTGGGAACTCTTCGGGGACTTTTCTGAGCTTTTTGCACAAAGCAGTTGCTAATCCTGCCCCTGCCCCCAACTCTGTGGATCACCAACAGCCTTCTTAAGCCACTGCGCCGGGGCTGGGGGAACCTCCAGGACAGGACTCCCCAACCTGGGGGACACTAGCCTCCGGCTCCCGTGAGGGCCCCAGCCCTGGCGCTTTGTCCGTCACTGTATCCCAGCACCTGGCATGGTGACCGGTGCAGAATGGGCATTCACTAACTACTGAATGAATGGATGCCTGAATGAGTCAAGGAATGAATGAATTTGGGAGAGGCTCAGGGAATTGGGGACCCACCCCCAGAAATGAGACACAAAATTGGCAGACTTCATACTCCTCTATTCGCCGCCCCCGCCCCCCGACTTCAGAGAGCAATCATTGCTTTGATCTCAAAAGATCTATGACCCAAAGAGATCACCGTTCTAGAAACACGGCCAGAAATAGACAGGACTATAGAAACCACCTACCGCAACTCCCTCACCTTATAGACGGGGAAGCAAGGCACAGAGAGGGCTTCTGCAGGTGCAAGTGCGGTGGGCTTACATGCCGGCTGACTCTGTCGGAGAATGTCTTAGCGTCTCGGAAGAGGTCGAAACCTGGTGGTTTCCTGGCTGTAATCGGCCTGCCATTTAGCTTTATTTGACTTGCATGTCTTCCCCCACATGCTTAAAAATCAGGCACTTTCATATTGAAGCCCACGTTTCCAGTTTTTATTGAAAAAACGGAAAGAGCTGACAATACCAAGTCCCATGTGGCAGCAGAGAGCTGGAGATGGGTGTCAGAAACCTCTTTAGATGGGGCACAAAGTCTCCAGTGACCCTGGCCCCTCCTGGGCACACGTTACTGGGGCCAATGCATTTAAACTTATGACCTCTGGTTTCGGAGACCACCCTGCCAGACTTCCCTTGATGCGTAGACACACCCACACGTGTATCCTATTTTAAATAAATGAGATCATACTGTTCATGCTGTTTTGTAATCTATTTTTTCCCCAATAAAAATAGGTTGCTGAGATGTTCCCATGTCAACAGAGGTTTTCATCATCTTTTTCTGTAGCTGCATGGTGTTCCGTGGCTTGGATGGGCCACGATTTCTTTATCTGGTCACATCCCCAGGGATATTTACGCTGTTCCCCATTTTCTGATAGTTTGTAAGTGAGGTTTAGTCAACATTCTTGTTTGGACAACTTTGCAAAAAAACCACAAAAAACCTGAAGTTCCTAGAGGTGAACCTGTTGGGTGAAAGAATGCGTGTGTTGTAACATGTGATACATAAGGTGAGATTGCTTTAAGAAGGGTCTGTCCATTTGGTCTGGCATCGGTTGTGTGCTGTGCTACCCCCAACTTCTCAGTGCTTATTCTTTTGGACACCATGTTAGTTTGGCATTCAAGGCCCACCTGCCAGAACTTCACAGTGGGCAGAACTCTGAGGTCTCTGGGCTCTCTCTACAGACTTCATATAATCAATAACTGTTCACGGATAGCATTGATAACTATTCACAGATAACAGGGGCAATAGATAGATAGGCAGAGAGAAGGAAACACATCTTTCAGGAGCTGCCAAATGGCCTCTTCCTTTCTCGTACACCCCACACCTAGCCTTCTGCTTTTTTAGTCCCCTCAGCCACCATCTCCTCAGAGCCCAGTGTCCTAACTGGCCAGCATGAGCTACATGGACAGAGATTTAAATGATAACATGGACCGGAGCATCTTCCCTCTAGGAGGATTCCACATGGTGAGCTTTGTACCAATGATTCTTAGACATCAGGACCGACCACTGGTACCATTTGAACTCCATGGTCAAAATAAACCCGCTGAAACCAAAGATGGAAGAGTGGGTGATAAGAGCCTACTGTCTAGCACAGGAAACTCTACTCAATACTCTGTAATGACCTATATGGGAATAGAATAAAAAAGAGTGGATATATGTACATGTGTAACTGATTCACTTTGCTGTACAGCAGAAACTAACACAACATTGTAAATCAACTCTACTCCAATAAAGGTTAATTTAAAAAAACAAAGATGGAAGAGTGGGGAAGTTACCACCATTATTCACGTGCTCACTTAGCCACTGTCACTCAACACGTTGAATTGAATACCTGCTCTGTGCAGGGCATGGTGCTGAGCCCTGAGGATGAAATGGTGGGTCAAGGGGAGAGACAAGGTGTGTGTAAATGCACAGAAAGTATTCTGGGAGGCTTAGGGGTGGAGTGAAGGCGGGTTTCCTTTTATTTCTATATCCTTCTCTGCTATTTGAACTTCTAACTTATCACATATGCAAACGGCAAGAGCAAAAAAGATATTTTTTTAAATTAAAAATTGGGACCTCTTAGGAGGGAACCCAAGGGTCCTAACTCTTCTCAGATGTAGGGAAAGGGGGGTGAGGCTCCTGCTCTAACGCTGCAGCGGGATTCACAGCTCACAGCTCTCCACCTGCAGCACCCCAGCCCAGGTAGCCGGTCTCTGGAGGCTTCCTGTTCTCCCCCTCTGTCCCCCGCCCCTCCACTCTGTGGGTGCAAAGTGGAAATAGGGACATTTAAGAACAGGCGTTTCATGAATCTCTTCAGTTGTGAGCTTTGGTTGTGAGTCAGCATTTGAGAAAGTGCTTTATGAGCCAAGTTTGAGGAAAAACATCCCAGGGGCAGTTCAAGTGGTTCATAGGGAGCTGTGGACTTTATGTTTTTAAACCAGTTTAAAATTGTACAATGACTCCTTACTCCTTTCAAAAAAAGAAAAGAAAAAATAACATAAACAATACAGAAGTAAAGTATATAAAGCAGAACGCTGTAATTGTTCTTTTACTCCACCCCCAAAGCCACTCCCCTGGGGTAACTTTCAGTCTGGAGTATATAACAACAATAACAATAATAATAACAACAAATGCAGACCTTACTATGTGCTGGACTTCTAAGTCCTCACATATGTTAATACTTTCAGTCCTTACATCAACACAATAAGATTCGATATACTCCCCCACCTTTTCCACATAAGGAAACTGAGACCCAGAGAGGTTAATAACTGGCCCAAGGTCACACAGCTTTTAAGTGTCTGAATCAAGATTCCAACTCAGGTGTCGAGCTCCAGAGTCTGGGCTCTTAACCATTGTACTATTTTGCCTCTCTGCCATACTTTTTATATGGATATATACATAGATATAGCTATCTGTGTATGCACACACACACATATTCATTAAAGGAAAAAAGATCTGGGGCATTTGCTCTTTTCAATTAAAAATCATAGCTATCTTTCTGTCTCAGTTCATTTAGATTTACCTCTTTCTAATAGGCAGGTGGCTTAATTTTTAATCCAGTCTCCTATCAATAAACACATGGGTTGTTTCCAAACTCCAGATTTGTAATAAATTCCAAATTTATTACAAATAAAGCTGGAGGGAACATCCTTGAGCACATTTTTCTGACTGCTTCTGTGGGCTAGTGAAGGGTGTCCAATTTAATGTCCCCCAGAAGAAACAAGAAAAAGAGTTATACTTACTGACATAACATATCCTGAAGTGAAAAAAATGCTAACTAAAAAACAAACAAAACAAAATCCTCCAGAAGTGTATGCATAGGCCCACCCTCTGATTGTGGAACGTGCTGTCATGGCGTCCACTGGCTGGCTGATGCCGTGCGGAGGTGTCCTAACGTTCATGCTTCACTGTGGACGCCGACCGGTAATCAGTACACAAATGGGCACAGGAATTTGTCCATTTAGCAGCCCTGGGAAACCCTTAGAAAGACTCATCATATAGGCTCAATGATTTATAGGTAGGAAAAGTGAAAATCAGTTGCTGGTCCTAGTCTTGCAAGGAAACAATACAGTTTCTCGCCCGATGCCGCTGGTATTTTCCCTTCATCATCTCCATTCAACGCAGGGGTCGACACAGCCTCAACTGTCACAACTTTCAGATGCAGTTCCCTGCTCGTCAGGGTCCCCTGTTTGAGCCATACTTGTCACTGCCCTTACGCCTTGCTTAGGCCCTTTCCCCACCTAAATGATCCTGCCTTCTTCCGAATATGGCAAAAACATTGTCTGAGGCTTCCCTGGTGGCGCAGCGTTTGAGAATCCACCTGCCAATGCAGGGGACACGGGTTCGAGCCCCGGTCTGGGAAGATCCCACATGCCGCGGAGCAACTAGGCCCGTGAGCCACAACTACTGAGCCTGCGCTCTAGAGCCCGCAAGCCACAACTACTGAGCCCGTGAGCCACAACTACTGAGCCTGCACATCTGGAGCTTGTGCTCCGCAACAAGAGAGGCCGCGAGAGTGAGAGGCCCGCGCACCGCGATGAAGAGTGGCCCCCGCTCGCCGCAACTAGAGAAAGCCCTCGCACAGAAACGAAGACCCAACACAGCCAAAAATAAATAAATAAATAAAATTTTAAAAAATAAAATAACCATTTAATTAAAAAAAATTGTCTGTGTATCTTCAAGGCCCAGTTCAAATCCTGCTTCCTCTCTGAAGCTTTCCTGGTGAGTGTAACTGCATACCGACTTCTGGGCTCTAAACACACCCAGACCAATATGTCTGCACACTCATTGTCTGCAGACAATGGTCTTTTACAGTCCTGGCCTCTGGCATTTCATGTCTTCCCCAGTAAGACTGGAGGCCACTTGAGGGCAGGCACTGAGCTTTATCTTGTGCAGAGAACAATGCTTAGCACGAAGTCAAGCACACTCCATAACACACAGTAGGTGCTTAATAACCGTGGTTTCTTTCTCTCCCTCCATCGTTCCTTTTTTGTACCCATGCTTAAGGCAGCATAATCACCTCAGGCTAACGCTGCAGGGTTCCACTGACTTTGACTCTATAGTAGGGTCAGTATGACTAGACACCAACAAAGTGAGATTTTTAGGGGATACAGAAGCTGCTTTCCATGAACTAAATTGAGTGTGCTTCTCAGTTGAGTTGACGGTGACTCTGAGTCAGTATTCCATGAAAACATACAGCAGCTACACAGTAAAGCAGAATGCCTTCTTCGCTTGTGCCCTGATGGGACAGGAGGGGAATGGGGGTGGTGGCCTGATGGGACAGGAGGGGAATGGGGGGGGGTGGTTGGCAGGCTGCAGGGGTCTTCTCCCTCCACCTGAGCATGGCAAAAGCAAAAGGTTTGAAGTTGCTGATTCAGATCCTTGTGACCAGCAGCTAATGTAGATTGTGGGGTCTATGTGATTATGGACGCAGTTGTATGTATCGGTCAGGGTCCAGGTAAGAGGCAGAGAGCACCCCCAAACTGAGTAATCAGAGGAGACTTTAGTAAAGGTTCGATGGCAAAGTGTGCGCAGGGTTTAGGAAATCAGTGAGGGATCCTGCAGCCCCCCTCCCAGTCTGGCAGCCCCCGTGGCCTAAAGGTGAGGCGAGGGGACAGGACCCAGAGCCTGGAGAGGGGCCTGGAGCTGCGCCAGAGAGCTTCCTGGCAGGTTCTCCGGCTGACCTGTGGCCCCGTCTCACCATGGCATTGCTGCCGTCTGTGAACTAGACCCCGGAGGAGACCAGAGGCCAAGGGAGGCTGTTGGTCCAGTTCATACAAGTCAATATCCCAGACTTTTGTCCACTTGCAGGTCATAAAGTCATCTCTCTCCTACACCACGTGGTTTGTATGAGGCACATGGCAGTTTCCCCACCACCTGCTTTAGAGTAACGTACGAATTGTGTTTATCTCCTCTGCTGACTGTCCAACCTCATCTCCCCGCCGGCCCCAGGGCCCAGTCTTTGCTCGAGGCTCATCGAGCTCCCTGACCTAGTCATGGTATGTCCTTCCTCTGTGTCCTGTTCCTTCCATCTTCCTCCCCTCGTCTCTTCATCCCCTTCCTGTACTCCCTCCCTCTCCTCCTCTCCCTCATCCTCTCCTCCTCCTGATATGCTTCGCATCCTTTTAAAGCGCACAAGTCAATGGTGTTTATTATATTTCCAGAGTTGTGCAGCCATCCCCGCAATCAATTGTAGAGCATTTTCAGTTCCCTAACAGAAGCCTCATACCCATTAGCATTTAGTCACCAATTGCTTACGTTCCTCCCCAGCCCTGGGCAACCACAGATCTGCTTGCTTTCTTTACAGATTTGCTTATTCTGGACATTTCCTGTAAATGGAACCATACAACATTTGTCCCTTTCGTGTCTGGCCTCTTTCATTTAGCAGCATGTCTTCCAGGTTCATCCGTGTTGTAGCATGTGTCAGTGTTTCATTCCTTTTTATGGCCAAATAATATTCCATTGTATGGAAATACCCTACTTATTTATGCATTCATCAGGTGATAGGCATTTGGATTGTTTCCACTTTGGGGCCATGATAGATAATGTTGCTCTGAACATTTGCGTACAAGCTTTTGCATGGACATATAGTTTCCATTCTCTTGGGTATGCACTGTTTTTCTCTGCCCTGCCCGGAATACGTCACCTTATCCTGGCTAATTCACTGGCATCTTTCAGTACTCAGCAGGGGTCTTCCTCTTTCTCTGACTTCCCCTCCTGCCTCATGAGCTGCTTCTTCTGTGGGCTCCCATAGCCCATGTCTACCCAGATTGTAGGCTCTTCCCATGACACTGTCATTACTGATTTCATCTCATCTCCCTTTGTTGGCTTGTGAGCCCCTTAAGGGTAAGAGCTGTGTCATTGGATCTGTAACACCTAGTATGGTGCTTGGCATTTTCGTCAATGAATGAGTGAATGGATGGATGGGTGGGTGGATGGATGACAGCAGAGACTGTCCTACAAGTCTGCCTTGAATATGGATCCATGAAATGAATAGATGGTGGTCCCGTTCCTGACATGGAGGAGCAAAAAAGTAGTGTGTCTCTACATTGTCTTTTTAAATCACAGGAGATGCCTATGTAAACATGTAGGTCTGAAAACGAGTGTGTGTGTGTGTGTGTGTGTGTGTGCACGTGCACATATATGTTTAAGGAAGGCTGCTATGTGGACAGAGCTTTGGGGGGAAGGGCAGCACCAAGACTAGCTTTGGGGGAACCTTTCCTTCCAAATCAGAGCTTTGGTACCTAGCAGCTCTCGCCTGTCCCCCTCCCCCTCCTGACGAGTGGAGCTGGCTGTGCAGCAGCCCAAGGCGCTGACGTCATCCCCAGTGGCTGTCTGCACGTGCCTACTGATTGAAATACAAATCTTTATTTCTGCAGGTTGGTGAAAACCCTGTGTCCTTGGAGAAAGCCGGTTCCCATTTTCCTGAGGGGGGAGCCCAGAGCTTGAAAGGCCGCAGTTGGCACTTCGAGAAGGAAGTGGAGAATAAAGACGGCGGCGCCTAGAGCAACAGTGGCAACGCGGAATGGGACTGGGGAAGCCCTCTTTGATATCCAGCTGCAGAAACAGACACCCCAACGCTATTTACATACAGCTCTATATATATAGAAAAAGAAAATATGAATATTATTCTTCAGTGCATGCCTTGTCGAGGACGTGGTTCCCTCCCTTTTCTGCACCTTCCGATGTGAACTTTGATGCTCTTTCATGTCTGGGGCACTGGAAGAGAGATGCTTACTGTGTACCTAGAAATTTTGCAAAGACTGGTGGGAATTAGCCTCAGAGGCGACCAACTGCCTGGGAAGGGATGCCGGTGGAGGAGGAGGAGGTGAAAGTGCAAAAAACAAAATAGAAAAAAAAAAAAAGTGAGGACTCAGGGCCAGTTTTGTAGGGGCAGTCTGGGATACCTCCATTTCTAAGTCTTGACAAGTCCGAGCCTCTCTCTCTCTACCTACCTAGATAGATGGCCAGTCCCACTGTCATCAAGACAAATGCATTTCCCCCCCACTACCAATCTGGTGTCTCTGGTGCTTCGCTTAAATTTTGCTGGTGCTAAGTGTGTTCTTGCTGGTGCTGTCATGGTATGCTGTTGCCAGACCTGCAAGGCCAGGGGATGAGAGAGGTTTCTATTTTGCTGTTTCAGATTCTTATTTTAAAGGAATCAGTCACAAAAGTGCCACTTGAGAGTCTTTTCTCTTTCTCTACGTGGGGATGAATATACGGAGGTGTTTTGGAGCAAACCTTGGGCTCTGGGAGGGAGGAACGGCGGGGGTGGGGGGTGATGGCACTGAGTGGCTTGCTGGTTACGGGGTGACTTGTTTGCTGCCTCCTCCGCCCGCAAGTGCCCTGCGAGTTCAGACCACAGCCTCCCCGACTCCCCAAGGGGATTTCAGGGCTTAGGTTTTATGGATTGAAGAGCCAAGAAATGGCTACCTTCTGGTCAAGGGTGATTTATAAGCCAGGGACGTTGGGGGAGGGAGAGGGTCATTTCAATGAAATGCACCAGCATCTCACTTTCTGAGGGTCTGATTTTTTTTCCCCCCCCCAGGATAAGCTACTATTTTCAGAAGTTTCTAGAAGGGCTAAAAAAAGAGGTGTGCTGGACTGAGACTTGGCTGCAAAGACTCTTCAGGGAGTGATGATTATATTTTGCTTTCATTAAAAAAAAATATCCAACAACAACAGGTATTATTCTCTGTGCAGGGCTCACAATGCCCTTTTCAAAGCTGAGATGGTGAGGCACGAGGCTGCAGGTTCAGTCATTCTGCAAGGCTGCATTTGCAGGTCCCACGCGGTACCTGTGGAGGGGGCGTCTGCTGGGCTGGTCTGCAGACACTCTTCCAGTTCTAAGAAACCAGTAGAGGGACCAGCCGTTTTCAGGTTGACATGGGTCTGAAACGGCAGGCAACTCTTTCTCATGGGCGTTGCTGAAAATTACCAGGTCCTTTAGAATGCAGGAGCTTTCAGGGCTGCTGCAAGCTGAGAGCTGTCTTTGTTTAAAAAGAAAAAAAAAAATCCATGCCTTATGTTTTCCTAAATAGCCCTTTAAAGAAAACTGCAACCCAGAACTGCTGAATGTGAGGGCAGCTTCCCACCCCCCCTCCCCCCTGCCGTCCCCCACCCCCCACCCTCCCCCCCCCCCCCCGACAGCTTGGAACTCGGCAAAGCCAAAAGGAAAGCTTGTTTATACAGAATTTGTTTCCCTTCATGGCTGGAGCCCTTCCTGCAGTTATGTTTACAGGGGATGAGAATGTAGACAAGGTCGTCAGGGAGCAGCAGGTGACATACCCGCCAAGCCGTGAACTCAGAGAAGGCAAATTCATTAGAATGATGTGAAATACAGTCTCTGCTTTTATTTAGTCACTTTCCTAGGCAGACGCTAGACTTTCCAGCTGACCCCATTTTCTGGGGAGGGGGTTTCCATTACTGTAGTTGTACGCGATCATAGTAGCTCTCTGCTGCTTTAAGGCTGAACCTTCAAGACCACAGTGGGGATGTGCTGACCACCTAGACACAGGTTAAAGGTCAGAGGATCCTTTTTTTCGACCCTGTCTAGCTTATGACATTCCCACTGGAGGATCCAAACTCCAAATGCTGGGGTTTCAGGCAATTTTGATTTCAATGAAGCCACATCGCTTGAGAGAACTGGGCAGCCAGGACCCTCCTCATGGAGCTTTACAGCCAAGTCCCTTGTACATATTCTCTTATATTATTAGAAACTGTGTATTTATCTAACCCCGGCTTTTTCTTGCACATCATTAATTTGAGTGCATTTCTCAAATGCCCCGATTTTTGACAAGGGGTTGTTTTTAATGCTTGTTTTTATATGAGATTTGACTTCTTGATGGACATTTGTATTAGGAAATTGAAGCATGATATATATGTATATATTGTCTCCACCGTCTCTCCTGTTGCATTACTTGGATTGCATGAGATAGTGGGGTGGTGGTTTTTTTTTTAAAAAATATTTCCACAGTGTGCAAAGTGCTGGCACCATCCCCCCCCCCCACCCCGGCTTTTCTCTGGCTGCCAAGGAGTCATTGATTTTGATTAGCTTCACTGCAGAGCGTCTGTGAAGAGAGAGAGAGAGAGAGAGAGAGAGAGGGAGGGAGGCTTTGAAATAAATTTTAAAAAAGACCTCATCTCAGGTTTCAGCAGACAGCAGTGTGTGTGTGTGTGTGTGTGTGTGTGTGTGTGTGTGTGTGTGTGTGCGCGCGCGCGCAAAGCAGAGGGAGGCCTCTGAGATCATCGTTTAGGTAGCTTGCTGCATAATGAGGTGGGGAGCAAACAGAAGAGCCTCCTTCTTTCTGGTTGCTCTCAGAGGGTGAGGGTCCAGGAGCCACAGGGATCAGAAGCTCTTGGGACCTCAACATTCCAAATTAGATCCATTCCCTTCTGGAAGCTTCTCTCCCTTACCCCAATGCCCACGAGCAAATAAGATCTCTTTTCCCCTTTTCAATTTTGGGTTCCATTTCATATTCCCTTGAGCATAGCTTAACAGTTTCTTTGGAGGAGCCCTGCACCTCTCTGGCTGCTGTCCATGGTCCTAGGCTGTACGTCTCCTAGAACACAATTCCCATTTTGTTCCTCTTTCATTGGGATCCTGGAGGCTTTTTTTCCACTTCTTCCAGTGATCTCATTTTTAAATTCTTTTCTATTTTGATGAGGGGAGAAGGGTGATTTAAACAATACGGTCACAGTACAATGAAGCTGTGACTTTGGTTTCACAATTTATATATCTCATCTCATGTACTCCTAGCTTTATTATCATGTTTCTGACAGTGACAAAATATCACTTCCCCTTGCTTGGGAAATTGAGGGAGTCGTCCTCTGATGCTACACAAGTGTCTTTTGGGGACACTGGCTTACCATTGTGGACTTGTTGGGTGTCCACCTGGTATGAGAAGTTGCAGTGACCAGAATACAGGTTTCGTTCTTCCGTGTGGATACCATTTCCTTTTCTGAATGTCCCCTTAAGTCCACCTGGGCCCATCACAGGGTCAGAAGCTGGTTTGGGGGGTGAGGGGGCAAGCCTAGTCCCACGGGAGCTGATGGAGGAAGTTGATATCAAAAGTATCATTTTGAAGTATCAATCGAAAGCTTATTTTTAAAAGTTTAATTAAGTCATTCAGCACCTACTTATTGAGCACCTACAATGTTCCAGGTTGTAGAATCCCGTCTGGGAAGAGACTTATGTATTGATCATGGAGGGGTAGACCTGCTTGGAACCAGATGGTGCTGAATGTCCCTTTCCATTATGGTTCACAGATTTGTCAGGTCATCCCTGTGACCCCAAGCCTTGCTGGCAGATTGTTCTATAGAATTTATATGTACTGAGATCTACACTATCATGAAGGCAATTCAAAAGCCGACGACCTCAACTCATCCCCAGCACGAAAAGGCTGGTTCTTTCTGCTTCACACGGTAAAGAAGCACTGTGCTAAGAGCTTTACGTGTTTCCCCCTTAGCTATTCCTCACGCCCACTCTGGAAGACAGTGCCGTTATTATTCCCATTTTACGGCTGAGGAAGCTGAGGCTCAGCGAGGTTATGCAACTTGGCCAAAGTTGCACGCGAAGAGTGTAGTGGCTCAGCCCAGACGTGGACTCAGGTGTGCGTGGACCCCACCCCCACCCTGGCCTCACTTCCCTCCAAGCCCCCGAGCTAAGCTTCCTGGTCCCCCGGGGTTCCTTCCTGAGCTGGTTCCACTGGCATCGCTAGTTCAAGGGCAAGCATGTGCCTGGGGCCCCCAGCAAGGAGCAGGGGAGCCTAACTTAGGTTGCATTCAGGGACACTCCAGGACAGCCTGGATTGTTCAGTTGGAGATTTTATGTATTTGTTCCCTGCCCTTTGTGTCCCTGGCTTCTGTAAGGTCCCTGGGACAAGCATCTCATTTGCAAACAAGGCGTGTTTGACCTACTTCCTAGGACATGGGAAGTCTTTCTCAGCTTCTTCCTGTCCCCTCCCCCACTCGAACCCCCGTTTTCTCCCCTCAAGGTCTTCTGCACTCTAAGCGCCCAGGAATGCCTGTGCGCGGTGGAGATGGCTGTGGGGCTGTCTGGAAGCTCAGTGAGCCCTCTGACTCAGCTGGAGAGGCCATACGCTTGGGGACATTCCGTTCTGGTTTCTACCCTTGCTGGTTCGCTGTGCTCTTTTGTAAGAGGAATTTCATACCTTGGAGACGCTTTGTACATATTTGTAATGACTTTATTAAAAAAAAATACAAAACAAAATTGGTTGTGTGCTTCCAGCCAAAGGCCTTTGCGTTTTCATTTCCTTTTGGAAGGCTGGTCCCCAAAGACTACGGGAGGACCTGGCTGCACACGCCAACCTTCCCTGGGACAGAAGGCCACACGCTCATCTCCTGTCCCTGTTGTGTTCCTGGGAACACCCCAAGGGGAGGGTTGGCCTAAACAGTACCCTTGGGTTGAGCAACAGGTTGGGGGAACTGGTCCAACAGTTCAAGGTCAGTGCACAAAAGCATCGTTTATGCATGACATGATGCAGATAAGCAAGTGCGCCTGCGGACTGATGTCTCCAACTATGGGTGAATGGACCGCTCAGGGTGGGGTACTTTCACCTGCGTTTACCTGGTCTGAGTTGTACCAAGAGACCAAGTTCTAGTTTATTCCTAAGAATGGTAGGTTGAGGACAGGTGGTTTTTCTAGATAATAGATCCTCTTTTCTCCTTTGGGGACCCACCCCTTCCCCACTCTCAGTCCATGTGACTTGGAGGGATGGACTTCATTTCCCACCCACCTCTGTTCCCATGTCCAGAGCTCAACAGCCAACCGAAGCTTGTCCAGCGCTCTGATTCCCCAAGCCTAAAGTGATTGGTTTGGGGCCAAACTAACGAGAATCAACCTCAAAACTGCTGCTGGAGCTTTGGGGAAGCAGGGGCTCTCTTTGCTGGGGTTGTGAAGCTGGTAGAACATAAGCAAAGAGCTTCTGGAGGCTCTCTTCCCACCACGTGGGATCCGACTGCCTGAAGACTAAACCATCTCAAAGGAAAACGATTGAGGGATGGAAAGACATGATGCTACTATCATTCCTGGAGCCCTTGAATCCAGCTGTACCTAAAGCCCATACTGTTAACATGAACCAAATAAAGTCCTTCTTTTACTTAAGCTGTATGTGGCCTGGTTTACAAATAATTTCAACCAAAAAGTTCTGCTTGATGACGCTTCTGTGGCTGGCTTCATAATGTTGACCTGAGAGGCACCAACTGTCACCTAATGCTGCTTACATTTTAAATATCCATCGTCATCTGGCATCTGAGAAAACCCTTCTTGAATCAGCCCATGCATCTGGGGTCCAGTCAACCTATAGTTAATGGCCATAGTGGGCTCTGTAGCTGCCACCCCAAGATCCCTTCTACCAGTTCTGGGTGCCATCCTGCACCTTTTTGTGCTTTGTGGCACCCGACACCTTCAGAGGCCTGGGCCTCCTCAATGGAGTGCCTGAGAGGTCTCCCACCCCCCACATTGGCCCACAGCTGGCAGCACAGAAACCTCAGGGTGGGACAAACTCAGATGCAGCTGATGCTCTGGAACTCCCGGCAGGACCAAGCTGAGCTGGGACTTCTCTGAGAGTCGCCCTCTTGTTGGGCCTCATCCCCTCCCTCTCCTGTTTCACTCGTTCCCTTACTAGTTTCTCCTGGGAGCACTTCCTTAATAAATCAAGCACCAACTCAATGGGATCTGCTTTGGGGAGAAACCGCCATCAGATGACCACCCCCTGCATGAAGTGTGTCTTCGAATTTGTCCTAAAACAGGTCCACCTGGCTTTAAGTGGCAAACGGAGACTCCAGACCGTGGATGTAACTTTCAACGACAGATCGTATTTATTGGCAGAATGGAACTTAAGGGGACATTAAAAACACCAAATGCAGCTCTGTTTGGCCCAGAGCAAAAGTACTAAAAGATTCCAGGACTCGCTTTTTACATTTTCTCTTTCCAACCCCAAGTCTTAGCAGCCTGGAAGTCTCCCAATGGCTCTCACACGCTCCCCTTAGGAAGGTAATGAACCTATTACATCCAGGTCCAGAGCTTGCTTTTTTCATCTCATATTTATTATGGTCAAGACCTTTTACGTTAGGAGGGCCATTTTCCAAAGACTTCGTGGAACTTGAGTCAGTGAGTCATAAAATATTAAGAACAGGATTCTCCGACCTGACACTCGATTAATCCTGCTTTTAACAAATGAGTTGCAGAGCCGAGACAGGTAAAAGAGAGTGGCATTGTTCTTCCTTTCCAACGGTGGCTCTTGGCTGCTTCTACCAAAAACTCGTGTCGTGCTAGGGAAAACATGCTGCTTTATGTTTGGAAACCTCTGCCCTGGCCACTGTTCCTCCCTAAAGCAGAAGTTAAATCCTCCCACCCAAAAGAAAACCTCCAGACATGACTTTCCTCCCAGAGGGTAGGGAATGAATAAATAAAATCCTAAACTAAATCATCTCACCTGCCACAGAGTGTTCCCCACACGTGACACTCTTTACAGTGTCAGAGACATGGCTCATTATTTGTGGAATGTTAGAGGTTTTTTTTTTTTTTTTTGGTGGCATGAGTGTAATTGACAAAACCACTGGGGTATTCACCAGTAATCTACATCGTTAGTTTCCCTGGTTCCAGTAGATAATACACTAGGCTTTGTCACCCTGGCGATGGCTACAGGGAGGTGAAGTGACTTCTCAAAGTCACGCAGAGTTTGGAATCAGAATTCCAGGCCTGACTCCCAACAGACTGATCTATCTGCTCTGTCACATGCTGGCACTTTAATAAGTAAGTCTTCTCCAGCTGCAATTTCTCATACTTCTTTGATGGCATCTGCAGGCAAGGCGATCTTTCTGATAAAAACCAGTTGCAGAAGCTCCTGTTGCTTCCCTTCAGTTCTTCCTCAAGGCAGGGGGTACAGAGCAGCCGAATCTGCCCGGCCCCGTTTCCCTCCACTTCCCCTTCCGAGCTGATTATCCACGCAAGTGGGATTGTAACATCGAGGCCATTGCCATAGTAACAGAGCTTGAAAGATGCCACGCTGCCCTGGAAGGGATGTCTTGCTGGGTATCAGGAAATAGCCAGGGATGTCAGGCAAAGGAAAAGGTCCTGGCTTGACAGCACACAGGGGTGAATGTTCTGGATCTCTTGGGGACAGGATGGGCGTGTGAATACTGGCTGAGAGTGAGGTGGCAGCAAGGCTCCCACCATTTCTCCTGGGGCTTTCTCGCTAATCTGCTCAGTAGTCACACAGATTGCTTTCTCTGTAACGCCCTTGGCGCTAGCCTGTTGTGCTGAGGTTGACAATGAGAGAATAGAGTTGGGAGGCGGGTAGGGCAGACAAGATTCCAGTGGCTTCTAAGGGATTACCTGTGCCTTCTCCCAGATTTCAGAGCAGGGAGGGTCTCATGGGTGGAGAACTTGTGTTACAGACATTAGTAGCTCTGGTATAGAGATTCCAGAAACACTGATCACTGCTGTGCTGTATACCACCACCCTGGCTTGTGGAAAAATCCATAACATGGATCATGCCTTTTGCTCTGAAGGCTACCAGGGGAGAAGGCAATGGCCACAGGAGCTGTTGACAAGCCTGAGTCTTAAGTGAGGGACAGGACAAGAGGAGGAGGAGAGAAATAAAGATGGGAGTGGACACCCCACGCCATCTGCATCTGCACCAGAGCTGGCCTTTCTTGATAGCCAATCACGACTGAGCATCCCCGCCAGAGTCCAGCTCAACAGCAATTTTAAGGCCCAAGTCTTTCCATGGACGCAACCGTGACTAGATTTCAGGAGCGAGTGTTCACTGTTAGCATTCTCGGTGCAGTCCAAATCGAACGTGCTATGCACCTGAGCCACTGATGGGCATCAGAATCACCTCTTGTGCTTTTAAAGAAACATGTCTGGGAGGCCCCACGCCTGAAGTGTCTGAGCAGTGGGTCAGCATGTGGTTAAGAGTCAGGCTCCGAAGCCAGACAGGCCCGGGTTGGAAACTTGGTCCATCATTGCTCACTGGGTGGGACCCTGGGAAAGTTTCCACATGGAGCTCTAAGCCTCAGTTTCCTCATCTGTGAAACGAAGGAAAAAACAGTACCTCTGCCACAGGGCTCTTGTGAGGATTACAGGGGGTTGTCCGGGCAGGAGGCTCAACGCTAAGTGTTTGGTACACGTAGTTACTGTAGGTATAAGGTGGGGCTCAGCATTTGTATTTGGAAAATAGTTCACAGTGATTCTCATCTGCGGACTTGGGCCATTTAGGGGGAGATGGTATCTCCAGGCCTCTCTCCTAGTTTGCAGCATCAGGTATTAGGTCACCACGAGTTAAAATAATCAACAGGTGGGACTTGGTCCATTACCAGTTCCTTGACTTGGAGGGAAGTGGGGGACCTACATAGGTGGAGGCCAGGTCTGAGTGAGAAGGCGTCCCCATGTGTAGGGGTAGGATGCACACACCATGATCAGAACAAGAGAGGAAGGTGAAGGTGGGGAAGGGGACAGGGGCCTGGTTTTAGAGGAAGAGATGGAGAGAGGGAGGAAGGAGGACAGTCACTGCTTGAGGACTTTCTCCCAGGAAGCCCCCGGAGTTGGACCCAACACCGCTGACCCTCCGTCATCTCCCTGGTGTGCCTGGGAGCATCGATGCTGCAGTCTTCAGCCCTAGTACACCTGGAAGTGTGCCGAAGTGGCCCCGTCCTTCCAGCAGCGCAGGGTATCCACGGCAACTGAGCGACAGAGCGGGCAGGTGCGCTCACGGTCCAGCCAGAGGCAGAGGCACTCCTCACAGAACACGTGCTGCAGGGACAGCGACCGGACCACCGGGGTCACTCTCCCAAGCATCCACCCGGTGCCCGCCTTGGTCCCAAGAGCTGGAACCCAGTAGTGAACAAAACAGACACTTCCTGCCCTCACGGAACTCGTGTTCTAGCTGGGGAGACAGCTAGGAAGAGGAATCTCTAAGAGGCAGAGGCTGCCAGTTGTAAGTGCCAAGATGGAAAAGCAGGGAAGTGGGGATAAGAGGGCTTGAGAGGCCTGTGATGGTGAATGGGGTGGCCTGGAAGGATGTCCCTGAGATACCGATATTTAGGTCAAACTTGAAGGAGGGTGAGGAGTGAGCCCTGGTGATATCTGGGAAAAGAGTGCTCCAGGCAGAGGGAAGAGCACGTGCAAAGGCTCTGAGGCAGGAGTGTGCCTGGCGTGCTGGAGGAACAGCAAGGAGAGTGGGGCTGAGCCTGGGTAGAGGGCGGGATGAGGTCAGAGAGTTGTGTAGGGCCTTGGGAGGCCTTTGGCTTTTGTTCTGAGAGAAGCAGGGAGTCGTGGCAGGGTTTTGAGCAGAGGGCTGACTTGATATGATTTTTTAAAAAAATTAATTAATTTATTTTTTTGCGGTACGCGGGCCTCTCACTATTGTGGCCTCTCCCATTGCGGAGCACAGGCTCCGGACCCACAGGCTCAGTGGCCACGGCTCACGGGCCCAGCCGCTCCGCGGCATGTGGGATCTTCCCGGACCGGGGCACGAACCCGTGTCCCCTGCATCGGCAGGCGGACTCTCCACCACTGCGCCACCAGGGAAGCCCCTATGATTTGTATTTTAAAAAGATCCCTTTGGCAGCTGGGTTGAGAACAGACCACAGGGGTCAAGAGAAGCATGGGGAGACTGGAAACATTAACGGGTTCCACCACCCTCTGGCTCTATAACTTGGACAAGTGATTTAACCTCCCTGTGCCTCTTTTTCCTCACCTGTAAAATGGGGATACTACTATTGCCCTCATAGGAAGATTAACTCACATTAAAGTACTTTCACACGACAATCAAACGCACTGTATGATTCTTGATTGGATCCTGGATGTGGGGAAAAACCCTAGCTATGAAGGATGTTGAAGACGACTAGAGAAATTTGAACATATATTTGAATATTAGTTTTTTTTTTTTTTTTTTTTTTTTTTTGTGATACGCGGGCCTCTCACTGTTGTGGCCTCTCCCGTTGAGGAGCACAGGCTCCGGACACGCAGGCTCAGAGGCCATGGCTCACGGGCCCAGCCGCTCCGCGGCATGTGGGATCTTCCCGGACCGGGGCACGAACCCGTGACCCCTGCATCGGCAGGCGGACTCTCAACCACTGCGCCACCAGGGAAGCCCTGAATATTAGTATTTTATATCAATTAAAAATTTGATACTGTGATAGTAGAATTGTGGCTATGGGAGAGAATGTCCTTGTTCTTGGGAAATGTCTGCTGAAATATTTAGAGATGACAGAATCAAAATGTCAGCCACTAATTCTCAACAGGTTTAGGGGGAAAAATCTATACTAAGAAAAGACAATGTGGTAAAACGTTCATGATTAGTGAATCTAGATAAAGGATAAAAGGGTGTTCATTCTACTATCCTTCAACTTTTCTGTAGGTTTGAGATTTATAATATAATAATATTAAATATTATAAATATAATATAATAATATAAATATTTAATAATATAAAAATCCAAACAAAATATTTTTTTTAAAAGTTTAAGAAAAGGCACTTAGACCAATGAACGCCTGGCAAATAATAAGTTTTCTATAAGTGTTGGCTATTATACAGTAATAGTTATTATTACATTATATCTGTGTATTGTTTATTATCTGTCTCTCCGTGGCAGACTGTAAGCTTCTTATAAACCCATTCTGGCACGGTATGCAGTAGGTGCCTAATTGTAGAAAGTGTTCTAAAGAAGCGCTCCATGATGCTATAGGAGTATGTTACAGGGGGACTAGTCTGATCTAGGGGGTAGTTGAGGAAGGCTTCTTGAAGGTGGTGACACTGTGTTGAAGCCTGAAGCATGTTTGGGAGTTAACTAGGTGAAGAGAGGGGGCGGGGGCTAGAGCATTCCAGGCTGAAGGGAACAGATGTGCAAAGCTCCCGAGATGGGAAAGCGTTTAAGGCTCTCAGGGATGGCCAATGGGGCTTCAGTGAGGTGGGTGTAGGGGAGTGAGGGAGAGGAGGCGAGCAGGCCACACAGAGTCTGGACGCCCATGACCAAATTCTCACCATGGGCCGAAGGGCAGGACCCAGGGGTCAGCAGACCCAGTGGGCCCCATGAGGGCAGTGACTGCTGCTGTTGTCTCCGCCATGCCCAGCCCTGAGCCTGTACAGAGTAGGAGTTCTGACAAACAATGCCTTTCCAGGCAGGTTAGGTGGGAGATTCTGGAGATACTAGGATGATGAAGACGTGGTCCCTGGCCTCCAGGAGCTCACAGTTTCCTTCTCAGATAATCAGGCAACACCAAATCTGGTGCCAAATTAAGAGATTCAAAGAACACAGGACCACCCAGGGGCTGGGCTGGAGGAGTTCATGACCCAGGACTGCCTCTAGCATTTGGAGAAAGGAATGAGCTCCTACAGAGGGAAGGGGAGGAGGGGTCCTTCCAAACTGGGAAGTGTAGGGTTGGGTGGGTTTGTGGTCAGTGGGGAATGCAGGTGGTGCTGGATTGTTAACAGTTCCCTGGCTGTGCTTCCTGGAGCACGGAGTTGGGAAAGGTGTCCCTAGGGTGGGACAGGCTACCCCACCCTGATCCCAAGTTCTATCCAGACTCCCCATGTCTTGCTCAAAGATTAAGGGCAGGCTCTCTGAGCCTGTCTCCTTCTCTGTAGAACAGGGCTACTATTTCTCCCACAAGGTATCTGCAAGGATGCAAACAGGTAAAGCCTATCATAAAGCATCAAGTGTGAGGCACGTGTAAGTAAAAAATCAATGGGGGTCGTTATACTCTCGCCCTCTTTCCTTTGTATCACCAGCCCTCTGAAACCGAACTCCTGGTAGTGACCAAGAACCGGAGGGCAGTTTGTTCTGTAACATACTCTGACTCTTCTCTTTGGCAAGGAGGGCTTTAAATACGGCAGATTTCTGACTTTGTGTTCAAAATGCCCTTTCCCTGACCCCCTGTAGGCTGGCAGGAGGCACGCCATAAATACCGTGGAGTGACCAACCAGGCGAGAGCGCTCTGTCCGAGCGGAGAGTTCTAACCTCTGCACGTGCTCAGTGTCTGCCTGACTAGCTCCAGCTGACGATCTGCTTCTCAGGCCCCAGCTCTGGGAGGCGGTGGTAGGTGGTGGGTGTGAGTGACCCACTGAGCTAAATTTGATGGCCCTTTGAAAGCGAGATAGGACGTTCCTTTAGCCCAGTGGGCTCTTCATCTATCCATGCATGCATCTGCCCTTCTATTCATCAATCCAACTACCCATTCATTCACCCATCCATTCCCCCATCTACCCATCTATTCACCCACCCAGCTGTCAATCCATTTGCCCGTCCACCCAGTCACCCAAACATTTATCTTTATCCACCCACTTTTGCACTCACCCACCCACCCCTCCACTTGGCTACCATCCATCTCCATCCCAACCATCCATCCATCTCCTCTATCCCATCCATCCAACCATCCATCCACATATCCATGCCATTCTATCCATCCATCCCATTCCATCCCTCCTCCATCCATCTCATCCCATCCATCCATCCATCCATCCATCCATCCATCCACCCACCCATCCATCCATCCATCCATCCGTCCAATGTTTACTGAGTCGGTACTGTGATTCCACTACTAAGAAAGACGGACATGGTCACCACTCTCAAGTGGCTTATAATTTGGCCAAGAGGAGACAGACCTTACACAACCAGTTGCCCAATTAATCATCTAGCTGACAACTGAGATAAGTGCTATGAAGGAAAAACACAGGATCTGCGAGGACATGTAGCTGGGGACACTGATGAGACCGGAGAAACAGAATCAGAGAAGCCTTTATTGAGGATGTAAAGGCTCATTACTGACTCATTCATTCATTTGTTCATTCATTCAGTGCATTTAGGAATTAACAAGGCCCTTTCACCTGTAGAAGTCATCTCTGCCTTTCTAAGCCCGGCTCACAGCAGCAGAGGAAGACTGAGACGTGTGCTAGGCCTGGCCATGTATGTGGGCTTCAACCACCACTGGATGTGGCCTCTGCTCCTGGATCTGGGGTGACGGTGTCTTGTCCACCCCCCCCGCCCCACTAATTCTAATCCAGCTGTGGGAAGACGTGTGGTACCGGGAGAAGAACGGGAGAGAGTCAAACAGACTAAGGCTTGGAGAGACTGCCAGCAAGGAAGAAGAAAAACTTTCACCTTGACATCCTGTTCAAGGAATTGCTGCTACCAAGAAGGAAATACAGATGCTCTGATGCATATGAGAAGATGCTTGTTTGCTCTCATAATTAGGCAAATGCAAATGAAAACTGCACCAAGATAGTGTTTGTCACCTGTCAGACTGGCGACGCTCAAGAAAGGCTTGATAACACGGTATGTTGGTGAGGGAGGAGAGCAAGAGGGCGCGTCATGCTCCGCACTGGGGTTGCAAACGGATACACTCTTTATGGAGGGCGACTTAGCAATATCTGTCAGAACTGCATACCCTCTGACCCAGTAATTCCACCACTAGGAATCTATCCTACTAAGAGCTTGCACACATGTGAAGTGGAATACGTGCCAATGAGAGCTAATATTTATGGAACCCTGACCATGCACCAGGCATGGTTCTAAATGCTTCAGCTGAATTAACTCATTTAATCAACACGATGAGTCCAGGTAGGTGCTATAGATCTCCCTATTCCTGATCTCTCATAACAGCCATATCTGTCATAACAAAAGATTATGAACTGCTAAATGCCCATCAATAGGAGAATGGTTAAACAAATTATGGTCCACCCATAAAATGGGATGTTACACAAATAAGGAACAATCTCTTCAGGCAGAGTTTCAAGTCAAAAAGAAAAGATGTAGAATGCAGTTTGGGTAGAATGTGCCACAACTTACGTCTTTTTGGAAAAGATATGTTTGTGTATATGTGTGTGTATATATATTTAAATTCTGCAAAGCATCTCTGGGAAGATATAAAGGAAACTGGCCCAGTTGCCCGTGTGGGTATTTAGGGGCCTAGGGCTGGGGATAAGGGTAGGAACCCTGTTACCTCTTCCCTTTTTGTATCTTTAAAATATTTTTTTAAATGAATTTTTTATTTTGGAATAATTTTAGACTTACAGAAAAGTTGCAAAGGTAGTACAGACAGTTCTTGAATTACCCCCTCACCCAGTTTCAGTCTCCCCTAGTTATTATCCTCTTGCATCACCGTGGTTCATTTGTCAAAGCTAAGAAATCCACATAGATGCATGACCCTGGACTAAACTCCAGACTTTCTTCAGATTTCATGAGGCTAGTTTTTCTCTCCTGTTCTCTCTCTGTTCCAGGTCCCACACTGCACTGAGTCATCATGACTTCTTCATCTCCTTTTTGAATTTTTGAGTCAGGCAAATTTATTCTCAATTTAAAAATAAGTACAGTTAAAGATTAAAAACGAACCTCCTAAACATCCCCAAACAGCGAAACCAAAAAAATTTTGCTGATGCCAAAAAAGGACCCCACCTCCTGTCTTCCCACCCCTGGAAGGTTGGCGGGGAGACACACGTTCTCCCATTCCTTCTAGTCTGCAGGCTATACCTCCCACAAAGTCTTCTCAGCCTCCAACTCATGGCTCTCTGGCCTGGTCCCCTGGTACACTGCATGACTCTCTCTTACACAGCACTTATCACTGCCTGCCTTGTTTCACAGTTATTTATGTATGCGTCTGTTTCCCCAAGGAGACCGTGTGTTCTAGAGAAGGGGACAGGGTCTATGTGCTCTCTGCCTCCCTTCCCCCGTATCTGATAGGATGCTTTGACTCATACACATTTGCTGAATTGACATCTTAGCTCCTGATGTCGGCAGGAGGGGGAGGGGGAAAAGGAAGAGAAGGAGCGCGGGAAGGAGGCAAAGGGATACATTTAGGCAGTTAAAAGTAACTGACCAGTACTGACTACTATGGCTTGGTGACCCACAACTAATAACGAAAACAAATGGTAATAATAATTATAATGATACTAATAACTGTAATAATCGTAAGGTTTAGGGCTGAATAATTAAAATTTAGCTCTTTCCAGAGATGATCTCATTTAATCATAATAATAACTCTATAAAGTAGGCATTATTATGATACCCATTTTATAAATGAAAACGACAAAGGCTCAGAGAGATGGACTGAGGCACTGGGGGTCCACATTGCTGCTGAGATTCAAACTCAGGATATTCTGACACTATACCCTACTGAAATGTTCGTTTTCTACGTTTTACCACTGAAATCAAAGCTCAGAGAGGTGAAGTAAACCTGCCCAAGGGCAGCCAGCTACTAAAAGGCAGAACTGAGATTTGACCTTGGGTCCGAGGGACTCCAGGCTTGACTACACTGTTCCCAAAGACCCATCCCAGAGCCCCAAGGTTTGGTCATTTGGTTTTGGTCAAGTGCCCCATGCAGGCACTTGGGACTTCTGCCCCCGCAACCTCCGTCTCCAACGGCCCCGCCCAGCCCTGCTCACCTGGCACATAAGGATCAGAGGCTCTCGGAACTCAGCCTGGCAGATAGCACAGATATCACCAGCTTCTGTGCACTGCTGCCCAGTGGCCCGGACTCCATAATTCTGTTTGATGGAAGGGAGAGAGACACAGACACAGCTGTGGTCCCTCGCTGGAGAGACACCCTCAGAAGCACAGCAAGGTCTGTTTCCGGCTCCTGGTTCCTGTGACCTCGGTCAGGACCAGCAGAAGCCAACTCACCTGAGAGGTGCAGAGAAGCTTCAGGGCTTTCCGAACTCCACCCACGCGGCCACAAATGTCGAAAGACTGAAAGGAGAGCGAGGTGATGGCTGAAAAGTACCCAAGGATTGTTCGAGATCTCTTTCACCATTCCTGAACAACCACCATGGACCTCCTCATCTTTGACTCCAGATATTTTCAGGGCACATCCTCCCATTTGAAACTCCTCATTCCCATCAGTTTTGCTTGGCTTTTGTCTTGCTGCCTTCCATCAGCAGGCTCCCCTGCCAGTGGGGCCAGGATAGCGAATATATGGCACGCCTACTGTCTTTTCCCCCTCCCAAGCCCCGGGCAGGCATTGCTAATTGATCACAGCACTCTTCTTCTGAGTCAGGACATAATCATTCTTCTCTGTCCAGCACTCCAGTCAGCCACTGCCAGCAGATCAGAATCAGCAGGCAAGATAAGTCCCAGTGGTTGACAGTGCATGGGTTGCCTGGCTAGTCCTGCTTGGAGGAAGGAAAGGGAACATATGCCATTCCTCCAGAATTCTCTAAAGCCTTAAATAGATAAGGGAAAAGAAAGAGGAGAATGTGTTTATTGTTAGGGGGGAAAACCTGATTTGTACTAATGATGAAAAGAGAAGCACTGCGTACTGATTTGCAGAGCTGAGGGTATGCAATTTAAGAGGAACAGAAAATAAATTCTGTAGCAGTGTTGTCGGTGGGTTGAGAGCTCCAGACTTTGACACTTGTTCTGTGATCACTAGCTGAGTGATACTGGGCAAGTTACTTCTCTCTGAGCCTCAGTACCCTCACCCATAATCTGGGAGTGATAATGGTATGTATTTTGAAGGGTTGCTGTGAAGAGGACGACATGAAATGATGGCATATGGTGAGGTTTATGGGCAAGAAATTAGGATGGCTGTCACCATAAAAAGGAGTGAAGTACTGATATATGCTATAACGTGGAGGAACCTCGGAAATGACGCTAAGTGAAAGAACCCAGACACCAAAGGTTACATAGTGTATGATTCCATTTATATGAAATGTCCAGAAAAGGTAAATCCATAGAGTCTTCAGAAAGAAGACTAGTGGTGGCCAGGCACTGGTGGAGGAATGAAGAGTGATTGCTTCATGGGTACAGGGTTTCTTTTTGGGGTGATGAACGTGTCTTGGAACGAGACAGACAGAGGTGGGAGTGGCACAACACTGAGAATCTGCTAAATGCCACTGAATTGTTCACTATAAAATGGTTAGTGGTTAATTTTGTGTTGCGTGAATTTTACTTTTCAATTAAACAAAGAGATTAGGGTGTTATTCCAGGCTCCCCACTTGCCCTCACTGCCAGGCCCAGCTAGTGAATGGGTCTTCCTCAGGCCAGCCCTCCAGCCTCCCCCAGGCCACCTCACCTTGCAGAGGCTGTAGAGAACGATCAGGACCCCGCCGAGGAAGTAGCTGTTGGAGGCATCGTCACCCATGATGTATTTATACCACAGCTGGATGGGAACGAGTGATCGGAACAGCTGGCTCAACTCCTCGATGACCAGATAGAACTTTCCCTGCAACCACACAGAAAGCATCAATTATTATTAGCAGTAAAGACCCAAAGGACCCAGCTGGGGGGCCCCCCAGCCCAGGGAGTAATGACATTCCAGGTCACAGGCAGCCCATTAATCAGCTTTGTGAAGCACTCAGGCCAGCTCCTAATGGGCCTGCAATGTGGCCGGGGAGACACAGCCCCTGCCCGCTGCCCTCGCACGATGCCCACCAGCCCAGGAGACCAACCCTCGGAGGACCGCCTTTCAGGGAGGGAGAGACTGGCCACCTCTGGCCGAGGGCTGGGGTGCGGGTCACTCCCTGGCGCCTGCTGTGGCTCTGAGGGCTCAAAGCCAATCATGGGGGCACCGTCCCTGGGCCTGCACTCAGGTCACTCTCATCTCTAGGGGGCTGACCCACGCATCGAGGGTGACTGCCCGCAGTGGCGTGGGCAGGGCGGACCACAGGATGCAGGAAGGACAGGCAGAGAAGAGGAGAGGCGGGAAGACGTGCTCTCGCTCCCAGCTGCCCCACCTACTGTCTCCAAGGAGGCAGGATCATATCTGGTGAAAGAACATGAACTTGGCTTCTCAGACCTGGGGGACTCAGAACCTTATCTTGCTGCATGTTCGTGAGCCCCACTGTGCTCATCTACAGAATGGGAATCACAACCGCTACCTTCTAGGGTGGCGCTGAAGATGAAAGGAAATAAACAGGAAAAGCATCTATCGTTCTCTTTCTCTTCCTCTTTTGGCTTTTATTCAAGCTCCTCAAGCTTTCTGGGGCCTGTGCTATGAAATGGACAAGAAAATAACCCATCCTGTCGTGTCCAGTAAAGTTAAACAGACACCTGCTTAGGACTCAGTAATTCCACTCCCAGGTGTGCACCTGAGAGAAATGAAAACATGTCCATCTGTAGGCGAATGTTCACAGCAGCTTTATTCATGATATCTTCAAACTGGAAACAGCCCAAATGTCCATCAATGGAAGAATGGATAAACAAATTGTGGTATATTTATACAATAGGACATTACTCAGCAATAAAAAAGGAACAAATGTTTGCAATACACAGCAACATGAACGAATCTCAAACATTCTCTCCTATTAAAGGAGACAGATACAAAAGAGTACATAGTGTGTAATTCTGATTAATATGAAGTCCTAGAATAGGTAACATAAAACTGCATTGAAGACTTCCCTGGTGGCGCAGTGGTTAAGAATCCGCCTGCCAATGCAGGGGACACGGGTTCGAGCCCTGGCCTGGGAAGGTCCCACATGCCACGGAGCAACTAAGCCATGCGCCACAACTACTGAGCCTGCGCTCTAGAGCCCACGAGCCACAACTACTGGGCCTGCGTGCCACAACTACTGAAGCCCGCGCGCCTAGAGCCCGTGCTCCACAACAAGAGAAGCCACGGCAATGAGAAACCTGCGCACCGCAACGAAGAGTAGCCCCCGCTCGCCACAACTAGAGAAAGCCTGCGCACAGCAACGAAGACCCAACGCAGCCAAAAATAAAAAATAAAGTTAAAAAAAATAAACTGCACTGATGGAAATAAGATCAGTGGTTGCCTGGGGTGAGCTGGGGGAGGAATGACTGCAAGGGTGAGTCAAGGAATTTTGGGGAATGAAAGACATTGTAGATTGTATATGTAAATTTTTTATTTTATATAGGGATGGGGGTGGTGGTTACACGTGGGTATACATTTGCCAAAACTCACTGAAACGTGTGCTTAGAATCTATGCATTTTCTTGTACAGATATACAATGTTATACACCTCAATAAAGTTGACTGAAACAAATAAACAAACACAGAAACAAACAGTCCCGCCCCAAGCATACACAGCCTTAGAGATGTGAATAATCTTGGCTCCAGCAATTCTACTTCTAGGAATTTATCCTAATAATCAGGGATATGTGCTAATAGATGTGCCAGTAGGAATGGCCACTGTAGCATTCTTTGAAACAGTACAAACAAAAACAGTTAACAAACTAAATGTGCAAAAAGAGGGTCTGGTTATGGTAGGGATCGATAATGCAAAGCCATACAGGCAATCAATTATCATCCTGAAAAGGAGTGACTTTGCAGTGAAGAAATCCACTACATACCTCCTTAAGCAAGTGATCAAGGTTAACATCCCCAGTAATAAGTCATATTGAAGCCTAAACCCCTGATAAGATGCCCTGAGAAAAATACAGCATCATCCTGTGTATTCTGGTCAAAAACTTACAAGCTCAACTGAATCATAAGAAAACGAGACAAAGCCAAACTGAGGAACATTATACAAAATAACTGTCCACCATTCTTCAAAAGTGTGAAGGTCATGAAAGACAAAGAAAAGACCAAGGAATTGTTAGATTAGAGAGGACTAAGGAGACATGACAAATAAATGCAACGTGGGATCTTAGATTCGATCCTAGAGCAGGAAAAAGACGTTTGTGGAACAACTGGCAAAATGTGATAAGATCTGCAGTTTAGTTAATAATAACGGTACCAACGTGAATTTCCTGGCTTTGCTAATTGTACTATGGTTATATTAGATGCTAATATTAGGGCAAGCTGGGTGATGGATATATGGGAACTCTCTGTATTATTTTTGCAACTTTTCTCTAAGTCTAAAATTATTTCAAAAGAAAAAGTTAGAAAAGAAATCATCCTGGCAAAGGATATCTATTGATTCAGGGAAATGCTCATATAGTTCCAAGTGGAAAAGATACAGAATGCAGAAACTACTCATTTTCGTTGTGGTTTTCTGCCTTTTCCTTTTTTTTTTTTTGTAGTGAGCATAGTGCTTAAACTAGAGGGAGAAAAAAGTTATAAAAATGCACTGCGGGGCTTCCCTCGTGGCACAGTGGTTGGTAGCCTGCCTGCCAATGCAGGGGATGCGGGTTCGAGCCCTGGCCCGGGATGGTCCCACATGCCATGGAGCAACTGGGCCCATGCGCCACAACTACTGAGCCTGTGCTCAAGAGCCCGCAAGCCACAACTACTAAGTCCACGTGCCACAGCTACTGAGGCCTGTGTGCCTGGAGCCTGTGCTCTGCAGCAGGAGAGGCCACCACAATGAGGAGTCCGCGCACTGCAGTGAAGAGTGGCCTCCGCTCGCCGCAACTGGAGAGAGCCCACGCGCAGCAACAAAGACCCAACGCAGCCAAAAAAAAAACCAAATAAATAAATTTATATAAAAAATGTGTTGTGCATCCATCAAATGGATGATGTACAGAATGTGGACAGAGACTTTATATCTACCCCATTATATTCTGTCTTGATGGGCTGAGCACAGGTCGCTTGGCAGAGGACTTGTTGAGGCAGATGTACCCACATCTGCTAAGGACCAAGGAAAGGTGTCCAGTCATCCACTCACCCCAGTGTCTGACCTTGCAGAATTGGAACGTCACCCCAGACCTGCTGAATCAGAATCTGCAATTTAACAAGGTTCCCAGGTGATGTGTGTGCACGTTCACGTTTGAGAAGCACTATTTCAATGGATAAGTGGAAAAAGGGCAGTGAAGTAATATGGGCAGGTTAAGGAAAGAAAGGTGTTCCAGAAGCCCAGAGGTGATGGAAAGGATGGTCAATCTTTGGCCATCTTGCTGGGCAGCCTCCTGCTTTGTCCTCCTGGCCTCATGGTGGTTGAGGACATGACCACCTCATGAAAGGTCCTATGTCCCTGTGTCTCTTGGAACCCCTGCATGCTGGCATCTGGTTGACTCTGGAGACAGACCCTGCTGTCCCCTCTCAGGCTAATCTTGCACAACCAGCCTGGCTTGCTGGTTAAGAGTGTAGCTCAGGAACCAGACAGCCTGGTGTCAGATCCTGTTGCCAACCACCTTGCTATTACTGATCCTGGGTCACTGTCTTTGGATCCCCCAGTTCTCAGCCTCCACTAGCTGCGGGCTGGTCTCCTGGTCCAGACCCCAAGCTTCCTACTCACCTAACGCATGGGTCTGGAACAGAGGTCAGCAATCTTTTTCTGCAAAGGGCCAGATAGTGAATACTTTGGCTTTGAGGTCATACAGCCTCTTTCACCACTATTCCCCGCAGCTATCGACAATAGGTAAACAAATAGGCATGGCGGTGTTCCAATAAAACTTTACTTACAAACACAGATGTTGCGAGGCATATTTGATCTGCAGCTTGTGGTTTAACAACCCCTGGTCTATAACATCAGAACCTAGATAAGTCAAGTCATGATGGGGACTCCAGTACATCCCCAGAACTTCAGACAAGGCTCAGGGACCAGCTTCTTGGCCCTTCTTTCAGGTGCTCTGCTATGTAGACCAAGCTCTTCCTCTGTAGATGGATTAGCAGTCCCCTACTCTTTGCCGAGCTAATACCTGTTCATCTTCTGGGTCTCAGCTAACTGTCACCTCCTATAAGAAGCCTTCCCCAACTCAATTAAATTAAGTGCTCCTGTTACACCCTTTAAATCACTTCAGAGCACTTCTCACAATATTAAAAAAATTACTTCAGTATCTCTCTCTCCCACTGGACTGTAAGCCCCATAAGTATGAAGATAATTTGGCTCCTGGTCATGTCCCCAGCACGCAGCACACAGCAGGTGCTTATTTAAGAGCTAGAGACCTCTGAAGCGTAAGATTTTCCACCCTTATTACTCAGGTCAACATCTAGAGTTTGCTGATGGAGAAGGAGAGTTGGAACATGGAAGAGAGTACTTCTCTTCATAGGCAAGCCCTGATGTTCCAGAAAATAAAATAAAGGGAGAGAGTGCTAAAGGCAGCAATTAGCTGCTGGGGGGCTGGCCACTTGGAGAGGAGGTAAAACCACTGGGGAAAACCGGGCATATCCCAGTGAAACCATCTCTCTCTAATTAAGCAGTTTTATAATTCCAGGTTGCTTAAGCATGTTATTTCTGACGACCACCAAACGGAACATGTGGTTTCTCCGGGGTGTCAGACAACAAGGAAAGCGATCCGATTATGACCCGTCTGCCCTCCCTGCCACCCGTAAAGGGGGAACAGTAGCAATTGCTGCAGAACTTAGGCACAGAGAGCTCGCTGCTGGGATTCTGATAAAGGGGGCGAGAGCAGTCAAGGAGGGGAAGGCAGGTTCTGTTCTGACTTTTACTGTGAGGGTGGGGGAGGGACCAAAAGTGAAGTGGGAAGCAAGGAAACTGAAGGAGGGCTGACTGGAAGGGAGTGGGAAATGATGGCGAGCAGGATGCTGAGAAGCCGAAGAAAGGAACAGGTTAGGAGAACGCACCTACCAGGGAAAGGTGATGTGAAGGATCATGGGGATGAAGAGGAAGGGGAGAGAGTCGTAATCAGAGTTGTTAGCAGTGTAAATGTACAAAGATATAAAGAATGGATAAACATGGATAAAAGTTTCTTTCTGCATCAAAATTAATAATGAATATACGGCTTTACCTGTTTATAAATCTCTTTCATACACATTTTCTCACCTACAGAAGTAGGACAGCATGGCAGTTAAGGGCATGGGAATTGGGCCTCCAAAGTCAAATCCGCTACCTACTAAATTGGTTGATTTTGGACAATAATTTAACTTCTCTGAGCGTCAGTTTCCTCATCTGTAAATGGGGTTGAAAACACATACACACAGATACACACACACACACACACACACACACACACACACACACACACACACACACACACACACACACACACACAGTGGTGTGCTGGCAAATCAGTTCTCCGGAAAACAACCAAAAAAAAAAAAAAGGCCCTGATGTGTGTGCTTCCAATTTCTGGGGTGTAAGTACTCCCACAGGGCCAATTTCAAGCTTCCTATGGTTTAAGGACTGCTTGCAAATTTCCTGAAAATGTAACCATTGGCTTTCACAAGCCCACACAAACTTGCTCCAACAGGCCAAGGTGATTGTGAGGATTGAATGAGCAAATGCACCTAAAACATAGGTACCCAGGAAGGGCCCAGTGCACGGTAAGAGCTAGTAAAGAACCTCATGATGATCTGGGGATGTGGGCATTATTACTGTCACTCATGTTCTTTTACAGATAGGACACCTCAGGTTCAACAGAACTAAGGAATGAACGAGAATGAGGCAGAGGTGCTATCTGGGACTCCCAGGCCCAGGCTGCATGAGACCTGGCAGCTGTCACTGCCTCCCTCTTGCTTGCCCTTCCTCCCCTTCCTTCCTCCTTTCTCACGTTGTGAGAAACCCAAGGGGACAAGGGGAGACCACATGCAGAGGCCACGTGCAGAGGGAGAGGTTCTGGGCGACACTACACAGGGCAGAAGCATGGAACCCAGCCAACAGGGAGAACCAAGGCCCCAGATATAGGACCTGAGCAAGTCATCCCACCCATGTCAGCTGAGGCATTAGACCTGTGAGTAAAAAAGCCATTGTGCATGGTCCAGCCTCAGCGGACGTCACATGGAGACCAGCTGTCCCCAGTGTACCCTGGCTGAACTCCTGACCCACAGAATCATGGGAAATAATAAAATGGTGGTTGTTTTAAGCCAAAAGAAAGAAAAAAAGAGAAAAATGAACTAAAGTACTCATCTAAGGAGGTGATGGTGATGTTTGCCAGTGTTTCTTAAGGCTGGCTTCTTGGGTTAGCACTCCAAGATCCTGTGCCAAAACGCCAGCCACACTGCCATGAGGAGACAGATACCCGTGCTCCTTTCTAGAATGTTCTTTGAAGAACACAAATCTGATCATTGCAGACCCCTGCTTACAACCCTCCCTGGCTCCCCACTACCCCCAGGACAAAGGCTAAACTACCTACCAAGACCTCTCAACCTGGCCGTCTACAGTGGAGCCATAGGGCACTATGGAGGCTCCATGCATGTGCCACATTCTGGGGAAAACTTGTGACCTTGATCGTGACTACTACATAGGGATACTGTAAGCATCCAACTCAATCAGCATTTCTCAGAGTGTGGTCCAGGACCCTGAGGGTCCCCAAAACCCTTCCAGAAGGTCTGTGAAGTCAAAACTATTTTCATTATAATTCTCAGACATTAATTGACATTTTTATTCTCTAACAAGTATACAGTTGAGTTTTTCCTGAGGCTATATGACATGATTTGCAACAAATGAGAATGCAAGTATCTTCTATCAAGCCAGATATTAATTTATAAAAATGTAAAAACAAGTCCCTTTTCTCATTAATTAAAAAAATAATTATGTCTCTTTAAAATATGTTATTTATTTTAACACATAATGGGTTGATTATTATTTTAAGTTAATTAGTAAGTACTGTAAAAAGTTCTTGGTTTTAATTTCAATTGTGGTGAATTGATTTTAATTTCTATTATGGTTACATGGGTCATAGCAATAACCCATGTAAGCCAGCTCTTTAAGGTCTTCAATACTTTCTAAAAAGTGTAAAGAGGCCCTAAGTCTAAAATGTTTGAGAATCCCTGAGAAGCATGTGGAATAGAGTAAGTATTTAATAACTTTGACTATTATTATTTTTTTAAGAAAGCATTTTATTTTTAAAAATTTATTTTTATTTTGTGTTGAAGCATAGTTGATTAACAATGTTGTGATAGTTTCCGGTGTATAGTTTCAGGTGTATAGTAAAGTGATTCGGTTATACATATATATGTATCTATTTTTTTTCAAATTCTTTTCCCATTTAGGTTATTACAGAATATCCAGCAGTGTTCCTGTGCTACTCAGTAGGTCCTTGTTGGTTATCTATTTTATATTATTATTATTATCTATTTCTTTGATAGGCTGTGAGCTTCATGAATGCAGAGAACCATATCCTGTTCACCATCTTTCCCCTATGCTTAGTCAGGGTGTGTCCCTAGTTGCTGTCACCTTACATTCTTTATCTCCTTCTACCTTAGCACTAGAGTCCTCAATATTTTAGTGGATGATATCTTAAACAAAGACTACATCTCCCAGCTTCTCTTGCAACCAGGTGCCATTTTAGTGGCACTTCAGTGGCACTAAGCTATAGTAGAAGTGTCATGTGACAACTTCAGAGAAACTTTCACCTTATTCTTCCCCCCCTGTCCTCCTTCCTGCTATCTGGAACTTAGATGTGATGGCTAGTGCTCTAGCTGCCATCTTGGACCATGAGGAGAAGTCCCACACCCTAGGACTGGTGAAGTAGTAACCTGGAAGGCGTCACACTACCAGGTTTGGACTGCTTACCTTTGGACTTTACATGGGAAGAAATAAACCCTTCTTAAGTTTAAGCTATTATTATTATTTTTGCTGTTATTGGCTTATCCCAATTCTAACTAATACAAAGGATTTGGCACTGAGTAGGTGATCAAAAAATGTATTTTGAGTGAATGAATGAACAAATGAACAGGTGGGCTAAATGACCTTGTAGTTCAAACAGCTAGGTTTTCCACAGGTGTGGCTCATAGAGAACCCTGATGCCAAAGGTGCTAGGAAGCAAGGGTCGGTGTATAAGGAAGGGTTTATAAAAAAGATGGGGCTAGGAGAGAGGAAAAGGGGCTGTCCAGTGACTGCTGGGTTCAGCACAGTGCATCATGAGAAAGAAAAGCAGTGTGGAAGAAAGGACGATGACTTGGCTCATTACTATGTGCTAGGCACCTACTCTCTGCACAACACTGTGAGGTAGGTGCTATTAATGCTCCCATTTCACAGATAAGGAAAGTGAGGAGAGGATAGCCCCAGGGGACACAGCTAATAGAAAGTTCTGGACACCTCTACCTGGTAGGAAAGATGGCCACTAGTAGCCCCAAGCCAACACTCTCACAGCTTAACTCCAACAGAGAGAGAGGGGCCTAGTTTCTCCCGGGGGGGCCCATATGCCAACCCGGACAGTGAGCCTTGGATGGATTGGTCAGATGGGGCAGGTGGTGGGCGGGGCGCCGTGACTGACAGCCGCATCAGGACCACAGGGAGAGGGAGAGGCGGTTCCCCCGAGAGAGGGAGTGTCAGGAAAAGGAGGCCAGAAAGCTTCTCTGAGTTAAGGCTAGCACTGGGCCAAAGGGACTCCTCATTTCAGAGCCCTCCCCTAATGTGGGGAAAATAAGCAGGAACTGCGTCCAGCCTCCCGGGTGCTTTCCCTCATTTGCTTTTCTTGCCCTGGACCGCTGGTTAGCTCCCGGCCGCCACAGGGGACAGGGCCACCCTTCCGAAATGGGCGGGCTGGGCCCGCGCAAAGAGCTGAAAACAAAGACTTGTTTTCTTGGGAAGGCGGCCTGCAGGTCTGTTATGATTGCAGGCTGCACGTGGGACCGCGGCTGAAAGAGCCCTTCAGAACAGAACAGCCGCAACATCGACCCGCTGAGGAGCAGGCGGGCCCATCTAGGACTTCTCAGACTTGAGAAGGCTTGGCGGGTGGGGAAGAGCTTGGTAGCTGATTTCAGAACAACCTGGCCAGGAGTGCTGGGGGCAAGAGGTGTTGAGGGCACTGGGATTAGAAGAAAGGCTAGAGAGAAATGCAGGGGGTGGGGGAGGAGAGGGACACAGGAGAGGAACTAGGGGATGTGGGCAAAAGAAGAGAGGGGAGAAGTGACAGAGCTAGAGGACAGAAGAAAAAGGGCACCCAGGAGTGAGAGACCAGGCAAAGAGTGGGCCAAGGAGGAGAAAGTAATCTCATTATTAAGCACCTACCATGGGCCAGGAATTGTGTATCAAATGCTCCCCTGGTGGGGTAGTTATGACCCAGTCCCATTTCTCAGATGAGAAAGCTCAACATAGGCACGGGAGGCAGGAATAAATCGTGGGAGACTGAGCTCATGAGATAAGTACAAGGGGAAAGAGACAAGAAACTAGCAGCAAAAGAGAAGAACTAGGGCCAGTTAACAGGTGAGAAAACAGGCTCTAAGAGGTTGTCCAAGTGCTAGACAGGGGTAGAGCCAGGTTTAAATCCAGTCTGACTTCCTATCTCGTGCCATTTCGTGCTTTGAGTGCTATGAGGAGCAAAGAAAGGGAGACTCTAGTAGGAGTTAAAGTGAGATGTGGGGAGAGAGAACGAAAGATACAAGGTGTGGGAGGGTGGAGAACTGAAGAGGGAGGATAAGATTCAGGATAATGGGCACCTTGGCAGGGGTACTGACCAGAGGGGAAACGAAGGAGCCTTTTGGGTGCTGGAAATGTTTTATATCTGTGCTGCCCAATACAGTACAGATAGTACTGTAGTAGTCACATGTGTCTACTGAGCACTTTAAATGTGGTTAAATCTTTACTGAGATGTACTGAAAGTATGAAATACACAGGAAATTTCAAAGTCTTAGAAAAACAACAAAAAGGTAAAATAGCTCATTAAAATTTTTTATATTGATTACATGTTTAAATGATAATAGTTTGGACATTCTGGGATAAATAAAATATATTATTAGAATTAATGTTACTTGTTCCTTTTTGCTTGCTTAATGTGACTACTTGAAAACTGTAAATTGCTTATGTGGCTCGTATATTTCTATTGGAGAGCGCTGGTGATATCTTTACACATATGGATATACATGTACATATTTTACATACGGATACATACGTATGTAAAAACTCATCGAGCTTGTATACTTATAATTAGATCACTTTACAATATGCAATTTATGCCTCAAAAAATAAAGGAAAGAGAAGAGTGAGCCAGGTTGGGTACAAGCTGAGAGCTTGGCAGGTGGGGGGCGGGGTCGGAGGGGGCGGGGCCAGAGGCAGGCGGCCGCACGTTACCCGGCAACGGGCGCTGCAGGTGACGTCACCGGCAGCAGCCCGTCAGTCCCCCTCTGGGTGGCGGGTGGCGGGTGGCGGGGTGGGGGTGGGGTGGGGCCGGGCCAGGCCTCCTGCCTCCTCCTCCCCCAGGCCCGGATGAGATCACCGCAACGGGCGGCCGGCTGTCCCCGCGCTACCAACAAATCGACTCCTCGGCGAGCGCCAGCATCTCATGATCTCATGGTCCCGCGGGACGGCGCCGGACGATGAGGTCACAGCCCCGCGACCCGGGCCGCCCGGGTCTCTGCACCGGCTCCGGGCCGGGACCTCTGGGCGCCCAGCATCAGTACCAGGCAAGCCCCCCGCCCCCGGCTCTTCAGCCTTCAGTGACAAAGGAGGTGGCTGTTTGCGAAGGGCAAAGCTGCCCTCTCCACTCTTTTGCTGCATCTTTCCCCGCCCACTTTGTTTGAACATTTCACCCCTCAGGCCACGTGTCTATCAGGGAGTGACCGCACCAGCTCTCCAGGACTTGAGGTCAGGCGCAGTGCGAGATGACTTGCACGCATGATTTCACAGCCGCCCAGTGAAAGAAGTTCTATTCTTAGCTGTCTGACAGTCTAGGGAACTGAAGGCTCAGAGGGGTAAAGGCCCTGCCCCAGGTTACCCAGCTAGGAAAGGGTGGCTCTCCCTTTCTTCTCCCTAGCTGCACCCCAAACCTCTGCTCCTTTGCCCCAGTTCCTCCTTGCTCTGGTGGGAACAGTGATCATGGCCACGCTTGCTGGGTGCCCACGATGTGCTGGGCACTTTATATTAACAGTCACTGTTCCACATGCCAAACCCACAGGAGAGGTATATTATGGGCTGGTTTGTGGATGAGAACCAGAGGCTCAGTCAGAGGGGTGAAATGACTTGTGGCAGAGCTAGGGTTTGCTTCTACAGCACAGTCTTTGTATTACTCTATACTACCTTCCCCAGCAAAAGATGGAGCTTTCCTGTTGACAGTGGACAATATACCCTCACCTCTCTCCCTCCCCCCCGGGGTCAGCCATCAAAGGAAGTCAAAGAGGGGCCAGTGAGACCCTCTTAGAGAGCGTCCCAACTCCCTTGCCAGCAGCAGGTTTTCGATCACCTACTGCTCACTAACACAGCTCCTCATTCAATCTCCAGCAATATTCACTGCCCAGGCCAACAGGGAGGGAGGGGGATGACTTTTACTGAGTGGCTGAGCCAGGCACTGAGTCACAGCCATTACCAAGCGCAGAGCTGTGAGAGGGTCATTTCCAGCCTCATTCTGCAGATGAGAAAACTGAATTTATTTGTTTTTTGAATGAAGTTTTATTTTACCATTATTTTTTGGCCGTGCCGCACTGCTTGCAGGATCTTAGTTCCCCAGCCAGGGATCGAACCTGTGACCCCTGCAGTGGAAGTGCAAAGTCCTAACCACTGGACTGCCATGGAATTCCCCTGAATTTATTTTAACTAAAGGCAGATGGCAAGGAAGTACAAGTTTCAGCTCCAATATCATTTCCACAGAGAAAGGTCTTCCCATCTTCCTAAATGAGTCCTCCATGAATTCTGTGTTTATTTTATTCTTAGTGCTCATTACAATCTGTAGCTTTATGTCTGTGTGTTTGTTTAATGGTGATCTCCCCAACTCAATGAAAGCAGGGACCCTGTTTCATCCACCACTGCATCCCCACACCTCTGTAGTGCCTGTCATACAACAGACACTCAAGGAATGTTTTTAGAGTGGGTGCAAAGAATTGTTAGCTCAGGCTGGTGGGTAGTGCTGATATTCAAACCAAGGCTCATTTGAGCATTAAGCTTGGGTTTATTTTGTACTTTCTAGGAAGTCCACGCCTCTTTGTACATGTGCTTTATTCACAGCAAAGTCCCTTTGGTGCTCACTCACAGCCTATTAATTCTAAATTTACTCACAGTACTGACAAGCTTGATGTTCTGGTTTCCCAACCAGCAGTGTCCTTGCTTGGTAACAGAGAGGAGAGGGCAGGAGGAGGAAGTTGGTAGGAAATTAGGTGTGGAAGGGAGAAAGTTATACATGCTTATGCCTGCTCGGATCTTTACTAATAGCTCAGCAAGGAAGGAGACATAAAAACTACAGAAAGGCTTCCCTGGTGGCGCAGTGGTTAAGAATCTGCCTGCCAATGCAGGGGACACGGGTTCGAGCCCTGGTCTGGGAAGATCCCACATGCTGCGGAGCAACTAGGCCCGTGAGCCACAACTACTGAGCCTGCGTGTCTGGAGCCTGTGCTCCGCAGCAAGAGAGGCCGCGCCAGTGAGAGGCCCACGCACCGCGATGAAGAGTGGCCCCCACTCTCTGCAACTAGAGAAAGCCCTCACACAGAAACAAAGACCCAACACAGCCAAAAAAAAAAAAAAAAAAAAAAACCCTACAGAAAAGCAGACACAAGGAAAATGAGGGAGTGTTGACCACAAAACTCTGTGGTTTCTTATATGCAAAGGGAGGGAAGGAGATGGATGGAACCCAGGGGGTAGGCACAGGGAGTTTCTAAGCCACAATTAATTTTCTGCTTATTAAGCTGGATACATGAGTACTTATTGTTTACAGACATACAGAACACATTGTTTCTTGTTATAAGAAAGAAATACTATGCACCGTGTTCTTTCATAGAATGGAAGATATATTTGAAGTGTGATGCATATAGTACATTGTTTAAGAGATCTGTAATACTGCTCATCTAAGCCTTAGAATCTAAGGTACTTTAAGCTGCATGAATCTCTGTGTTCTAAAGGCTAGTAAGATGAAGGCCATTCACAGAGTAGGAAGGAAGCTTGCTTCCCATACAGAAAATGTATATGTTTCTTATAAGCCAGATGAACGAAGTTTTGTACAGATTGTTCTTTCAATGTATGGAGCTTGTACACAGGATTTGGAGTAGCCAGTGAAATGTTTGAAAAACCTGCAAATCTACTTTTTCCAAAGTTTAACTGAAAGCTGTGTGAAACTGTGTTCAAAGCCCAAATAAGAGTGAAAGACTTTCAGACTGCATGGAAAGGCTTGTTTCCCATTTAGTAAATGTATGTGTCTCTCATAAGCTAGATGAAAGAAGTTGTGTGTGTGTGTGTGTATGTGTGTGTGTGTGTGTGTGTATACACCTTACACATGTTATCTTAAAGAAAACCACAAGCAGAACATTTGCTTGCTTGCTTTTTAAACTGACTATAACAACCCCATAAGGCAGGGGGCAAATTAGTACCCCCAATTTCCTAGAAGGTACAAAATAAACCCCAGCTCTATGCTCAAATGAACCTGGGTTTCCCCACGAGCCTGAACCACCAAATCTTGGGAGAAACTGAGGCTCGGTGTCAGAGAAGGTCATCATTGTGCCTAAGGTCACAGAGCTAATAAGTGGCAGAGGTGGGGTTTGAATCCAGGTCTGTCTGATGTCAGCACGGATGCTCTTACCCACCACTACGTCCTACCTTCTGATAACTAGAGACTTGTTATTAAAGACCAGAGCCGGTGAAAACACCTGCTACTTTCTCCCTCCAACCTCCAGTTTCCTACATTGGTCCTCTGTCTGCTCTTTTGGCTTCCATGCCACTGGCTGGGACTGGCCTCTGTGCTGTGGCCCCAGGGGCCAGAGGACAGAGAGCCCTGGGGCTGGGCTGAGGCCGCATAAGAGTCTCTAGGCTGTGAGGAGAAATCTGCCCCTCAACAGCAGCAGTCAGGCGCCCAACTTCATTGGCTCTGGTTCGCCTGATTTAAAAGCCTCCACCCCATGAACGGGAAGGGCCCAGGCCACATGTCCCAGCAACATGCATATCAGGAGCTTCCTTACAAACACGGCCCTGCTCCTTGGGACCCAGGAGAGGCCTAATTATAAGGTGTTGATGATTAAGCCCGAAGTGGCCTGGGACCCTGTTAGCTGCAGAAAGGCGGCCTCTTCCCTCTGTCCCAGTCCTAGGTGGATGGATGTGCTTATCTGTCCCCATGGTCAGCTACAACCTTAGGCACAAATGCTCTGGGCCACAACCTCCCAAGCCTGTCTGCCTCCTAAAGCACTGGGGGTTGGGTGCATGGGGAGAGGGAGGCCACGATGGGCAGAAATGGTTCCTTCCTGGTGGTCTAGAGATCATGACGGGAACTAGACAGACACGGGCCCCAGCTGCAGGTCTGTCCCTTTTCTGGGAGGGTGATTTTGCCCAAGTTACAGCACCTCTCTGGGCCTCAGTTTTCTGCAAAGTGCGGGAGGTGGTACAGGCTGAGTAATGGCTCCCCCGATATGCCCACATCCTAATCCCTAGAACCTGTGAATGTTACCTTGCATGGCAAAAGCAATTTTGTGCATGTGCAGATGTGATTAAGTTTTAAGGATTTTGAGAAGGGGAGATTATCCTGGATTATCAGGGGTGGGGTGGGGGCAATGCCATTACAAAGGTCCTAATCTGGGAGGATGGAGGGTCAAAGTGAAGGAAGCAGAGGTTGGAGAGATGTGCTCTGAAGACAGAGGAAGGGGCCACAAGCCAAGGATCACAGGCAGCTTCCAGAAGCTGGAAGAGGCAAAGGAACAGATTCTCCCCTAAAGCCTCCAGATGTAACCAGCCCTACGGACACTTTGACTTTAGCCCCATGAGACTGAGTTTGGACTTCTAACCTCCAGAACGGTAAGAGAATAAATTGTGTTGTTTTAAGCCACTAAGTTTGTGGTAATTGTTACAGCAGCAAGAGGAAACTAATACACCCTGTATTAGTTCCCACTGTCATGAGGAAAGTGTCAGGACCAAATGGTCAGAGAATCTTAGTTTAAGGCCTCTCCCTGAAGGGCTGGCTCTAGGGCAGGATGGGAGGAGGCCAGAAATCACGTTTGGGGCTGGAGTGGCATCTGGTGCTGTGGTCCCCTACCGCCTCTCTGACTGTATCTCCTATGACCAGGACTGGCTACCTAATTTGCAATGCTCGGTGGAAAATGAAAATGCTGGGCCTCTTGTTTTAAAAAAAGTTTAGAATTTCAAGACGGTGACAGCAGATCACTAAAACAAGCGTGGGGGGCTTCCCTGGTGGTGCAGTGGTTGAGAGTCCGCCTGCCGATGCAGGGGACGCGGGTTCGTGCCCTGGTCCGGGAAGATCCCACATGCCGCGGAGCGGCTGGGCCCGTGAGCCATGGCCGCTGAGCCTGCGCGTCCGGAGCCTGTGCTCCGCAATGGGAGAGGCCACAACAGTGAGAGGCCCGCGTACCGCAAAAACAAAAAAACAAACAAAAGCAAGTGTGGGGCCCTGCTGCAGAGGTTGCACATCCGTGAATCTGGCCCTGTGCTGCACTCTGCTCCACCGCTACTGACTTGCTGCTCCTTGAACTTGCTAAGCATTCTTCCACCTCAGGGCTTCTGCACATGCTATTTCCCTTGCCTAGAATACCCTTCCCCAGATACCTGCATGGCATATTCTCTTGCTTCTTTCAAGTCTTTGCACGCATGTCACCTTCCCAGTGAGGCCTCCCTAGCTACCCTATCTAAAAGAGCATCCGCCACCACGACACTCCTGGTTTTACTTTCCTCTACCCGATATATTGCTTATTTATGTCAGCCTTTTGTTTACATAAGTCCCTTGAAAGCAGATACTGTGTTTATTCACTGGTATATACCTAGGACCTGGTATAGGGCCTGGCACAGAGGAGGTGCTCAAAAAAATACTGGTTCAATGAATGAATGTGGATGGATGGATGTAAAGAGAGTAGGATGGTGCTTGGCACGTAGTACGTGTGCTGTGATTGGCTTTTGCAATGACAATTCTTATCATCATTTATTCCTAGGTAATAACAGGGGTAAGGGTGGTGTCATGCCTTCCAGGGCCCCCTTTCCTCTGCTTACCTTGCATTTTCAGTAAATAGCATATTGTGGCTACAGTGATAATAAATAGTAAATTACTGAGCTGCAGTGATTAGACGACTTCATTCATAAGCATAATCTTGTTTACTCTTCACATTACTATGATTACCATCCTCATTTTACAGATGAGGAAACTGAGGCTTAGAGACGTCTACTGACTCACCCAAGGTCCCATGGCTAGTAAGTGGAGCAGCTGAGATGGAGCCTGCTCGTTTGATTCCAAGTCCAGGAGACCCACTCAACTCACTGCACACTCAGTTTGCCTTTGAACATTCTCACTAACTAATTACTTAGTTCAATGTCTGTGTTTTTGAGTGGCTACTACATGCCAGACACCATGCTAGGGAAAAAATGAAACATACGGGAGACCTGGTCCCTGGTCTCACGAAGCTTGCTGTCTAGTTGGGGAGGTAAGCCAGCAGTCACAACAGCACACGATGAATATGTGGGAGCACACAGGTGAGTGGTCCAGCCCCACTTGGGGCCAGGGAGGCAGTTTTCCCAGCAGAGGGAACAGCCACTGTAAAGGCCTGGAGGTGAGAGAACAGGAGCAATGATGGGGGTCGGGGGAGGGACCAAGAGAAGTTCAAAACATCTGGCAAGTGACGGGTGGGATGTCAGGCTGGAGAGAGAGGCAAGGAACAGGCAGGTGTTGAAAAGGACTCCTTGGTCGGCTTCTAGGTTACTGACGGTGCGCTGAAACCGTGGGGATGATGATGGCTCCCCCGCTTAAAATAAGAACAGCCCTGGACACAGAAGCTGGCTGCAGGGAAGCCTCCGCCTCACCTAGCGTGGGGACAGGTCTGCTCTGGGTAATACCAAGCCCCAGGGGCCTGCAGCAACCCGGTCCAGTTCACCAGGGAACAGAGCTCTCGCCCCTCCCCTCCTCAGCCATCCGCTGCCCCTGCTGTCGTCACTCAGCGTGTATTTATGTAGGGACGAAATGTGCCAGGGACCTTGAACAGGGACACGGCAGAGAGTAAGTCTCTGTGATCCGGGTTCCTCTCCCTCTGCCCTGTCCTTGTTCTTTTGTGTGTATCTCCCTCCCCGTCTCTGTCGGCGGGACCAGGTCTTACCCTCACAGCAAAGATTTTGCAGGCGCTGAAAACTCTGCTAAGCCTTCTAAAAGCACGAGCTCGTTCTCTCCTCCCCGGGCTCCTCTCTGACGCGGGTAATATCGTCTATTAGCCCCATACACAGAGGAGGCAGTGGAAGCTCAAAGCCCTCAGGTACACAGCTAGTGGCAAAGCCAGATTCAAAGCCAGGCTGCTCCAAGACCCAGCCAGGGTAGGAAGTGTAACAGTTCTTTCCTTCTTTGGCCCATTCAAGGTCTGACCTTGGCACTCCTAAGCCCCAGGAGAAGAAGCAGGGGTCCATCAAGCCTTAGTGGGCTCTCAGCCGCTGAGCAGTGGGCCTGGAGTTTACCTCCAATCTCTAAGCTCCAGCAGATCCTGACCCGCGGGTGCCACGGGGGAGAACGCACAAAAAGAGAAACATATACACACGTATTGAGAACCTACTATGTGTCAGGAGTTGCTGAAAGCACCTCCACCTGCTTTGTCTCAATTTATTTTTTAGCTTATCTCAAATCTCCCCTAAAACCTTGAGGGAAACAGCATTATCTCTTTTACAGATGGGGAAACTCAGGCACGGAGCGGGGAGGTGACTGGCCAGAGGTGACACTGATGGAAATGGCAGAACTAGGGTTCAAACTGGGATCCCCCTCCCTCCAGAGCCCAAGGTCTTTCCAAATGACTCTGGAATATTTTTGGACAAGCTGAAAGCTGAGAAGTGTAAGTGGTGGGCTCCTCGGACCAAATCTCAGCTCTAACCCCCTTTCTTGGCCCTGGGGTACCTGGAGGAGATGTGAGAGCAGGGCAGCCCTACCCACAGCAGTGGAAGCCAACCCCAGAAAACCAGTAGAGTGGCGGCCCCCCAGCACAACTCCGGGCCCCCACCCAGAGGGAGGGAGGAGGTGAAGGGGACGCCTCTGAGGCCACCTCAGGGAGTCTGGCTGCCTCCCTAATCATTTAGCTGGAGAAGAGCAAAATAATCACCACTTAGCTGGCTAATGAATCCCCGCAGCACCTCAGAGTAGGGGTTGCTACTGCACAGCCATAATGTGGTGTAGAAAGGTACAGGGTGGGCCTGAGAGCCAGGGATCAGGGCCTCCCTGCTCGCCCTGAATGCAAATTCACACCAGCCACTGACGTCACTCATCTGTTCATTTGAGAGTCACTGCACACCTACCACACGTCGCCTAATCAAGAGCATGGCAGACGTCACCCCTGCCCTCCTGGAGCTTAGAGTCTGGTAGGGAGGAGATATTCAACAGTTACCTGGGAAAATGCATACGCCAAACTGCTTTCCATTTTGGTACTGTGGCTCTGGCTGTCCCCTCTCCCTGGCCTGCCCTTTTGGTTTGATTTTGCCTGGCTAACTACTACCCATCCTTTAAAACTCAGTTCCAAGGTCACCTTATCAAAAAAGACTTTGCTGGGGGCTGGTTTAGGTACCATCTCTGTTTTCCAAGAGGGCTCTGCTTCCCTGCCTATCACCCCATCAGACTGTGAGCTCTGAGGTTGAACGTTCTAGGTCTGGGTAGCTCCCATGGTAGCCTAGCAGGGTGCCTGGCACTCTGTTGATGTCTAATAAATATTTGTAGAATGAATATATGAGAGGGTAAATCATGTGATCTGGAAGCAGTAACTTTGGGGCCTTGGTTTCCTCACGTGTAGAATAAGAAGGTCTTTCTGGGTCTAACAGTCTGTGAACAAGAGGGCAGGAGTATAACCCAGCCTCTGAGGGATTGAGGGGGCCTCTGGAATGTCCAAACTGGGCATTAATCATGGTGGTTTGGCCCCTGCCAAAGCCACAAGCAGGCCAAAGCCACAAGCAGGCCAAAGCCTCTGAATCCCTCCAGCCTCTGCCAAGGGAACTGACGTATATGTTAAAGTTCTCTCTGCCTGCAAGGAACTGAAACTGACTCTGACCCACCAAAGCCAAAAGGGACTCTGGAAGGATTCTGGGTTCTCTCAGGCTTCAAGGGAGTGCAGGATCACCAGGCCACCTCACAGCCAAAGTGGAAAAACCTCTCCTCTTGACTGGTGTTTTTCCAGCCTTCCCATGCACACGAGTTACCTGGGGATCTGGTTAAAACACAGACTGATGCGTGACACTGCTCCCAAGTGTTGAATGAATGAATGTACCCAACCTCTGTGTTCCTCTTTCCCTGGAAGAGGGCACTGGATGGGCCCTGCTCGGGTCAGGTGCCTGCCCCAAATTTCCAGTGGCGGGCCGGGCAGTAGAGGCGCCAACAACAGCCACGGCCCCAGCCCTGTTCCCAAGTATCCAGTTATTCCCAGAGAAGCGTGGGCCTAGGGATGGGCCGGCCACCCTAAGACAGGTTGGCTACAGCCACAGCCGGGGGGAGCCGCACCAGCTCCCTAAGTACACAGCGACCATGTGAGCTGGTGAAAGGTATCATCTTTCAACCTGGAAACTGATTTCCAAAGGCCCAGTGCTAGGGGGGCAGGTGGAAGAGAGTTTAAATAGCAGCTGTGTTCCTAATTTCCCCAGGAGGAGGCCTGGCCGCCCCTCCTCCATGTTGAGTGCTTGCCATTAAAAACAGACAGTATCATTTGGTTCAATAAAAAATGAATTAAAGGAAATTAAACGGCGGGGGCCATGCGACAAGCCTTGCCCCCCACTGTCTGAAGCTGTTTTTCACCTTCCCCAGTGGGGAGCACCAGCTTGGGGGGTGTGGAGCCGAGCAGGGCTAGATAGATAAATAAATAACGCAAAAGACCCCCCTCCCTCCCAGGGGCAGAGGCTGGGGTGCGGGAAATCCTGGGTGCCCGCGTGGGCCCTGTCCCTGCTGTGTCCCTTGGAGGCAGAATGTAGCCCTTGAGAGTCTCCCAGGGAACGGAGGGAAGGGAAACAAACAAGACAAGAACAAAAAATGATACGCAGGCCTCTGAGACAGAAGGGGGGTCAGGCTGGCTGAGGGAGGAGATTATGGACCAGAGGGGCTGGGAGAGGGGGGACTCCGGCACCTGGATGGTGGGGAGCGATTCTGGCTGTCCCTCAGCTGCACGAAGCAAGGCTGCTGCGGCCATCCGTGCTGGGGTAAGTGAGTCAGGAGGGCAGGCGTGGGGAAAGATGGGCAAAGAGGAGAGGACTGGGGAGCGGTTAAGAGTGGGGGTCCTGGAACTAGACTGCCTGAGTTCAAACGCTAGCCCTGCCACTTACCAGCTATGTGCCCTTGGCAAGTCACTTACCCTCTCTGTGCCTCTGTTTCCACATGTGCAAATTGGGAGTCATAAATGTCTACCTCATAGGGTTGCTGTGATGATTAAATTAGTTCATGTCTATGAAGCATTTAGAACAGCACTAAGCACACTGGCTATTTGTTACTACTAAATCTTATTATCATAGAATATTGATTATGTTCTTACTGTTGGTCCCTGGGGGCATCTCCCTTGGCATCTGCAGACCCAGCCATAAGCCACAGCTCTGCCCCACAGACCTGCTGTATGACCCTGGGTAAGTGAACACACCTTGCTGAGTCTCGGGTTCCTCATCTACAGACCAGGAACAATCATCCTGGGACAGAGAGTGTCGGTGCCTCCCAAGGTCCAGTCTTCCCTTCCTCCTTCAAAATAAGACTCCTGAACTTTGCTTAAGTCTACTGGCACCCAGCTGCAAGAAGATGCTCCCCAGCTCCCAAGCAGTGATTGTGCCTGAGTGGTGGCCAATGAGATGTAAGTGAAAGTGACAGGAGCAATTTCCAGGAATTGGAAATGCTCACCAACGAAGGGAGAGGAACACTAATGACAGCTGATGCAAAAACCCCATGTAAAATGGTAGCATGCAGGGCTTCCCTGGTGGCGCAGCGGTTGAGAGTCCGCCTGCCGATGCAGGGGACGCGGGTTCGTGCCCCGGTCCGGGAAGATCCCACATGCCGCGGAGCGGCTGGGCCCGTGAGCCGTGGCCACTGAGCCTGCGCGTCCGGAGCCTGTGCTCCGCCACGGGAGAGGCCACAGCGGTGAGAGGTCCGCGTACCGCAAAAAAAAAAAAAAAAAAAAAAAAAAAAAAAAGGTAGCATGCAGAATCCAGAAGCATATAAAAAAGATAATATATTATGACCATGTGGGGTTTGTTCTAAGAATACAGGGCTTAATAGGAAATCTACTAATGCCATTCTTCATATTAACAGATCTAAGGAGAAAAATCAAATGATTTTTGATCAAATTCAACAATCATTTTTTTACTTTCAAAATTTTAATAAACTGGACTTTATGGATGATTCCTTGACACAGTAAAGCATTGGCCTCAGTCCCAAAGTCTATATCTTGTTTTATGGGGGATTGTGATGGTTAGTTTTATGTTTCAATTTAGGCTATGGTATCTAGTTATGCAATCAAACACTGATCTAGATGTTGCTGTGCAGGTTATTTTGTAAGTCTGAGAAACATCTACAATCAGCTGGCTTTAAGTAAAGAAGATTCTCCTCAATAATCTTGGTGGGCCTCATCCAAACAGCTGAGAAGCCACAGAGCTCTGCAGAGGTCAGAATGTTCCACTTTCTTTAACAAGGAAGAACTGAAGGTAAAGGTTTAGGCTTCATCTTTTGTGCCGACATTGATTGACAGAGGCTGTCTAGATTGCTGCACTGAGAAAGCTGAATCTGGGTAAAGCAGGGTCATGATTGTTTAGTGATTCCTGACACAAGCACAGGTTGGCAAACGGTAGCTCCTAGGGTGTTGGCCATCTCTGGATTCAGCGCTGCTCTAGGGATTAGTGGGCACCTGGGCTACAAACATCAAGCAGAGCAAAGAAAGAACAAATCCTAGGGTTGTGTGTGAACATCTGATGCCTTGGGGTAAAACTAAAATTAGCCTTGTGATTTCAAAGAGTTAAGTTGGCCAGAGTCACTTCTGATGGCTTCCAGCACAGACTCCTGGCCACATTTCACTCCTCCGGGTCTTCTATTTCCCAAAGTATCCGTGTGCTGCAGAATACTGAGTCCCCCCACTCAGACAAAACTTTCCTGCAAAGGCCAAACTAGAAGGAATTAGGAATGCAAATGAATTCAAACTCCTGACCAGGGTTAGCAAAATTTTTCTTAAAGGGCCAGAGGGTAAATATATTAGGCTTTGTGGGCCACAGAGATTGTCACCTCTACTCAACCCTGCCATTGTAGCATGAGAGCAGCCGCAGACAATACATGAATGAGCATGACTATGTTCCAATAAATCTTTATTGATAAAAACAAGCACTGGGTCCATAAGCTGCAGTCTGTCTCTGAACTAGGTTTTGCAGCATATTGTGCTCCTTAATACAAGGTTCCATGGTTAATAAGTTGAGAAAATGTCAGGGAAAACAAAGTGAAACAATTTTCTTGGCTGCAAGACTTCTCAGAGCCTTTACTGTGTGCAAGTGGAGGATAAAGTTTAAAGCATTTCCCAAAGTCCTCTGACCATGGAACACCTTTTAACAAAATGCCTATCAACATCTCCCCAAGGTCCCAGAATCATAGATTGGTAAATGGTATTTTCTTCCATCTGATTTTGGTTAGATTCTGACTTTCTTGCTCACCTTGAACTATAAATGGATAACTGCAAATGCTCTCTACTTTCTTTAGAATAACAGTAACCAATAAGCAACAAGGATTTACTGTATAGCACAGGGAACTATATTCAATATCTTGTAATAAACTATAATGTAAAAGAATGAAAACTGGATATATACATATATATGTATAACCAAATCACTTTGCTGTACACCTGACACTAACACAATACTGTAAATCAATTATACTAAAAAAAAAAAGAATAACTAACCAGCCAACATTTGACTTGTGTTATCTTAGTCCTCACAACGTTGTAAGTCCTAATATTCCCATTTTAAAAATAGGGATACTGAGGCTCAGTGAGGTTAATCAGGGTGCCAGAGGGTGAATATCTTACGGGTCTAATCTAATCACATGAGACCTTTAAAAGCAGAAGGGGGGGCTTCCCTGGTGGCGCAGTGGTTGAAAGTCCGCCTGCCGATGCAGGGGACACGGGTCCGTGCCCCGGTCTGGGAAGATCCCACATGCCGCGGAGCGGCTGGGCCCGTGAGCCATAGCTGCTGAGCCTGCGCGTCCGGAGCCTGTGCTCCGCAACGGGAGAGGCCGCGACAGTGAGAGGCCCGCGTATTGCAAAAAAAAAAAAAAAAGAAAAGCAGAAGGGGAAGTCAGGGAGATGTGAAGCACATTCTGGCTTGAAGATAGAGGAGGCCACGTGAACAGACCAGAATGTGGTTTCTGGGAGGTGACAGTGACCCCTGGCCAACAGCCAGCAAGAAAACGGGGATCTCAGTCCTACAACCACACAGAACTGAATTCTGCCAACAACCTGAATAAGCCTGAAAGTCAGTTCTCCTCAAGAACCTCCAATAGGAGCCCAGCCGAGCTGACACTTTGATTTTAACCTTATGTGACCCTACACAGAGATCACGGGCAAGCCCACCTGGCTTTTGACCTACGGAACTGTGAACTAATAAACGGGTGTGTTTTTCAGCCACTGATTTGGTGGTAATTTGATAGGCAGCAATTGAAAACTAGCACGAATCCGTACTATTGTGATCTCATTTTATAGACGAGGAAGTGAAAGCCTGCAGAGGTGAAGGAACCTGCAGGGTGACACAGCTGGTAAATGGCAAAGGGTTTCTCAAACAGGAGTTGAACCCAGGCAGTTTGGCTTTTTACTGTTACGCTGTGTTTTACATATGTATTTGTCTGCAACAATCTCCAACACAGATTTTTTTTTTTTTTTTTTTTTTGCGGTACGCGGGCCTCTCACTGTTGTAGCCTGTGGAGCACAGGCTCCGGACGCGCAGGCTCAGCGGCCATGGCTCACGGGCCCAGCCGCTCCGCGGCATGTGGGATCCTCCCGGACCGGGGCACGAACCCATGTCCCCTGCATCGGCAGGCGGACTCTCAACCACTGCGCCACCAGGGAAGCCCCACAGATTGTTAAGTTAAAAAAAAAAGCAAGGTGGGAGCTGTGTATAGAATATTACTGTTTGATTATATAAAGAGAGGAAGAACATGTACATGGGTCTGCTTGTATATGTGCATGGTAGCTATGAAAAGATTCAAGGATGATATGATTATTTCCCAGGGGGGGAAATGGGTGTCTGCGGGCAGGACAGGGAAGGAGACTTTTCACCATATATTGTTTTTGGTGTTTTGACTTCTGAACGCTGTGATCGTATAACACATTAAAAAAAAGAAGTATCATCAATAATGAGAGGAGTGAGGAATGCTTGGGAGACATATGAATAGGTGAAAAAACACTCTCAAAAGGGCCCTGTACTGTAGGTAAACTGGTTTGTAGGTATATTAATTTGGGCTGCCATAACAAAGTACCACAGACTGGGGGGCTTATACAACAGAAATTAATTTTCTTACAGTTCTGGAGACTAGCAGTCTGAGAACAGGGTTTAAGTCCCTTCTGGGAGCTGTAAGGGAAATATCTGCTCCATGCCTCTCTCCTTGGCTTACAGATGACTGTCATCTCCCTGTGTCTTTACGTGGTCTTCCCTGTGGGGCGTGACTGTGTCCTAATTTTCTTTTTATAAGGACACCAGTCATATTATAGATTAGGTCCCACCCTAATGACTTCACTTTAACTTAATTACCTGTTTAAAGACTCTTTCTCCAAATACAGCCACATTCTGATGCACTATGGGGTTAGGCCTTCAACATATGAATTTTTGCGGGGGACACAATTCAGCCCATAAAAAGAACATTTAATCCAGGGTTTCTCAACCTTGGCACTACTGACCTTTGGGACTGGATAATTCTTGGTCTCAGGGGGCTGTCCTGTGCACTATAGGATGTTTAGCAGCATCATTGGTCTCTACCCACTAAATACCAGTACCACCCCCCATCCGATTATGACAATCAAAAATGTCTCCAGAAATGGCCAAATGTCCCCCTAGTTGGGAACCACTGCTTTAACCCCTTCTAGCCCTGCTGTGTGGGAAGCTGCAGCAAGTACAACTGGCTCTTCCAGAAGTTCTGCACTTTTATACACAGAATGATGTACTGTGAGAACCACAGCTGAGACCTAGCAAACTCAGACCTGCCCTGGTGGAGACCTGCGTCTGCTCAGGAGAGGAGCGGAGAGAGAGAGGAATGACTGACCCCCAGGAGAGAACATGACTCAGTCAATGGGAAACCACTTTGAGAGCGAAAGTGCTGGGTTCAGGGCCCAGAAAAGAGAGGGATTTTAATGGCACAAAAGGCCTCATGAATCCTCTTGGCTCTCACATCCAAGAAAACCACCTTTCTTGCTCTTGTCTGCCTTCCCCTGTACTTAAGAGATGAACCACCGGGGCTGAAAGCTCGTGGAATTGCATCCTGTGGAAACCTCTCTTCCAGGGGCTAGCTGTGCAGGCTGCACCAGGGGTCAGTTAACATGATTTCAGAGATGGGAAGGGCTTCCTCCTTCCCGTTCTTATGGGAAAACACAGGAAGTTGGTCACATGCTGTGTTTTTTGGAGGAACAGGTCAGCTAAACGTTTCCTTGCTTCTGATACAGCTAGTCCTAGTATCCACCCAGCAACTGGATACCCGGCCTTCTACCTTCTGATAACCTTAGTGGGATAAAAACAACCATTTAAGAGATGAGGAAGCCGAGGGCTCCAAAGAGTGAGGTCACCTGTCCAAGGTCACATAGGTAGTAAGTCCAAGAACCAGGATTTGAACCCAGTTTTGCTGACTCAAGGCCAGTTTTCTTCCTGCTGTGTAGTGTTTACTCATGACACACCCGCTACTGAGAGTTTTTAGAGAAGTACCTGCTTTTATATTTCTCCATCTGAAAAATGGGCAGAATGGCAGCTGCCTGCTACCTATGCTAGTGAGAGGTTGAATGAACCCTGCCCTAAGAATGTTCTAGAACAATGCTGTCCACTGGAATGTTCTACATCTGCTTTACTCAACACTGTGGCTATTGAGCAGTGCAACTGAGAGACTGAATTTTAAATTTAATTAATTTAAATGTAAATAGTCACCTGTCGCTTGTGGCTGTCATACTGGACAGTGTATTTCTAGAATCTTAAGCCAAGAGGATTTCATTTTAACAAAAGGAAGGAGCAATGTGGACCAGTCAAGTTTCAAATTATTACTACTATTAATGCTAGGAGTTGGAGTGTCAAGAAAATTTTCCAGGACAAGAAAATTTGCTTTCTTAACTAGGTTCAGGTTAGGTTAAAACAAAAGTTTCACTCGCAGAGAATCAGGGAGTACACGAAGGTGAGGAGGGCATCTTACTCGTTTTTATATTCTCAGGGCCTAGCACTGCCTCTGTAAGCAAATAAGTCCCAAATAATGTCCATTGGATTGAGGAGAGAAAGGGGATGTGGCTGAGAAGAACTCTACGTGGTGGGGTAGCAGCAGGCCTAGTTTTAACCCCCTAACAGGAAATTAACACGAGGCGCTTCATTCAGCCCATAATATCCATGTGTCAAGACAGACCTAATGGTCCTTGCTCTCATGAGTCTGTACTTGAATAGTGGGCACTGAAAATAAACACAAGACAATCCAATCATTTCAGATACTGGCACATGCGAGGAGGGAACTAAAATGGTGATGGGGTGATGCAAACTGGGGACCACCGCTCTGAACAGGGTGGTCAGGGAGGCGAGAGAGTCTCACAGGAAGTGACACTTGAATGATGGGAAGGGGACAGCCGTGGGAACATAGAGAAAAACCTCCCCAGGCGGAGGGAGCAGTAAGTGCGAAGGGCCTGAGAAGGAAGGTGCTGGCTGGTCCAGGGTGATGAGGTCGGAGAGGTGGGTAGGAGCCTGATCAGGCAGGGCCAAGATGCATGAACTGTATAAGTTATCTGGATTTATGATGACAAGTGGCTGCTCTAGACACCCGGCCAGTGTGATGGTTTGGGGCTGAGGTTACAGATCGGTGGCCGTCATTGTTAACTTACCCCCTTCTTGGCCGGCCAATGAGCATGGCTGTCCTGGGAGGCCCAGGTATGAGAAGATCCCGGACAGACCCTCTGGTGTCCGGAGGCACGTGGGAATCAGTGGCTCACCCAGCCCCACACACCAGGGACCGTGGGGCCATCAAGCAAACCCCAAAACCAGAAGCCCTTCCAATATAATTATAATTTAAAAACCAACCCACCCTCTCAGTGGACGGCGTGGAGGCGCAGGAAAGAGCATCTGTGCTGTGAGCCATTACGGGTCCCTGACAGATGTGCTCCTCTCCCCCCTCCCCCCACCAGCTGCAAATGAAGACCCGTCCTTTTCTTCTACCCAGACAAGGATTGATGAGGATTCGGGAGAGCACTCCGACAGGCAAGAAAAGGCTGTGAACCTTTTCCAAGCCTGCAATTTATCTTGAGGGGACTATTCACATCACTTTTTACAGGCTGGATTATGCTCTGACCTGGCACATTAATCTCGCCGAATAAAATAATAATAATCAGAAAAAGGGAGCTGGACAGTTGCCAGGGAGGCATTAATAACTGTCGCCCACACCTCGGAGGTGCAGGGAAGGGGTGCCACCTCCCATCCCCGCCCCCTGGCCCCCAGTGGTGCCCGTTGAAGGGGAAGGAAGTGAGGTAGCCATTGCCTGAACTTGGAGGAATTTTATAGAGATGGTATACGGGGACATCGCTCCTCAGTAAACTCTGAGGAGTTTTCCGAGCAAATCCAGAGAACTTCCATGGGAGGGGGTGTGGTCCAGTAACTCCCTCCCAGAGCAGGGGTTCTGGAATCAGACTGCTTGAGTTCAAATGCCCACTCAGCCACTTATACACTGTGTGACCTTGGGCTACTTCTTAACCTCTCACTGCATTTGTGTTTTCCTCTGGAAAACAGTGATAAAACCAGCAACTGCTAGGAGTGTAAAATGGTGTAGCTGCTGTGGAAAAGTTTGGTGGTTCCTCAAAAAGTTAAACATAGAATTACCATATGACCCAGCCATTCCACTCCTAAGTATTTATCCAGAAAAACTGTGTTCAAACAGATACTTCTACACAAATGTTCAAAGCACTGCTACTCCCAATAGCTAAAAAGTGGAAGCGATCCAAATGTCCATCAATGGATGAATGGATAAACAAAGGGTGGTCTATCCACACAATGGAATATTATTCAGCCATTAAAATGGAATGAAGTGCTGATTTCTGCTACAATATGGATAAATCTTGAAAATATGATGCTAAGTGAAATAAGCCAGACACAAAAGGTCACATAATGTATGATTCCATTTATATGAAATGCCCAGAATAGGTAAATCCATAGAGGTAGAAATCAGATTGGTGGTGGCCAGAGGAAAGGGGAAGTGACTGAATGGGTACGGGGTTACCTTTTGGGGTGATGAAAATCTCTTAGGACTAGATAGAGGTGATGGTTGCACAGCACCGTAAATGTACTGAATGGCACGGAATTGTATACTTTAAAACGATTGCTGGGACTTCCCTGGTGGTCCGGTGGAGGACTCTGCACTCCCAATGCCGGAGGCCCGGGTTTGACCCCTGGTCAGGGAGCTAAGATCTCACATACCGCAACTAAGCCCGTGCGCCACAACTAGAGAAGCCCACAGGCCACAATGAAGACCTAGCACAGCCTAAATAAACAAACAGACAAATAAATAAATAAACGTCAGTTCTTGAAGACCCACCGAAGCCAAAATAAATAAATAAATGTCAGTTCTCTCTAATTTATAAAAATAAAACAAAATAAAATGATTGCTGGCTAATTTTATGTTATGTGAATTTTACCTCAATTTTTAAAAAACAAACAAAACAACAGCACTTGCCTTGTGAGACAGATGTCAGAGGGAAAAGGGTTAGAGCAGGGCCTGGCCCACATGAAGGGCTGACTCCACATTAGCTGTTCCTATTGCCATCAGCGTTGTTACTCTGAGGTTTGCAATCTCTGGCAAACTCAGTTTTTGCTCTGTGCAGAGAGATATCAACAGTATCTACCTCCCAGGATTCAACAAGACGATGTCCTCAGTAGACTATAAACTCCATGAGTATGTAGATTTTTGTCTACTTTGTACTTTGATACTGATGTATCCCTGTGCCTAGAACAGTGCCTGGCACACCGCTGGCACTTAGCAACTATTTCTTGAACAAATGGCAGTGCTTAACACACTGCCTGACTCCTGGTTATTGTTTAGCAATGTTTACTTGCATTTATTACTATTGGTCTGGTTGCTGCATTTCTTTGAAGGTTTGCTGCATGTTCCTTTCGAGCACAGGGAAGTGAGTACTACTTTGCCTTGTAGATTTTGGTGTCTTCATGACAGAGGTGTCTGGACATCTACCATATACGAGAGGTCTGAGCTGAGCTGACAATGGAGTCTAAGCTCTCACTGTGGTTACAAGAGGAGGTGATGAGAGTTAGTGTAGCTGTCTAGACTATCAACTCATCCACTCACCCATCCATCTAGCAACCTGTCTGTCCATCCTTCTAAATATCCATCTGAATATCCATCTACCCATCTAAATATCCATCCGTCCATCCATCCATCCAAGTACCCATCCATCATCTATCTAAATATCCATCCATCCATCTATCCACACAATCACTGGACTATCCATCTGTCACATATCCACCAACTTTCCCATCTAGCCATCCAATTCATCCATCTACCTATATATCCATTCACCCATCCATCTACCCACCCAAACATATATACATACATACAATGAATGCTTCCGAGTGCATATCAGATGCTGGTGATCCATCAACAAAGAAACCAGATGCATTCATTTCCTGCTGTCACAGAGGTTACAGTCGAGCACAGCAGGCAGACAATTAAACAAGCAATTACAGTCAGGGTGGTGAGTGCTGGAACAGGGGAAGTACAGGGTGCTGTGAGAGTCCCCAGTAGGGGCACCACACCTCACCTGAAGGGGCAGGGGAGGTTTCTAAGAAGCTATGATCTGCAGGAGGAGCAGGAGTTGGTTAAGACACAAGAAAGGAAAAGGGTCATTGAGGTAGAAGGGCAGCACATAGCTGACTCTGGAAGCTGTAAGGGTTAGTTATTCAGTCTCAGTGCCTCAGTTTTCTCATCTGGAAAATGGGGTTAGAACATCGACCACATGTCAGACTGGGACTAGTTGGTGTATGGAAGGAAATGAAAGAAGGGTCTGGCTGAAGCACAGGGAACAGAGGGGAGAGGGGCAGGAGAGAGTGAGAGGAAGAGTAAGGATGCTGGACTGGCAGGTGGGCTGCAAAGCCTCACCTGCTTCCTCTCCAGGCAATGACAACCCACCCCTCATTTCACCCACATACATAAAGTCTTTTTATGTTTGCTGCATCTCAAACGGGGTTTTGTAAACATCTCAATTTTCTAAGGGAAGAGACATGTTCAGGCACATGTAGTGACTCACCCAAGGCCCCATGGCTGGAAAGTGGCAGGGTCAGGAATGGCCTAGGAATTCTGACATCCATTCAGCGCTGGGCAGATGATCTCCTGACGTGGCCATGGCCTTGGGAGTTGGAAGATGTGAATTCTGATTCTATAACTGACCAGCTGGGTGGTTTTTGGACAAAATATCTCACCCCTCTTTCAGCCACAGTACAGGGTAAGTGAAAAAATGGCCACCCAAAGATGCCAAGTCCCAACCCCTGGAAGCTGTGAATGTGACCTCATCTGGAAAAAGGGTATTTGAAGACACAATTAAGTTAAGGCTCTTGGCACGGGGAGAGTATCCTGGATCGTCTGGGTGGGGCCCAAATGCAGTCACATGTATCTGTATGAGACAGATAGAAGGAGATGTCATACACAGCAGAGGCCAGGTGACCGCAGAGGCAGAGACTGGGGTGATGCTGCCATGAGCTAAGGAATGCTGCCAGCTACCAGAAGCTGGAAGACGCAAGGAAGGATCCTCCCCTAACATGCAGCACCGCCCCCCCCGACACCTCTGACACCTAGATTTTGTTTCAGTGACACTGATTTTGGACTTCTGACCTCCAGGACTGTGAGAGAACAAATTTCTATTGGTTTCAGCCCCAGGCATGTGGTGATTTATTATAGCAGCCACAGGAAATGAACACAGTGGGCCCTCTGTATCCACAGGTTCCTCGTCTGTGGATTCAACCAATCTCACATAGAAAATCCGAGGATGCGGAACCGCAGATATGGAGGACCAAATGTAAGGGACTTGAGCATCCACGGATTTTGGTATCCGAGGAAGATCTTGGAACCAATCCCTCGCAGATACTGAGGGATGACTGTACTCAGCTTCTCATCTAGAAAGAGGTGATAATAATCTCTCTCTCACTCAGAGGGGTCTTGAGAGCCTTATACGAGTCAAGACATGGGAAAGAATCTAGCAAGAACCAGAATGCACTAGGCAATGAGTAACCATTCTCTGTCTGTTTTCCTTATCTTTCTCCCATACCCACTTTGAGGTACAGCTGGGGCCCCGAAGCTGAAGCCCCTTGGCTGGAGTCCCAACTCTACCACTTAATAGCTGTCTGCCTGCTCAACCTCCCGTCTCCTCCTCATCAATGACAGTAACTGTGCCTCCCTGAGAGGAACAGCAAGAGGCTACATAAGGTAATTCATACGTGAAGTGCTCTTAGTACAGTCTCAGGTACACAGTCGGTACTCAATAATTGCGAGCCATTATTATTCCAGGCAGTCAGTGCGGAGCCAGCTTCCTCACATGCCTGGATTCACGTCTCCTGCCTTCAACAAAGTGCCACAACTGCTATGAAGGAAAAGGTTCGGGGCATGTAGAACCAACCCAAGGGGCACTGAACCCAAAGAGGGGGTCATGGGAACCCTGATTTGCAGCCGGTTGGTCAGAAGTACAGGTGACAACTTGGGGCTGGTGACTGGCATCTGAAGTGACAAGGGGCAGTCTTGCAGGACTGAGCCCTTATCCCGTGGGATCCGACACTATCTCGAGGGGGACAGTGTCAGAACTGTGTTAAACTGAAAGATACCCAGCCGGTGTCAGAGAATTTCATGATGTGTGGAAAACCCACACATCTGGTGTCAGACGTATTGAGTGTGTGTGTGTGTGTGTGTACAGAAGAAACACAGGAGTGTGTTTCTCCTATACACCTGGCCAGTGATCTGATCAGTTGTCACTCTAGACAGATGGTCAATTCCAACCTGCTCTTCTGCCAACCAATGCCTGGGACAAATTCTGAGCTTTCTGACCTAACCGTGATGTCTTTTCCTCACACCGCTCAGTCCTCTGAGTTACAATGATTATCCTCCAAGACCTCTTCAACCCAGCACCTCCTGCAGGCCTCTCCCTAAGGTACACTCCAAAGAATCACTGCCACCAGTCTGCTTCCTGTGTCCATGGCAGGCATCACTCATGGATCACAGAGTCCTTTCCTTCTGAGCCTCGGTACCCTCTATATAATGTGCCCCAGAAGCCACAAAGAGTCAAAAACCTTTGAGAGCCATCCTTCCCTGGGAGAAGCAGGACCCAGGGAATGTCATTGTGCTTTTTTTCCTTTCTTGGGTGAAATTTAGATGAAAATTGCATCAAGGCCAGCTTTGAACAACAAAACTCAGGAAATGCACTTGGAGAGCAGAGACGTGACAAGAAGGTGGTGACAATAAAGAATGATGCTCAGCTTCAAGGGATGATGAGAGGTGGGGGACAGCATCTACTAGCTCAGGCTCTGTTCACTTGATGCACTGACATTAGCTCTGCCCAAGTCCAACCTTTCCTTCTCCAGAAGGCGTCCTGAAACCCCTGCGTGATTGGCGTGATGGGCCTACCTTGGACTTGACGGCCAGGATGATCTTGGGCAGGGCCACGACAAGGCACTTGAGGGCGATGGTGATGTACTTGAGCACAAAGTCTGCGATGCCCACGATCCACAGCAGGTCAAAGAAGTCCAGCGTCTCCAGGTTGGGCTTCAGGAATATGAGGCTGGGGGAGGAGTAAGAGAGTCAGGATGCTCACTTAGGGTCACTGGCCCTTAGGGGCCCTCCTACTCATTCTGGGAGGCTTGTAAATATTACCTGTAGAAAGAGCACTAAACTGGGAGTCAGATATCTGTGCCCTGTTCCTGAATCTGCTATTAACTTGCTGTGTGACCTCAGGTGGGTATCTTAACCTCTCTGAGCCTCAGTTCCCCTGAGAGTTAAATGATGAGACTGGCCTAGAGCATCATTAGTTAAGTAAGGTCCCCTCCAGTTTTATGGGCCACAACAGGCTTCACAAGAGGAAACAAAAGGAAGGAAAGAAGGCCGACCAATAACATGAAGGAGGGAGAGAGAGAGAGAGGAGGGAGGAGGGATTTGATGTGCAGACACTGTGCTAAGCAATTTACTCACTGTATCTCATTGTCCTGCAGAGTGAGCACTGCTCATCCCCACTTTAAAAATGAGGCACAGAAGCTTGAAGACATGAAGTTAAGTTGCCCAAGGTCACACTGCATGATAAGCATATGTGCATCAGTATCAGACAGACTTGAATTTGAATCCAGGCCTCTCCATTACTGGACCCTAGGCAGATAACATTCTTTCTGTAAGCCTCAGTGTTCTCATCAACAAAATGGGAATTGTTCCCTTCCTCCGTGTTACTGGTGGGATTCAATGAGATAATAGGTATACCACAGACTCTGCCATGCAGCAGTGACAATGATAACAACATCTCTACGAGGTAGGCACTGTTATCTACCCATTTTGCAGATGAGAAAAAAAAGGCACAGAAAGGTAAATGAACATGCACAAGGTCCTACAAATATGATGGAACAGTGGTGGATTCGAACCCAGGTGTCCCGGCTACAGTTACTGCTCTCAATCCTTATTCCACAGCAGTACTACTCGGAGTGTGTAAACCCATTTTACCCATCCGTGACCAGATAAGTCAACCTCACACTCAATTTCTGTACTTCCCTCACTGGAGACAGACAATAAGTCATTCTCGAACTGCCACTGATCCATACACCACATGCTGAGTACCACTGCTCTCCATCACCTCTTTGGATGATGATGTTACTCGTATTAATAATATCTTGGCTCTCTACATCATGCTGGCCCTACTCTACATGCTTTACACTTCTCAAGTCATTTCGTCTTCCCAAAGGCTCTATGTGGTAGGCGCTATGATTATCGCATCTTGAGCTGGGGAGTCTGAAGCGCTTTGACGTGGAGTCACCGCCCATGGCATCTCAGCTAGAATGTGGAGCTAGGATTGGAACCAGCACCCAAACTGTGCTGGTCCCGTCGCTTTTCTTCCCGCCAGATTAGAGGCTCTGAGCAAAGGCCACTCCGAGTCCTGCCTGTCCACCAAAAAGCAGGGGACAGTGCACACAGCCCAGAGTGAATGCTTTCTAAACGCTTCCCACATACTCTGCTGGGCTGGTGGAAAACAGTGCAAACTGAGGCCCCCTGAGGAGAGCATCCTAGGAATGAACTGGTCTATTTTTGTACTTTTCTTTTTAAAAGTCAATTTCAATTGAGAATAAAAAATCTTTGAAGGGCTTCCCTGGTGGCTCAGTGGTTGAGAGTCCGCCTGCCGATGCAGGGGACATGGGTTCGTGCCCTGGTCCGGGAAGATCCCACATGCCGCCAGAGCGGCTGGGCCCGTGAGTCATGGCCGCTGAGCCTGCGCGTCCGGAGCCTGCGCTCTGCAACGGGAGAGGCCACAACAGTGAGAGGCCTGTGTACCGCAAAAAAAAAAAACTTAAAAAAAAAAAAATCTTTGAAGAGCGAGAGTAGGGTTAAATCAATGAAAATAATCTATTTTTGCAATCTCTCATGATACCTTTGGTGTCCTTCCACATCTGAGCCCTGTCTCTGTGAGATGCCTCATCTCCAAGTTTGAGTGGCATCCGAGTTACCCTGAGCTCCCCTTTTTGTCTCTGCTCTTGTCCCTCCCTGGGCATAACCCAGGCTGGTTGGTTGACTTCCATGCCCTGCTTCTCTATTATGCATCTCTGATTGCAAAAGAAATGAAGGTCTACCCTCCACTTTCCATTTTATCTCAGAGACACCAATCTGTTAAATTCACCCAGATATGTTTTAGTTCATTGTCTTAGAGTTTTTTCTGTTTTGGCTTTTGGAGCCAGAAAGATGCCCAAGTGTTTTTCCGCAGATTGATCACTAAGTCCACTTATTTCTAACGTACACTATGAACTTTAATGGATGGATACATTTTATTGTCAGTTTTCTGCCCCATTAGCCATCACCCCCAATAGATAAAGTAATTTATCATAAAAGAATAATATTGTGATATGATATGACATATCAAATGTTTCACAGTTTTCCCAGTACTTTTCACATATTATTAACATTTGGCCTCTCTAATAATTAGCCTGTGGGTAGGTAATGACCTTCAGGTGGGTAAGGCAGAAATTAACTTGCTCCCGGTTTCACAAATGCAGAAACTAGGCGAGGTTCGAAGAGGTTCCACTATTTGCCAAAGGGTACAAAGCTGGTACGTGGCAAGACTAAGAACCTCTGACACTGGTCATCAGACTTCAAATCCTGGGATGATTCAAACTCTCTGTTACCTACTGGGACAAAGGCTTATTAGAAAGGGTTTCATTAAGCCAAAGTTTCCTCACCTGTAAAATAGGGACAGCAATACCCTGCTGAGTGCGAGGGCAAAATAAGATAATGGCTATTGGTATCATTTACAAACATACGCTAGGCCACTGACATCAGCAAGGAAGGAGGCTCTGCTCTGTTGCTTTTCTCCTAGGTCACTCTCTTTTTCTTTGTGTGCTGCCAGTTTGACTCAGCACTGGTTTGATGAGGGCACAGAGGTCTGAGCCTGTGAATGTGATCATGCCCAGAGAATGGCATGAGCTGGAAATTCCTCCAAGGTTCTGGGAAACTCCATCTCCTTTACCCTCCACCAGGACCTTGATCTTCTGGGCCAGGCAACTAATGCAGTGTACGGGATGCATGTTGATGCCCTGGAACTAACTTCCCAAATTGCTTTCATGCAACTTCGGGTGGCCCCAGAAAGTGGTGAAACGGGTCACTCCTCAAAGTCCATTTTTAAAACAGATGGACATGATCTGAAAGCTTGGCTTGAGTTTCAACCCTGTGCTAGAGACCATTACTGGCCAGTCCTCCCCCACCATGCACTATGTCACTGCTAGAAAATGCAAAATTACACATGTGGCTTGCATTATATTTCTATAAAGAATTATGCTCTAGGCACGTGTATATGACAACAGGGTGGGATTTGAAAGTTACAACATGACCTAGAGTTACTGCATTGTTCTCAAATGAAGGGGCTGTGGGTCCCGAGTCCAAAAAAGCCCCCCACTTTCTCACTGGGGGTCATACTCCCCTGCTCACCTGTTATACAGCTGCTGGGAACTGAACGTGTAGAGCACATACAGGGTGTTCCCCGCCAGAAAGGCTAAGATCCACAAAATGACCAGCACCGACCTCTTCTCCTAGAGACAAAGCAAGAGATCTGTGGGGATGCTGAAATGCCAAAGGTGCACCTGGCAGGATATTCCAGAATGTTCCCCGACAAATGGCAACTTTTCCCTTTCTCAAAGGTTTGGAGGAAGCGGAGCTAATGGTGAAAGGAAGGGCGTTGGCATCTTTCCATCCCACTGGAACCTAAGGGATGGTTACCAGAGAAGGTAACAGAAATGTGTGAACCTGCTTGGAGAACTATCCAGAGAGTCAGGAGGGCACTGGTTAGCAAAACAGATTCTGGAGCTGGGTGGCCTGGGTTCAAATCCGTGGTCTATTATCTGGAGGTTGTCCATTCCTGGCTAATTACTTAAACTCTCTACATTTCTCTTTACTCATCTGTAAAGTGGGTATACATTGTATCTCTCTTACAGAGTCTGAGAATTAATGTACACGAACTACTTAGAACAGTGTCTGGCATGTAAGAAATGTTAGTTTACATTTACTGTTAGGAACTGAGGCACAGAGAAATTAATTAACTCTGGCTCAAGGGCACATGTTTTAAGCTCCAGTGCCCTCATTAAAAAATGAGGTTATGGGACTTCCCGGGTGGCGCAGTGGTTAAGAATCCACCTGCCAATGCAGGGGACATGGGTTTGAGCCCTGGTCCGGGAAGACCCCACATGCTGTGGAGCAGCTAAGCCTGTGCGCCACAACTACTGAGCCTGTGCTCTAGAGACCACGAGCCACAACTACTGAGCCCACGTGCCACAACTACTGAAGCCCATGCGCCAGAGTCCGTGCTCCACAACAAGAGAAGCCACCGCAATGAGAATCCCGCGCACCGCAATGAAGAGTAGCCCCCGCTCGCCACAACTAGAGAAAGCCGGTGTGCAGCAACGCAGGCAAAAATAAATAAATAAATATTTTTTAAAATGAGGTTTTGTTAAGGATTAAGTAAACTTGATAAATGTAAACATTCAGTCTGGTACAGGCTCACATTTCAGGCTCACTAAATGGTAGGACTTGTTGTTCTGACTTTACAACCCAATAGTAAATTCAGATCAACAGGTTGGAAACTACTGTTCTAACTTTTTCCGGCATGGACCTTTGGGCTACTGCCCTGGACTGACCATTCAACATAGGGCCACATTTATAGGATTAAATTCAAACTCGTACACATGGATGTCAAAGCCCTTTGCAAGCTAGCCTCATTTCTCTTTCTCCGGCCTTGTTTCCGATTAGTCCCCAGCAAGACAAGCTGGGAAACCTTCTCAGTTGGCTGTTTCTCAGTAGTCTCTCAGCCTGACAGCAACCTGAGGAAATTTCTAGAGGAGGCGTAGAGCAGGGCATTCCTGCCTGTGTACCCGGGGATACATAATCAGACCCCCGTGCTGCTGACAAGCTGGAAAGCTTGTCTTTTCCTGGACCAGGGCGGCTGCATTGCTGGAATAAGATGAGGTCATAACTTTCCCAGTGTAACCTTCCCTGTGGTTTCGGTAAATGCTCCACTGTCTCCAGACACAGCTCAGTGCTCGACACACTGTTACAACACACATTTCCATAATGTAGACAAAATAAATGCATCTCCATCCACCCATTATTCCAGGAGGGGTCAAGGTTAACGGCCTGAGAAACCACCTCCAACCAACCAACTGCTCTTATCAGTGATTAATCCACTCGGCAGCCCTTTTTATGCCAATAAATAATAGATTCCGGTTTAATCCCCTGTAAATCCAAACCAAAAGTGGAATAAAAAGGGAATTAGCAATGCCCCGAGAAGCCAGACTCTGAAGGACAAATGGGGTACTTCTCCAGTAGTAAGTTGAGATTCCTAAACTTACTAAGAGTCATGCAGACTCTCTTCCGCTGAAATATACACAGACAGGCAAATCATCACCTGTGTCTTCATAGGGTTCAAAGACCCCTAGAAGCCTGTCCATGGATACAGGCATCCCCTTGCCCCTAAAAGTCAAGTCAAGGCACCATGCAGATGTTACGGCATCTGAGAAAGAGCCAGCCCCAATAGCCTCCACTATGACATTGAACAGCTTGCTGTTCTAATAGCAGCAGAAAGGGGTCTGCACGAACAAGATGAGACTAAGGGTCAAGAAGAACCTCTGGCTCCATGCCCAACTCCAGACTTCAATGTGCTCATGTATCAAATAAAGACTGAGCTGGCATCTGTGCCTCATGGACGCCTAGGTGCTTCTGAGAAAAGCAGATGACCCCAAAGCAAGGTCAGAGAGGATGGTGGCTATTATAGGATCACAAGTGCAGCAGAAAACACAGGCTTGTTAAAAATAACTCAATTAAGTTGTTCTTATGAGCCAGGCACCGCACTAAACACCTTCCATGCACCATCTCATTTAATCCTCTCGACGGGTATATGAAGTTGGTGTGGCAGTTCCTTTTCCAGAGGTGGCACCTAAGGCTGAGATCAGAGAGGTAAGCCATCAAGGGCTTGCAGGAGGGTGGAGGAGCTGGAATTTGAAGCTGGGGGGGAGTACAGGCTCTGAGCTCAATGCCTGGGTTCATATCCTGATGCCACCCTTCACGCTGGCTGTGTGGCCTTAGGCAAGAAACTTATATCTTAGCCAAGAAATTATGGGCCACTATTTCCTCACTGGGAAAATGAGTTCAGAGTGATTTTGCCTCCCTCCCAGGTTGCTGGGATGAATCTGCAAGAGGAGCTGTGAAATGGGTCCAGCACCGTGCTGGACACGGTTAGTGCTCGGCAGATATCAGAGGGCATTCGGGATGATGGTTGTGAAGCCGTAGGGCCACCCAGCAGTGCCTGTGGGGCGGCCTCAACCATGAGCGTGGGTTGGAAGTGAGCTAACTGATTCAATGCCGGGAGGATGAGGGGAATGGGGCACTTGGGGAGAGGCTGCTGTTGGAAGGGAGAAGGATGGCACATCCGGGGATCTGCCCAGGATGGGAGGCAGAAGAATGGCCTCCCAAAGGTGTTCCTGTCCTAATCCCTGCAACCTGTGAATATGTTAGGTTACGGGGCAAAGGGCAATAAAGGTTGCAGGTGGAATTAAGTTTGCTAATCAGCTGACCCTGCGTGGGGAACAGTCTCCTGGATTATCCAGGGGGGTCCAATGTAATCACAAGGGTCCGTAAAAGTGGAAGAGACAGAAGAGGAGAGTCAGAGAGGGATGTGTCTATGGAGGGATGGCCACAGAGATGCAACATTGCTGGCTCGAAGAAGGAGGAAGGGGCCATGAGCCAATGAATGTGGCTGACTTCTAGAACCTGGAAAAGGCAAGGAAAGAGACTGTCCTCTGAACCCTTCAGAAGGAACACAGTCTTGTTGACACTCTGATCTTAGGCTAGAGGGACCCACTTCAGGCTTCTGATCTACAGAACTGTAAGTAAATCTCTTTGTGCGGTTTTAAGCCACCGAGTTTGTGGTCATTTGTTACAGCAGCCCCAGGAGAGTAACTTACCAGGTGACTCACCTTTAGAGAGACCTGTTCCCGGAGCGTGGAGTTGGCATAGGCGAAGGTGCTGGCCATCCCGATGCACACGGCAATGCCTGCAGGACAGAGGAGGGGCCGAGACCACCCACTTAGACTCGTCAGGCCTGGCCCGGGCTTACTAGGGACCCATCCCTGGTCCCCTGGTCCCCTCGGGGCTGACACGCTAACCACAGAGGAGAGAGAAAAATCCCATTTCTGGGGCATTTGGGCTGCCTCGTATATCACTGGGAACCCCAAGCCACTCTTGAGAAGCGGCCTCTGACTTAGGGATGGGATTGAGGCCACTGTGGGCGTATTTTATAGAACCAGTTAGAAGCATGGGCTGTGCAGTCTGGTAAGACCTGTGCTCAAATCTCGGCTTGGACTAATCAGTGCACCTCTCTGAGCCCCACTTTCCTCCTCTGTAAAACAGACAGAATAATAACAGTACTTAACTCAAGGAGGGATACTGCTTACAGCGCACAATCTCTAGCAGTTAGTAAGTGGTGCCTATTATTATTTCTACTTTCAAAAAGAATCTGAGGCATGTTATTTGTAATAAAAGCATATGTAGAAAAAGACCACAACACCATAAGAAATTGAAGTTTCATATTAAAGGGGAAAGAATTCCTAGCTGACAGGAAAACATGACCCTTGCAGAGTAGGGAAAAAGAACTGAATTTTATTCCACAATTTAGCAAGCTACCATCTTGGAATTCTCCCTAAAGAGGGATTTTCGAATCCTACTTTTTGTTCCCTGTGGAAAGGATTCTGCTTTCACATGACATGCAGAGTTCCCATGCTTGGAGTTCACTTTTACTTTTTAAATAGTACGTGTATTCCAGGCATTCTTCCAGATTTTCTTTGTAAAAGATGTGTTTCTTCATTAAAAACATATAAAATCAAAACCAGTAACCCCACAATCTCTTCTTGTACTCTTCTCTTTGATCAACCAAAAAACCCTGCCAACTGAGAAACAAAATGACCAAACTTGAGAATAAAAATTAGTGGTGAGTTTGCTGGAATTCAGGGTAAGGGAGAACACGCCAGTTTCCATTTCTAGGAATAAAAAGGGAGGGACTGACATGGTAGCACCCCAAAAAGGAAGGAGTGATCTGAGTCAGCTGGAACCCACCAGAAAGGGGCAAATGAGACACAAATGATGGCCTAAACTCCTCTAGATATTTCTTGTGGGATGTAATAAGCCAAGAGATAGTAATTAGTACCGTAATTTCTACCATAAGATAAAAACAATAGCCTAAACTCTCCAGGGCACGGCAACATCATGATCTAATAATAGTACGTAACAGATAATAACAACAGTGGACCAGAAACCACATTTATTGAATGTTAAGTGTGTGTCAGGTACTAGGCTAAGCATTTTATGAATCATTATCTTACTTCCTAATAATAATAATAGGTAGTATTTACTGAGCACTTGCTATGTGCAGGGTTCTATGTTAAGCATCTTACATGTGTTAATAATGAACATAATAAAAATAATAATCTACACTTGCATAGCACTTACTCTCTGCCAGGCACTGTCCTAAGTGCTTTACATATGTTTACTCATTTAACCTCACTCAATCTCACAAAGGCAGATGCTGTTCGTATACTATAATAGTATCTGTAACATACTATTATAGTCTATGTATAGCTATAATACATATGTAATAGTATTTGTAATAGTTCATATACTATTTTAACCCCCACTTTATGGATGATTGGACTGAGACACAGAGAGGTTAAATAATGTACCCAGCATCACACAGCTAGGAAGGGGGCAGAGCCCAGGTTCAGACCCAAGCAGTCTGAACTCCTGGGTAGTACACTCTATACCTTCACATCACCCAACCAGCTGTGGAAGTTTCTACCACAACCCCGCTGGAAAGATGATGAATCTGAGACTCAAACAATGTGAGTGGCTTGCCCCAAGTCACACAGCTAGTCGGCCAAGATTTGAACCCAGGTCTGACTCAGAATCCTGGACTCTTAAGGACTTTGCACCATAAGGACCTCTACTGCCTTCCCTTGGCACTTGGGATGGAGACCCCACCCCGCTACCCAACATGAGGCGGCCGTCCGTGAGCCCTGCATCACTCCACACTCACCCAGCTTATGCTGGAAGCACACTTTGGCCAGGAGGATGAGGATGAAAGGCAGCCCTTTCTGGAGCCAGCAGATCACGGCCTTCAGCTCGGACAGGGCCGGGGCAGGCGTCCCCGGCTGCTCGTCGCCCGCCTCGTCGGAGTGCGCGCGGTGGTCCCCGCCCACGTGCTGCAGCAGGGAGCCCCCGCGGTGGCCACCGTGGTGGAAGTGGTGGTGGGGCTGGCGGTGGTGGTAGGCGCCCCCCTCACCGCGGCCCCCGCCTTCCTCCCTGGATGTGGGCATCTGGAGGAACACGTCCCCGCCGCCCGCCGCGGCCCCCAACACCAGGCTGGACGGGAAAGGGGTGGCGGGGAGGCTGCCTGTCGGGAGGCCCGATAAGCCGGAGAAGAGCGCTGGCGGGGAGGCCGCTTCTGCCTTCAGACTCTCAAAGACTCCGCCTTCGTCCACACTCGCCTCAGAGCTGAGCGCTTGACTACGATTTCTGGGCCGGAAGGGAGGAGAAAGCCCCCACCAAGTCAGGCAGTGGAGGATGGGGGGCAAATGACCTTATCAATGATGTTATGGGCCGAATTGGGGCCCCTGCCCCAGGAAAATCATATGTTGAGACCCCAACCCCCAGTACCTCAGCCTGTGACAGTTTTTGAAGACAGGGCTTTTGCAGAGGTAAGTGAAAATGAGATCATCGGGGTCAGCCTTAATCCAATATGACTGGTGTCCTTATAAGAGGAGGAAATTTGGACACAGACACATGGGAGGGAAGACGATGTGAAGACACAGAGAAGGTGCCCATCTGTAAGCCAAGAAGAGAGGCCTCAGAGGAAACCAACCCTGCTGATGCCTTGATCTTGGACCTCCAGCCTCCTGAATTGTAGAAAATAAATTTCTGTAGTTTAAGCCACCTAGACTGTGATACCTTGTCACCCTGCAGCCCTAGCAAACTAATATAAGTAATAACAGCAATAGGGTCATAATCTTTACTGAAATTTTACTATGTGCCAGATACTTTTCTAAGTGCTTTCCATTAATTAACTCATTAAATCTTCCTATCAACCCTGTGAACTAGATACTAATAATACCATCTTACAGATCAAGAAACTGAGGCACAGAAAAAAGTAACTTGTCCAGGATCACACAGCTGCTAAGGTATGGAACAGGGAAGAGTCATACCCAGGAAGGCTACCTCTGGAGCCTGCTTTCTTAACCACTATACTTTACTGAAAAGGGAGCGCAGAGGCCTCTGATTCTAGAATAACCTCAGAAACTCGGGTACCCCTGGTTCTGTAATCTCCAAGTTCAATGATTCCCAGTTCCCAAGAGGATCCACCTTGGTCACAACTGGTATTTGGAGGGCAGCAGAAAGTAATGGGAAGAAGATTTAATTGGAGAAGTCCACATTTGAACCCTGCCTCCACCCTTCCCAGGGGTCTTAACAATCCTACACTCAGTGTTCTCACCTGGAAAATGGGTATAAACACCATTCATGCACAGAATTCCTGGGGATCAAATTTAGAATACCCATTTCAGTGTGCCTGGCACTTAGTAAGTGGGAAATATTATCTCTAATCCCTATGGAACACCTCCAGGGCTAACTGCCATTTCTAGTTCTAAGCACAGGCCTGCTGTATTGGAATCAGGTAAAGGGTGCTGATGCTCTTTCAGAGCCATTACTGGAGAAGCAGAGAGCCTAGAGCTACCCTTCCGAGAATGGTGAGCCCCCAACTGGGTGCACTTTCCCATGAACACCATGCCCCGGAGTTCTGGATGTCATGTGTCTTCTCTTGGGCTTGTCCTTTGCAAATGGAATCAGTTTACACAACAGGTGGAGCTGATTAGCTCAATGTGCTGTGTCAGTGGAAGGGGCAAAGAGCCACCCTCCCTTCCATACCTCACCCCAGAGTAGGGTTCCCAAGGAACCTCCACAGACCCCAATGGTACTCTATATACATCCTGAGTTTACTGAAAGTGAGTGCTGAGTTCCACTCATCCTGTGGAACCCACAATCCAGGGCATACAACCCAGGTGCTTAATAAAAGTATGCTAGTTATTGGGCTTCCCTGGTGGCGCAGTGGTTTAAAATCCGCCTGCCAATGCAGGGGACACGGGTTCGAGCCCTGGTCCAGGAAGATCCCACATGCCTCAGAGCAACTAAGCCCACGTGCCACAACTACTGAGCCTGCACTCTAGAGTCCGCGAGCCACAACTACTGAAGCCTGCATGCCACAACTACTGAAGCCTGCATGCCACAACTACTGAAGCCTGTGCGCCTAGAGCCCGTGCTCCACAACAAGAGAAGCCACCGCAATGAGAAGCCCGCGCACCGCAGCAAAGAGTAGCCCCCGCTCTCCACAACTAAAGAAACCCTACACGCAGCAACGAAGACGCAACGCAGCCATAAATAAATAAATAAATAATAATTTTTAAAAAAGTATGCTAGTTACCATCCAGGCACAAAATGGCCCCAGAGGGAGGCTGCAGGGGAGGTTTTACACTGCTTTCATACTTGATCTTATGTAATCTATTCTCCACTCAGAGACAAGAGTGCTTTAAAAAAAAAAACAAACCCCAAAAACATATATTTAATTATTTCGCTAACCCACTAAAAGGGCTTCCCATTCTAAACTCCTTCCTGCAGTCTCAGATAAACCCTATAGATAGGGACTAATATCATTTCTATTTTACAGATAAACAAACTGAGGCTTAGAGAGATGAACTTGCCAGATATCTTGGATTATCTTGCCCTGAACTCCAATCTCACCACGTGCCTTTTTCTCACTGCCCAGGGGCTTCCTACGGCAAGGCCTTTGCTCAGGCCATGCCCTTCATGGGCTGTCCCCCAGCCCCACCCTGTCCCACCTGGGTAACTTATACTCATCCCTCAGATTTTGGCTAAAAATCTCTTTTGCTTGGTGGAGGCTTGCCTACCTCCTGGACAATGACAGTCTTCTTGCTCTTTGTCCTCACTGCACTCTAACCTCCCCTGCACAGGACTGATCATATTTATTGTTTTACTCCTTACCTGTGACTCTCAACCCTGGGTGTATATTATAATAACTCGAGGGAGCTTTGTTAAAATGCAGGTGCCCTGGACCCAATGTTGACCACCTGAATCAAAATCTTTGGGGTTGGGCCTCAGCACCCCTATTTCTTCAGAGCCTTCCGGGTGATTCTAACATGCAGTCAGCGCTGAGAACGGCACTTGAGACTGGGCCCTGCTCCATAGGGTCAAAGACCATGACTGCTTACTCCCCATTGGATTACCACTTACCCAGCACAACGCACCTTGTGCACAGAACATGCTCAATAAATATTATTTGAAAGAATGAATGAATAAGCATACTAAAGGCTCTGAGAAGGCCTGCAACTGAAAAAATTAACTTTGTTAAACCTAGTGTTTCCAAACTTATTTGACCATGGGATTATTTTCTTCCATGCAAAACCTATTCAATCTTGTAGAACACCTGTGAAACCCAGCAGGGGAGATGCCGGTCTGGAGAAATCTTGGGGTTGGCTTCGCTGGCCTTACAAACTTGAGCTGGGGGTAAGTTATCATAAACCACCAGGTTTACACCCCAGCAAGGGAGGGAACTTGAAGATGGTTACCCACCCCCCCACCTCCCATGGCCCATCCCTCCTGGCTCCAAAAGCCCAGGAAATGTGTGGTCCTATTCTTTTGGGTTTGGGATAATAATAAAGATAGTATTAATAATGACAACAACAACTAACACCATGGCTATGATCCTCAAGGGGACTTGAGCTTTTTCTGCACTTCAAGAAGCTGAGCTCAGAAAGCAGGAGTCCTGGCAGGTGCCCACAGTGGCCGCCCTCTCTCCCCAACCGCCCCACAGGGACCTGGAAAGCCTCCTGTCTGCCTTGAGCTTGCCAGCACTCTGAGTCCACTGGGCTCAGGGGGCTCCAGTACAACAACCAGGGAAGACTCAACCCATCAAGGACCTTTTTATAGCTGGTCTCCCTTCTCTGGGCCTAAATGGGTAAGAATATTCCTTGGGGGGCAGAGGCTGAGCTTACAACTTAACCACTTAAAGGCTAGAACGTGAGGTAGCCCGGGAGAAGAGTGAATCCACCCAGATAGGAGGCAGATGAAATGTGGTATCTCAAAGCACAGACTCTGCAGGGGTCAAATGCACCAGGGCCTGAATCTCAGTCCTGCCACTTCCTGGCTTTGTGACTTCAGGTAACTTATCCTCTCTGAGCCCCAGTTTCCTCATCGATAAAATGGTGATAAAAACAGTCCTACTTCCACAGGCTAATGTGAGGGTGACACAAATAAGCACACAATACACAGTGGCCATTACTTCTTCAGCATGGTCTCTGTCCCCAAAGACCTCACCGTTCATTTGAGAGCAAAGAGTAATTCTGTCTTCAGAAGCTGGAAAAGCTCCAACAGCCATGCTTATTAGATGCTGGGTTCCGTGTTTGTGCATCTTCACTCATTCACTCATTCATAAGCAAACCTGAGTTTTGTTATCTGCCATTTATGGATGCGGAAACTGAGGCCTAGAGGTGAAGGTGCTTGCCAAAAGCAGCAAAGGGGGAAGTGGCTGAGCTGGGACTTCGGCCAAGGATTGTCTGACTTAAGGCCAGTGCCCTTCCCTGCAGAACAGGCAGGCTTGATGGAAAACTCAATACTGCACTGGTGGGTACTTTGTGATCGTGCGGCCAATCTCAAGAATTGCAGGGGACTTGAAATGGGCTGCAAGGGAGGAAAAGCTTGGCTGCCTGTTCCTTGGATGTACGGTCCCGCATGGTGAGGGGGTTGTGGCTGGGAGACTGTCACAACCTGAGAACAGGTCCCCATGGTTTGTACTCTCTTTGGCTTAAGTAGATAGAAGTTCTAGCTTATTAGTGTTTTAACTGCGTTGTAGATTCTGTACTTGTCTATCTGGCATCTACACATTACAGGGTCAAACTAACGGCCAAGGTTGTTTACAACTCCCCTGTGATCCAGAGCTCACATCCCCAACCACCTCCTTTATCTAATTCACATTCTCAGCCAATATTTCCTCTGCCCCAATTCACTCAGAGCCAGGTACAGACAACTAGAGACCACTCCTACAGCCTAGAGCCCACCAACATTATTCAAACTCGTCAATCCTAAGCTGTTTCCCCTCCCCTGCCTTACTCTGTGTGGAAAACACAGTAAAAGCTGTGACCTATGCTTTCTCTTTGCTCCTTTCTGCCTCCTGGCTGAGCCCGGTGCTTCCCCATGTGGCCCTGCATAGGGCGACATGACCCCTTCTCTTGGAAAATGCAAGGAATAAAAATCTTCTTTCAATGTCATCTGCCTCTCCATGTTGCCACTCAGACACCTCTATAAATTAAAATCCCCTGGGTACAATCATTGATACAATGAGTCAAGTGGATCACTGTTTGCACAGGCTTTGAGATTACCATAAGAGTAACAGCAAGCTGTCACGTGTTGAGGATATGAGGCCATTGCTGTGCAAAGCAGTTTCCAATCAGATCTCCTCTGCTCTTCTAACAAGTAGCCCTGAGGGGCGGGTATTACTCCATCCAGTTTTGGGTTGCCCTTGACCACCTGAAGCTCAGAGCCTCAGATGGAATGAGGGGATGCCTACCTTTCAGGTGGAACGTTATCCGTGTTGCTGCTGTGGCGTCTCTGCATTTTCCTTAAGACCTAAAAGTCAACACATGCATGAGCCAGTCTCCCAGTATTCTCAGTGCCTGTCAGACCACCATGGTAACCATAAACAAGTACTACTTGTATCTTACTTCCCTAGAGCTCTCTGACATTTTGCAAACTGTGTTTCGGTCTGTTATGCCATTCAACCCTCAAATCAACATCCCGTCCCATGAAGAAAGTGTCATCAGCCCATTTCATGGATGAGAAGGATGAGACCGGAGAAGGAGGAAGTTCTCATGTCAGAGGAGAAAGAAGTGAACTGTAAAGCAAAAAGGGTGCTGGAGGAGGTCAAGTGAGCAGCAGACTGACAGTTAAGAAACATGGATCCTGGACTGATGCCACCCCTAATTTGCTGTGTGACCCTGGACAAATTGGTAACCTCTCTGTGGCCTCAGACCCCCCCATAGGTTAAATGGGAGAGGGGTGAAGTGTCCGAACCCAAAGCTTCCTTCCAGCCCTCACATTTAATACAGTGGTAATGAAGATCTGAATTCTCATGGAGACACGTCACCTGGTTCACTGTGAGGAACCACAGAGACTTCAGAACTCCATGTTGACGACACCTGAGGTGGGCATTCAGGTGGGGATGTGACCACTAGATTCCAGAGAAAGCAGGCCTCTCCCTCTTCTTCCTCTCCAAAGGGGTGCACGGGTCACAGGAGCTTACCAGAGGCTCCAAACCCTGGATGGAATAGAACATTTAAGTGAATAGTCCATGGGTTGCCTTGAAGCTGAGAATAAGTCTTAGGGCTTCATGGGTGGTTATAAGCAGATGGTTCTGTTGCCTCCTTGTCCCTTGTTAGCCTTCCATTGATACCTTGTTGGGACTCCTGAGGACCGTTATGATCTGAATGTATTAATATCTTGTCCTATTGTCAAACTCTGAGTCATGATTGGGGAATACAGAAAATATGTTTAAAGCCCTCCGCAGGCTACCCACTGCAATCAGAATAAAATTCAAGCTCTGTTCCTGGCCTGCAGGCCTCACCTGTTCCCAACCTCATTTGCCTCCACTCTCCTCCAACCACACTGGCCTTTTCGTTTTTCAAACGTGCCAGCTTGTCCCTGCCTCCGGGCCTTTTTACTTGCTGTTCCCTCTCCCTAGAATGCTTTTCCTTCTGGCTAGCTCCCTCAGGACAAATGTTACCTCCTTCCAGAGGCCTTCTCCTCTCACCCTCCTGACCCAACATACATTGCCCCATTTTACCTTCTTCATAGCACTTATCATTTATTTACACGTTTGCATATTTATGACCTGTCCTCCATTAGAATGTGAATGCCACAAAAGACACGATCGGTCTGCCTGGTTTGCCCTTCTGCTTACACATCTAGAATGCTGCCTGGCACAGAGTAGCACTCAACAAGTATTTATTCAATGAGCAAAACATCAATGGGTCTCTCACTTACCTTTTTCTACATCCCTTGTTCCCTCCCTGACCTCTCACTCTAGAGAAGAAATAAAGGCCAGAGACTTTCCATGAGTTGGTTTAGCTTCCTTGAATATTTTTTTTGTACCAGGACCAAAGATGGCGCTCTTAGTTCAGGGTGCCATAACAGGTTGTTGAATGACTTCCTGATCCTGACCAGCCTTCTTCAGGGGACAGCATTGGTGTTACCAGGGCCACTGATTAGCGAGACAACCCACCAGCTAAGCCTCCTTTCTCATTTGGAAAATCAGCCAAAAAATGGGTCAGTAGCACCATCTTCATATATGAAGGAAAGCTCATCCCCTAAATCTGTTTCAAGAACTTGAAATCTCACCTTAATGCCCCCTCCCCCCGCAATGATTCCTCATCGCCTGCAAATCCTTGGGGAAAATAAAATACAGAATCTCAAGTTTCCATCCATAAATTTGACACAGCCTCCTAAATAAAATACCCAAGATTCCACTTCCAGATGCTTGCTTTCGAAGGGGCTTCAGGTCCTGTGTTGGCAGCAGGCCGTACATAATTATTCCAATATCGAATTCTGTAATAAAACGTTTGCATGTGGGATGCATCTGAATGACTGAATGAAATGCCTTTTTATCCTCTGTTCCATACATCGCGCTCCATCCCTAATAAGAATTTCACCAGAGTTTTCAATGTATGAGAGGTTTTAAGTTGCACCCCCGAGCCGTTATATGACTACATCGAAATGCATGCAAGAGAGCATCTCCTGCATCACTTGCACTGGAAGCAGGCAGGTGCGCTACGTATACAATGCTGCAAGCGTTTTTTATTCTTGCAACCAAAGTTTACCGCGAAACGCCCCTGGACTGCAAGGGCAGGAGATTACGCTGACCAAACCGGAGGGAAAAAATAACGTTCTCTTTTTACCTGCCCAGACGATTCGGCAATCACAGCGGCATCATTCTCGTGCTTCCAAGCCAATCACTCGCGCGGCCGGGGGAGCACCTGACTTCCGAGTGCTTCCGGCCTCTCCCCAGGTTCTCTCAGGTCGGGACGCCCGGCGCTGAGACCCGGGCAACAGCTCCACCGGCCGCACGCACACGATTGCCCGCCCCCTTCCCGGAATTCAGCCAATAGAAAGCCGCCGCTCTACAGGGACCAATGAGGAGGAGGCCGAGCAAGGCCGGCGGGTGACGCGCGAGGTGTGGAGGCAGTGCGTGGGGTGAGGTCACGTGGGGAGGCGCGGGGTGGCTGACGGGAGCTGGCTGGGCTGAGGGCTGCGGGGCCGGCTCCCGCCGCGAGCTATGGGGCTGCCGGCCGCGTAGGGGCCATGCCGCCCGGGCCCCGGGCCTGTCCCGCTCCGCGCCGGGATGGTGAACCTGGCGGCCATGGTGTGGCGGCGGCTCCTGCGGAAGAGGTGGGTGCTCGCCCTGGTCTTCGGGCTCTCGCTCGTCTACTTCCTCACCAGCACCTTCAAGCAGGTCAGTGGCCGCCCTCCCTCCCCGGGTGAGGGAAGCTGCCTCTGCAGCCGCGCTGCTGAGTGTCCGGTGCGCCGGGCCGCCTGGTCCGGAGATGGGGGCGTTCGTGTCCCGGGTCTGAGGACGGGCGAAGGGACCCGCCCATTTCGTTGGTAGGCCTGGGGCAGAGCTGTGACTCGAACCCTGTGCTGTGGGCCCTTACGCTGTGCTTGTTATCACCTTGAGGGCCGTCTCCTTGCCTCCTGCCAGCCAGGCCGAGTGCTGAGCGGGGGCGAACATTTCTCCCTTCTCCTCACGGCCGTTCTGGGGGGCGGTGTCCCCGGATTCCAGCGGGGTAACTCGAGACTGGGAAAGGTGGAGATGCCTGGGCCAGTAAGATGCCCAGCTGAGCTACGCAGCCAGCGCTGGTGTGCCTGGTTTTCATTTAATTTAGGAGCTCGGTTGTCCGGCAGGGAGACGCCTCAGGACCCACGAGGTGCTCTTTCTGTGCATGACGTGGTTGGGTGGAATTTTCTTTTCACCTCCCCATCCGCTTAGTTTTTCTTCTCTTTGAGACTTTGTGGGAGAAAAGGCAGGATGCTTTGGTGGGAAATGTTACCCAGAGCATTGTCCCTTCGTTTAGAAGTCCAGTTCAGGCGTTTAGGTTTTTAGAAAGGGTGAGCATATGCCGGGGTGTACCCGCGACAACCTGGTTTATGCGCTTGCGCTGATGGAGCTAGAAAAGCTCCCCTTTTCATTCTCAGGGGTCATATTCGTATAAAATTTGTCAATGAATAGAAAAGAAATACTAAATGATATGGTTACCTTAGTTTTAGGAGATTGTAAAACGGAAAGTTAGGGAACCGTATCCCATCTCTCACCTCAGGCCAACAGAGAGGCTGAGTGTTGTAAGCCTCTTCTGGTGACTGGGATGCGTTGGTGACATTCATGCAAACTAAGTGCTTGCACTTGTGTTTTCACAACTTCGCAGACACCTGCTCATGGTCACGTGTTGTTCCTTCCCTGTCAGGTGGGTGCTGTAGTGACCCCGGACTCAGCCCTCCACCTTCCTCCCAGCTGATCCAGCTCATCTCTAGCACCATTGGTTTAAATACCAGCTGTATGCTGTTGCTGTCCTGATTTCTAACTCCAGCCTAGACCTATCCAGAAACCCCAAGGTTCTTATATCCCGTTGCTTGCTTGACGTCCCTTTTTGAGTGCGTTGTCGGCTCCTCATACTTGGCCAAAACAGAACTCCTGATTCTCCACCACCACTTCCTCTCCAGTCTTCGCAGCCTCACTGAGGGGCACTCCCATTCCCCAGCCACAGATACCTTCTGCTTTTCCCTGTCTGGAGCGCTGCAGTAGCCCACCAACCAGTCTCGGCTTCCTTTCTTATCCTACAGTCTGTTCTCTACCCAGCAGGAGGAGTGATAATCTGAAAAGAAAAAAAAAAAATCCCAGCACTCCCTTGTGTATAGTTGTCCTGCTTCATTTTCTTTGCCATAAGCATCACTATTTCTGGATCATTTACTTGTTTATCTGTCTCCCCTCACTCTCCCTTCTGGAACGTAATTTTTTGGAGACCAGGGACCTTGTCTGTGTTGTTCATAGAATCCCAGTCTCTAGAATACTGCCAGGCACTTCATGGGTATTCAGATATTGGTTGAACAAACAATCAAATCTTTTTAATTGGGGTGACTTTTCCTTTCTTCCCAGCCTGGCACACTCCTACTAATTTTTCCTTTCTGACTCAGATGCTGTCTACACTGTGACTTTCCCTACAACCACTTTTTTTTTTTTGGCTGCACCGCGGGGCTTGTGGGGTCTTAGTTCCCTGACCAGGGATCGAACCCGGACCCTCAGCAGTGAAAGTGCAGAGTCCTAACCACTGGACCACCAGGGAATTCCTCCTACAAATGCCTTTTACGTACTCTGGTGTACCTTGTTCTTTATTTTTTTTCCCCCGTGTGTCTTTTTTTTTTTTTTTTTTTTAAAACTTGTGATCTGTGACTACAGTCCTAGGGGTGTGTGTGGGGGTGGTGATCGTGAATCCCCTGAAACTTTTGGCAACAGTTTTGTTTTGCAGATTTTTCTGGATCTGATTCCCCCACTGCCTAAGAAACGCGTTAGCTATAACCTCTCTATCCCTGCCCATCAAGCCCCTGGCAACCACTAGTCAACTTTCTGTCTCCATGGATTTATGTATTCTGGACATTTCATATAAATGGAAATATACACTATGTGGTCTTCTGTGTCTGTCTTCTTTCAGTTAAAAGCCAGTTTTCAAGTCTCATCCATGTTGTAGCATGTATTCGTACTTCATTCTTATGTCTGATAAATATGCCGTTGTAGGCATCTAACACATTTTGTTTAGCCATTATCATTTGATGGAAACTTGGCTTGTATCTGCCTTTTGGCTATTATGACTAGGGCTGCCATGGACATTGGTGTACAAGGTTTTGTTTGGAAATACGTTTTCAGTTCTCTTGAGTATGGTCCTAGGAGTGGAATTGATGGGTCACTTGGTAACTCTGTGTTTAATTTTTTGAGGAACTGCCAGGCTGTCTTCCAAAGTGGCTACACCATTTGCAGTGAACTTTTAAGAAACTATACTTGTCAAGTTTTGAAGTAGTATCAAAGAAGATTATCCATAATTATCTGGAAGAGCCATTAAAATACTCCTCCTATTTCCAACTACACATTTGTGTGAGGTAGATTTTCTTCATAAGCTTCACTCTGAACAATGTATTGCAATAAATTGGATGTAGAGGGAGTTGTGAGAATCCAGCTGTTTTCCATCAAGCCAGACATTAAAAATATTTGTAGAAATATAAAAACATTTTCTCATCTCACCAAATATATTTTTTTGTTTTGAAAAACATTTTTCCCCACACACATGAAAAACTGTTGACGTGTAATGGGCACATTATTGTTATTTTTAAACAAATAAATAACTTATTTAAAATAAATGTTTTAAGAATTTGTTTTAATCTCCAGTATGATAAATATCAATAGCCATAACCCTCATTAACTCACATACTGAAGTCCTCAATAATTTTTAAAACTAAAGGATCCTTGGAGCCTATTCTGACCGATGCTCCTCCTAAATGCCTGTGAGTTTGCTCCTCCTGCCCTACTTTGCTGCAGTTTTGGTCCTCCAGCACTCCTGAGCTATGTGGCTTGAGGGAATCTGCTCCATTTTGCCTAGCCTCAGGCTCCATCTGTAAGGAGAGCTGTGCTGTGTGTGGCACAGCTATCTGTCTGTTGGGCGGGAAGGCGGGGTGGGTGTGGTTAGAATTAATTGAGAAGAGGCTGTGAAAAACTCCAAAGCTTTGGAGTTTTTCATATGATCCTTAGCTCTGCTTCAGTGAGACTGTGAACTCGTGGAGCAGATGTGGCCACTTTTTGCCTAGAGAATAGTTGATTATTCTCTATAGCTTTGAATTCCTGTTTTGATTTTCATGTTAATTAATGCTTTGGGGGATAGTTTAAATTGTAGGGATGGGAGCACAGGAGAAATTAGTGACCTTGGTGGGGATGCCATTGGGGGTGAGGGCTGGGTGCTAGGTGACTTGGGCACATTGATTTAACAAATGGTTAGTGAACACCAGCTGTACCAGGCACTGTCTGCCAGATGATGGAGATACAGTGGGTGGCAAAGCAGATCCAGTCTTACGCTCCCAGAGCCTATATTCTGTAGGGGGTGAGGGGTAGAAATGGCCAATGAGCAGAATTATTTCAGATAATCATTTGTGATACAAAGAATACAAAATAGGTACTGTGATAGAGCGGCAAGGTGGGCCTAACTCTATGGGGCATTTGAGCTGAGATTAGAGAAATCCCAGTCTTGGAGTCAGAAGGGTCCTTAGAGGTCCTCTCATGTAAATAACTGTTCTCATAGTTGTTCAAGTGGTGCAGTTCCAGAAAGTGTCAGGGCTATTTGCATAACTCCTTGAAAATATATGAACATCTTTAGCTTTAACGTAATTAAGTATGTAAATTGGTTTCAAGTTAGACACTGTATAAAGTGTAATAAATCATAAGAGAGAGTTGCTAATCTGTTTTTTCTGCTCTGTTTTTCACCGTACCACCAAGGTACATATACCTTTCAGAGTCTGTAAAGTGCTGCACAGGGTAGAGGAAGAAAGCAATTATCTTTAAACTCACCAACCAGAGGGATGATATTTGATGATATTTGGGCATATTTTCTTTCTTCATATTTTAAAAATATAATTAGGGCCTACTGTTTCTTCACTTAACATATATGCAATTTCCCCATCTTTAAAAGCTCTTTCTAGGTGTAAGTTTTTTTTGTGTGTGTGTTTTTGGTTTTTTTTTTTTGCGGTATGCGGGCCTCTCACTGTTGTGGCCTCTCCCGTTGCGGAGCGCAGGCTCCGGATGTGCAGGCCCAGCGGCCATGGCTCACGGGCCCAGCCGCTCCGCGGCACATGGGATCTTCCCAGACCGGGGCACGAACCCGTGTCCCCTGCATCGGCAGGCGGACTCTCAACCACTGCGCCACCAGGGAAGCCCTAGGTGTAAGTTTATATAACTAAAAATTTCCATGATCAGGCTATATTTATTAGCTATTCCCCAAATATTAGACATTGGGATTCCCTCTGGCTTTTATCCCCTTTTTTCTTTTACTTTTGAGACTCATAAGTGATTCTTTTAATGACAGTGCCTTATGTTTAAGTGCTTTACTGATTACATGGGACACATCTCATTTGACCCTTATGATAACCCCCGAAAAAGAGACAGGACAGTTATTAAAATACCGCTTTTAAAATCAGAGGTTAAGTAATATACATTAGTAATAAAAACATTTCTCTAGCGCCTTGTAGTTTATGAAGAAAATTCTGGAGACTCCTTTTTTAAAAAAAATTAATTTATTTATGGCTACGTTGGATCTTCGTTGTTGCGCGCAGGCTTCTTCTAGTTGCCGTGAGCGGGGGCTACTCTTTGTTGTGGTGCGCCGGCTTCTCAGCGCGGTGACTTGCTGCAGAGCACGGGCTCTAGGTGCATGGACTTCAGTAGTTGTGGCACACGGGCTCAGTAGTTGTGGCTTGCGGACTCTAGAGTGCAGGCTCAGTAGTTGTGGCACATGGGCTTAGTTGCTCCGCCAGCATGTGTGATCTTCCCGGACCAGGGCTCGAACCTGTGTCTCCTGCATTGGCAGGTGGATTCTTAACCACTGCGCCACCAGGGAAGGCCCTGGAGGCTCTTTGAGAATAGAGAACCTGCCTATCTTTGTCTCTGTATCTTTAACACATTGTAAGAACTTGATACCTTTGAATTAATCTTGAATTAAAAAATACACACACACACACATACACACACACACACGGAGGTGGTGCTTAAAATTGAGACAGCCTAGTAGGGTAGTGTGGGAAAGGTTTAAAGCCACCTGTCCAATGAAGGAATCCCCTCAGTGCCCTTTCACCACACCCTTGCAAGACTGGACCTTCAGGAAAGCAACCATGTGCTAATTCATTACATTTGCCGTTATGTCTTACACAATCTCTTGTACGGTCTTTTCTGGTTGTACAACTCTTACCAGTTCTTTTGGAAAGGTCTTGAATATTCATGTTTGAAAACAAGTGCAAGTGCTGGGAGAATTGCCATCCTGTTTACCAGGAACATAGTAACATGAAAAGGTCCTTCTGGGTTGCCCATGTCCGTGAGCTCTCATTTTTTTTCAGAAGGAATAACAGGAAAGTTTGAGAGTGATGTCAAGAGCACTTTCAACCTTGTTGTGCGATCCAGTTTACTGTACTTTGACCAGCTTCTTAAGTCTTTATGGCTATTAATTTATCTAGGGTAGCATTTGAAGTGCACTTTAGTTTGCACATAGCTTGATTATGCTGTTAACTGACACAGTCCCAGCAGAACTCATGAATTTACAGGTGGTTAAGCATTGTGCACCTAAGTGATTTGTCCCATATTCTCAAGACTTTTGCATTTAAGTCCTCTTCTTCCCCCAACCAAGGAATACAGATGTTGTTTTTCTATTGATATAACCCGTCCTGTTCCTGCTAGTTCCAGTTCTTTCCTATAAAAGAAACAAAAGAGAGGGGGCAGAATAGAAATGAAAGCCACCTTGAAGGACTGTTTTACCTTAGTAAATTAAGGAACAAAATTCAATAGTGGAGTGGCACACTGTTATTTAAATGCTGGTAATGTTACAAATGGCATATATAACTTTTGGGAAATTATCAATATTTGGCACTATTTAGCATTGACTCTACTAATAATAATTCCTATCACAAATTACTCAAGAGAATAAGCAAAAGGTCTACATTTTTATTGCAGTGCTATTTATGATAACAAACACCTGGGGTGGGCTTAAACGTTGATCTGTAGAGGATGTTTTTACTAATTTACAGCACATCAACGTGATGGATTATTATATAGCCTTGAAAATGTGATTATCAAGATAATGTAGATACTTGAATGGTTACCATCCAATTAGTGTCAAGAGTAGCTGAATGCGAAGCATCCTAATTTGTAGTATAAATGCTGGGGTCAAAGGCTAGAAGTTAATATGCAGAAATAGATACAGCTTTATTCAAGTGATGGGATTGTGGGCAATTTATGTCTTTCATGTTGGTAGTCACTTTTTTAAAATAAAATTTTAATTTTGGAGTAATTATGGATTTACAGAAAAGTTTCTAGGATAGTATGGAGTTCCTGTAGATTCCTCATTTAGTGTCTCCTGTTGTTAATGATCATCATGTTTTTAATAATTTTTTATCATTTTATTTTAAATTAAAAATGAAACTATTCCAATGATGATGAAAAATGTTAATAATCACCTATGTCCCTTCCATGTTAATGGTCTGTAGTATCTTTGCATGCCTTTATCTCAGCTCTTACAAACCCATATGTATGTATTAATACAATTATCATAATACAATGTGTGATAATATGCACATTATTTTGTAACTTGTTTTTTCCTTAATATGGATATCCACCAGGGATCTGCAGCCCTCTATATGAAAATCATCCGAGTGCTTTAAAAATATTGATTCCCAGGTCCCATCCACAGAGCTTTTTACTCAGTCTGGAGTTGGGCTCAGGAATCAGAATTTGAAGTCCTTACATAATCTGATGTGCAAGTCAGGTTTAAGGACTCCTGCTCTGGATAAATACACATCAGTCGTATGTAATTTTTAGGTAATAGCTATGGCTATCCAGTGTTTATTCACTCATTTCTCTGTGGTTGGGGTTACAGGTTTTTTCTACCACATAAACGGTACTGTAGTAGACATCCTAGTACACCCTTAAAGTCTGTACTTTCCAGAGGCTAGGCCTCAAACATGTATTTGCTGTGCCAAAGTACACGTGGATGTGCATGTTTTAAATATTAATAGCTCTTCCCACATAGCTTTCCTAGAGATATCTTAGTAACTGTATAGCTCTTTCCCATTGTCTTAAAGTATAACCTTTGCCATCAACTTTCAAGGTTAGTCCCTTTTTCTCAGACAGTGACACATTGACAGATCATTCTTAATGGCAGAAGCCACAGAGCTCTATTAAAATGGTAGAGTGGTTAAACTATTATGTATAAAAAGCCTCTTGGAGGGAGTCTTATCATTGTTTTGTTTTCCAGTGATAGGTTGAAGAATCCAGAAGATGGCTGTTTCTTGCATGGCTCATTTTTTGGCACTCAGGCACCTTACTTAGTTTCTTTAATAGTATAACAAAGGCAATTTGGAAAGCCCGGCTGTGCCTTGGGGGCTAGGAGAAAAGATCTAAACTCTTGTCTCTAGAGCAACTCCTCACTTTGCATGTCTAGGTAAAGGGCTGGCTGGCATGGGTGTCTTTTATAAAGAAAGGTATGTTCTAAGGGCCACATACTTAGTATTTTTTTATAGAAGAAATTTGCAAGTTGCCATGCTTCTTTTTGCCCCTGAAATCAACCTCCCAATTCAGCGTTCCTCTTAGTTTACCACTAAACAAACTCCTCACTGCAAATGAAAGTAACCTGTGCCCTAGACCTGTCCAGGTATTGTCTGAAATGACAGTTGAAAAGTTTCTTTGAAGTTTCCTCTTCTATTTTAAAAGTGTATTCAGATTTTACATTCTATTCCACAATGTATTTGTTTTAATATAAAAAATATTTTAAATGATTTGCCATCAGAAAAAGTTCAAAACTTTTTCCCTACAAATATTTTGACAGAATTAATGCTTTTGTACACATTTATAACGTGCATGTAATCCAGGGGCATTTATGTAAGTCTGCCAGTTTTGAAGCATAGCCCTAATTTATTACTTCTTCCGACAGGTTTATTTTGCATTAAAATAAATAAATAAATTTATTTATTTATTCTTGGCTGCGTTTGGTCTTCGTTGCTGTGCATGGGCTTTCTCTAGTTGTGGCGAGCAGGGGCTACTCTTCGTTGCGGTGCACGGGCTTCTCATTGCAGTGGCTTCTCTTGTTGCTGAGCACGGGCTCTAGGCGTGTGGGCTTCAGTAATTGTGGCATGCAGGCTCAGTAGTTGTGGCTCACAGGCTCTAGAGTGCAGGCTCAGTAGTTGTGGCACATGGGCTTAGTTGCTCCACGGCATATGGGATCTTCCAGGACCAGGGCTCGAACCCATGTCCCCTGCATTGGCAGGCAGATTCTCAACCACTGCGCCACCAGGGAAGTCCCAGTGGGTGGATTCTTAACCACTGTGCCACCAGGGAAGCCCTGCTTTTTTTTTCATGACTTTGGCTCAGACTTTGCTCGTACTAGGGGCGTGCAGATTCCTGTTGTGCAAGCTGTTTTATATTATTTCTTTCCTATTACTGTAGTTTCTATGAAAAAATTGCTGAAAATGCAAGAAGTGATACTTTAACCTTCTCATTTATGGTGTCTTTGTAGGAGGAGAGGGCAGTGAGAGATCGGAATCTCCTCCAGATTCAAGACCATGATCAGCCCATCCCATGGAAAGTGCAGTTTAACTTGGGCAACAGCAGTCGGCCCAGCAACCAGTGCCGGAACTCCATTCAAGGGAAGCACCTCATCACGGATGAACTTGGTTAGTCTGGCTCCCTTCCTCTCCTGCAGTCCCTGGGCCATTCATAGGTTTTTAAATAGAGATTTTATATGCTGCCTTTCCCCCTCTTGCCCTTTTCCAGCACTTCTCACGTCTTTGTCTTTTATATCTGACTTATCATTCAAGGTTCCCCTCAACATCAGAGAAGCTTGGTTTGATAAGAGACACTCTCCAGAGTTAGAATTACAGTTTTAGCATTTTATCATACGTCAGCCCCTTGACTACTTCCTGCCAGTCTCTTCCCAGCCCCAGTACTTTCAGATCTTAACAGTCTTTTTTTTCGCATTTTGATGGTGAACTCTGCAAGATAAACAGTTTTCCTTCTTGGTGACGTGAATCGTATCCACATAGTGTTGGCATTTAGGATGGGAATGAATGCACTTGTTGACTGCATAATCTCAGATGAATTATAAACACTTCAAAATGTTTTACTGTTACTATTAAAACATCAGTCTGTTTCTTTTTTGTTATATTCACTAGTTTTATTTTTAAATTCCACATATAAGTGATATCATACAGTATCAAAGTATTTGTCTTCCTCTGTCTGACTTACTGCACTAAGTGTAATACCCTCCAAATCCATCCACGTTGTTGCGGATGGCAAAATTTCATTCTTTTTATAGCGGCAAGATAGGGCTAGGGGATTAAGAGGTACAAACTACTGTGTATAAAATATAAGCTACCGAGGTATATCAAACAGCACAGGGAATATAGCCAATATTTTATAATAACTATAAACGGAGTATAACTTTTAAAAATTGTGAATCACTAAGTTGTTACATGAAACTTACGTAATATTGTAAATCAATGATACCTCAATTTTAAAAAACTGTCTGTTTTGGTGCCTTCTCCCAGAGTTTTAGTGTATAAGAAAGGCGATTCCTGTGCTGGCAAGGCGTTTGGATTAGACAGCTGCTAGAGCTCTAACCACTCTAAGACTGGCCCAGTCCCCCAGGGAGAGACTCCTGGTAATGCTCTGCCTGCATTAATTTAGCCCTTACTACATGCTGGGCACTGGGCTAAAAGCTTTCCTTGAACAACATCTCATTTGATTGTTGTAGCAGTCCTGTGAGGTGTAGGTGTTGCTGTCTTCACTTTGTAGTTGAAGATACAGGCACAAAGTGGTTCAGGAACCTGCCCAAGGTGGCAGGGGCTCTTTTATAAATCATAAATGGGATACCATTATCACGCCAAGAGAGTACCACTTTTCCTTAATGTCAGCTATCCAAACAGTGGTCAGAGTTCCCTGATTGGTTTACAGATTGTTTATTCCCTTTTCACCTGGTAGTTTGCAATAATCTGGTTAGTTTGCAAGAGTAAAATTTGCTCTCTCTTAGAGAGTCTCAGAACAAGTGGGTTATGAGTGTGACAATACTGAAATTGATACAGGTAACCTTGAATTAGAATCTTCATCGATACCTGATGAAGCCCAACAAAATGAAGACACATGCTATCTTCAAAATGAAACTGTAGTGCTTTTTATATATCTATATTTAAAGTTTGCAACCCCAGCAAAATAATTAAAAAAGAAGAAACTTTTCCAAAAAGATCTCAAAGGAATCAGAGCAGATGAGATTATTTGGGATTGAAGGAAGGAATCAGGAAAACCTCCCACCTAGATTAGAAGAGCTGGAAAATTTTGCACAAAAATGCACTGATGACTCAACAGTGCCCAGCTCTGTTTTTAAGATCACATTGAAAAAGCAGATTAAATTGCAACTAGCATTTGTCTTGCTTTGTTTTAACAGAGTAAAGTTTAGCGAAGGGAAGTTACTTCCATAAGATGACCCAGCTAGTCAGTCAGGGGCAGACGTAGGACTAAGACGAGGACTGAACTTGGAGTTTGGTGCTTTTTTCTTACAGGCTTTTGTTTGTATGATACTCGGTGAGAAAGCGTGAAATCTTATGACTTGACTTTAATATTTAATATTAGTTATGAATGACAGTTTGTCCTTTTCTTTTGTCATAGCTAGCAAAAGAATGATTTCCCTCTGCTTAATTCAAGTGAGACAAAGACTCTCAGATTTCTTAAGTTCCAAGAACCAATCAAAAAAAATCCAAGAACCGTAGGTTTTATTTTACCTCCATGAATGCAGGAGAGGAGATAAGCAGTATAATAAAGAAAACTTGCAGGAATTTTTGCCTTTTAGCAAGCTGATGCCACCCCCACGAGTGTTGCCAGGGTGAGACCTTATTCAGTAAGACAACCAACAGAGTTACAAACTTTTCAAAGGTTAGAAGTTGGTTTCCCAGTCAGTAGCAGCACACTCTGAGGTTGTGATCTCACAGGACTCCTCATTTGAAATAATGTTTGCAGGAGTACATTTCTGATGCAAAAGGAAAAATCTTGATGGACTTTCACCAGAAGTTAGAAAGACCTGCCTGGTTTCAAAGCTAAATACTTGGCAGTTTGTACTGGGGAAAGACAGAAGGCCTGAGATGCTGACACTTATAACATGGAAAAGAGAAAAGAGCAGAAAGAGCATTTCAACAAGTGTAATGTTTTACATCTTTCTGACGCAGATCATATGATAAGATGCTCTGTATTTATCATTTGGGGCAGAATTTTGAGGAACATGCTGGCTTATTCAGATTTTTAATTTATAACCCTTCTGAAGAAAGTGAGTAAGAATAGTTAGGAAGAATCCCAGAAACTAATGTGGCATTAGAATCAGCCTGTCTTAATTTGGAAGACAAAAGGCATAGTTAAACCACCACAGCAGCCATCTGGTTCTCATAGGCCTCAGTTTCCCCAGTGTGACGGAGGGCCCTTCTGGTCCCTTCCACTCTTATTTTAATGGTGCCTCCTGCTTTTGCACAGACTTTGTTTTCCAGAGTAGTTTCTGAAAACAACCTCATGCTTCACGACGTCTCATTCTCTGAGGATTAAGAAGCTGGGGCATTTAGAATGGAATGATGTGAGGAACAGCTGCTCTGCACCTGTGTGCACCCGTGGGCCTGTGTGTGTACCTGTGGGCCTGGGCCTGCACCTGGGAGTTTCCCATGGACCACATGGTGTCCCTAATGAACTTATTCTTACACTTTTCTGTCCCACTCCCAGAAGAAATGTGTATTTAGCAGCTATGAACAATAAATTAGCTTTTGTGAGGAGATTCTTTTCTTAAAGTTGAGTATGAATGAATGAACTAGGTTGGAGGGGGTGTGTTTAGATGATGAATGGAGGGACTTGGGAGGATTTGTCTTCCTTGGGTATCAGAGTACTGTCATTCCCTAGCGCCGAGGGGTAGTTGAATCCCTGCAGTGTATACTTACAAGGAGCCTAAATCAGTTTATAAAGGTTAGGTGTGACTACTGTTTTAAAAAATCCTCCAAACTACTAAATAAATGGTAAATATTTAAAAGGTATTTAAATGTAAAAAGTATATGTGGAGGTTTTTTGTTTGTTTGTTTGTTTTAAATCTAGAAGGATCTCACTTTCAGGAGTGAAAACCTTGGTTTTTTTCCTCTTTTCAGCTTTTTCTTTGAAAAAGAATGACATTTTTCCCCAGGCATAGATGAAAACTTGGCTTGCATAGGTTAGCACAGGAAAACATAGGTGATGTGATGAGTGCATCAAATATGTGACAGCAGACTAAAAGGTAATTTTAGGTAGATTAGGATATATATAGCCTACTTATAAAATGGGAGTCCATGTTTCCTGTAAACTGCCACATGCAGGAAGCAAGCTCTGATTAGACATTGTCTGATTCCAGGTTCTGTGGTCCTTAGGATGCCCCTGACTCCAGACTCCATCTTTATGTTCTTTGCATGCAGGACTTTCATTGCTGCCTCGTGATCGCCCCTGGTGGGCAGGTTGGGGGACTGCTGGGTTTATACTCAGGTTAGTCTCTGACTTTCAGGTTACGTTTGTGAGAGGAAAGATTTGCTGGTAAATGGCTGCTGTAACGTCAACGTCCCTGGCACAAAGCAGTACTGCTGTGATGGCTGCTTGTCCAATGGCTGCTGCAGCGCCTATGAGTACTGTGTCTCCTGCTGCCTGCAGCCCAACAAGGTATGGAGAGTTGCTCCTTGTGCTGCATCTCCTTTATTCTTTCCGCCTGCATTTCATGAGGAGCATTAGAATCTTATTGTGAGATTCTTTTGGAAATAGAACTTAGAAGGGAACCTTGTCATGTCAGAAAGGGCTGGTTTCCAGTTCCTCCAGTGGTTCTTTGGCAGAATGGGCCATTGTATTCCTAATCAGATATCTAAAGAATAAAACATCAGCCCTCCTGCTCACTTGAGCTCCCCTCTCTCTCTCCTTCCCCCTCCTCTTCCCCGTATCAGCAGTCTGTTTGGGAGAAATTTCCAAGGTTACCTTGTGCTTCTGAGTTTGGAATTTATTACAGGTACTAACTTTTGTTTCCATAGCAACTTCTCCTGGAGCGCTTCCTCAACCGGGCAGCTGTGGCATTCCAGAACCTCTTCATGGCAGTCGAAGATCACTTTGAATTGTGTTTGGCTAAATGCAGGACCTCATCCCAGGTCAGAAGCTGTGATGCCTCTAGCTGGGGTATTTGCTGGTGGGAGTCAGGGTCTGCAGGAAAACTTGAAAATACGCACTGGGGGCTTTTGGTGGGGTGATAATGGAGAAGAGATTTAAATGAAGTTGTGTGGAGCTTTGGTGGATTGATAGTACATCATCCCTTGGTATCCGAGGGTGATTGGTTCCAGGACCCCAAATCCCTAAATGTTCATATAAAATGGCATAATATTTGCCTATTACCTACTTACGTCCTCCCGTATGCTTTAAATCATCTCTAGATTACTTACAATAACTAATACGATGTAAATACCATGTTTTGCTTTTTGCAACTTCTTGGAATTTTTTCAAATACTTTTGACCCGTTGAATCCACAGATGTGGAACCCATGCTATGGAGGGCTGATTGTATTTAGAATGTGAACATGAGATTTATACAAGTTAGGGATGTAAAATATTTATATCAAATCAAGGTCTGACTAACTTGCATCTTCCCTTTCTGATTAGCTTGTCTGTATTTCAAGTGGAAGCTTAAAATTGTTTTTAAGTCTTGGTGGAGTCCTAATAGTCCAATTCCTGAGAGAAATTCTCTCCTCCGTCTTTGACTGAAATTTAAGGCTTTTGAGCAACCGCCCGTTTAGAGTGGGTACTAATTCTGGGACAAAGTTGTGGTTTATTTTAGGATTCAAGGGGATGGGGCAGGTGGGTGTTGAAAAATACACAGGTAAATCTGTAGGTTGCCAAGCTCTCAGTACTTTTCAGCATGTTGTCATTAAATGCTTTGCTCTTGGACACTAAACACGGCACCAGCTGCTGAAAGTGTCTGAACGCCTTTGCCTTTCCATCATTCCGCATCCTCTACTCTCAGCCTTTGTGATCGGGCGGTTGTTGGAGCTCTCTGTAAAATCACCAGACGTGTTTGTCATACGGGCGCTCTTCCTCTGGCTTCCATTCTGCAAGATTGTCCTGGCTCCGTCTGAGATAAATGACTCATTTGTCATTCTCTGGAACTCTTGTACCCTTTGCCAGATTTCTGTAGTCTGCCTTTGGGTTTTATGCCACTCTTTATGTCTCTGGTCTGCTCTTAGAGCATTCAGCATCACTGGGTAAATGTTTCAGGGATTATAATGAGCATTTGAAACATGAAGAAATTCCTGATGTCCTTGTTTTGCTGGAAGAGCTTTACATTTGAATGGGCTTTAAAGGAAATGTGGAGGACGGCTGAACCCATGACTTACTTTGATTCATACTCTCATTCTGAGAAATGCTAGAAAAGGCCAAGTATTTTCTTCTTTAACTGATAAAACCCAGGAGTTATTTCCAAACTTGAGTGAAGATGCTAAAATTTCGCTTTGCATTTTCATTGTAAAGAGAAATTTCCCAGTTGGCAATTTGCCTTTATAAGTGTCCCAAGAAAGAAAAGATTTGGCTGCATGTCTGTAAATTGGGTTAATACTTACAACTTAGATGTTTAGCCTTGGTTTTAGGCTAATTAATGAATTCTAGACTAGCCAAAAACTCAAGTTGCTCGTATGAAAACAAATTGCTGAAAAATTAGCCACCAAGGATGATTGTCTGTGTTAAATCACACTTTGCTTGGCCAGATGAAGCTTGTGTGGTACTGTGGGATTCAGCTTGTGTACCAGCCCTTAGGTACATAAAACTTGACGAAAGCAATTTGAAGTGCATCTCCTTCATCTCTGCAGGGTTCAGTGCCGGGGACTGAATTCCTTTGAAGCACAGGGTCAGGTGCAAAACACCCATTGGATCTTAATCTGACTTAAAATACTTTGAGGAAAATTTTTTGTCTCAAGTTATCCTAGTCACAGCTAGGTTGTTAAAAAAAAAAAAAAAAAAAAAACTCACTAGTGTGCATAAAAGTAACAGTCCTGCGGTGACACTATGTCCATTTTCATGCCCTTCATTGGCATTCTGTGCTGAACATCTGCCTTTGCTCCAGAAAGTGCCCTGGACCCTTTTGGTGACATTTGGAGATGGACTCACCCGGGCTCCTGCAGGGAGCGTCTGCCGGACGCCATCCTGCTCTCTCTCACGGCGCTCTTCTCTTCCCTTTTGCCAACAGAGCGTGCAGCATGAGAACACCTATAGGGATCCCATAGCAAAGTACTGCTACGGAGAGAGCCCTCCCGAGCTCTTCCCCGCGTGACGGTGAGGGAGACTCAACCCACTGGGAGGATGCCCTGCTGAAGAACTTGTAGCCTGAAGCCCTTCTCTGGTCTTCAGGAGAAGACTTGACCTTGACCACTTCTTGTGTTGTGCTCTTTGACCTCACTCGCCCCCCGGGCTTACCAGATGGACTTGTTCCGTAAAGCAGTTGGAAATGCCAGCCAGCAGGTTACATTCAAGAAAGACAAGACTGTGGGCGACCTGGTGAAGGCATCAGCACTCTGAGCGCCTCTGCTCTGCGGCTGCTCGGGGACCTGTGGGCATCTGTGTGTGTTTTCCCCGGGCCCTTCACTGTAAAGTTATTTATTGGACTTCTTTAGAGTAGTGGGAAAATTCTCATGTTTCCTATAGGAAAATTCCTTGATAGTTGAGTATATTCAAGGAGATTGTTCTTGTTATTTTCTTGTGTTCTTGAGTTTCAAGAGTGAGATCGACCCTTCACCCAGATAAAATGTTTGGTCTCTTAGAACATGTATGTTCTCTCGAGGTGGTTTGTTCTTGGTTTTGTTTTAACAGCATCTTCAAGAGTGGGCCCTGAACACCGTGTCCTGACATCTAAAATTGTCTAGAAACTCAGATGCTGTTCCCTTCTCATCCTGTGCCAACTTTCTAGCAGCTGGCACCATGTGCTCTCAGGTTTTTTCCTAGTGGTATTTGGATATGCTTGTTTACCTGTGTGCATGCACCGTTTTAACCAGAAATTCTGCCTTGTTGTCCTGGAGGGTTCTGTTCTTGTTTCCTCTGCCCCTGTTGAAATGACTGGTCTGCTCAGCCGTGGGACAGTGGGAGCCTCAGGAAAGTCATCTGCTGGGCGGCCTCCTCCTCTTCTGTCATGGAAACCCATCTTAAGGCGATTCCTCAGTGGGGATACATCTCGCAACTGACTGTAAGTGGTCGTCCTTTATCGCTTTCAGCTTCGGGAGATGTAATAGGTACAGACATTTGGTTTCCCTGTGATTTACAAAGAAGAACAAAACTCAAGTTTCTGTCAGGGTGCCCTAAGAGACTCACATCTACCCTCCGTGGACATTGGATGTGCAGGCTGCTGGTCCACATGCTGGAGGCGTCCTGTGTTTCTAATATGACACTAACCCTCTCTGGTCAAGGCTGAGAGTATTTGGTCCTCAGATCAGGACATCGTGCCCCTCTTTGCTCTCCGGAGTCACATTACCACACACTGTTCTTTCCCAGAGCCCCTCACTAACCCTGGGATTGGGCAAGGTCTTCCTTGTTCTTTTTCGGTGGTTCAGCGGTTGCCCTCAGAGCAGAGCACGAGATTTACAGCACGCTTTCAGCATTTTTATTTCAGTGGAGCTTTTTCCTTGGGCCGTGTTTGCCTTCCTGTATGTTTCTTCAGTCTATTCAATGGACTAATTTCCCTTAACTCCTTCCTGTTACTCACACGTATCTTCCCAAAGTAGTTTGTCCCACTAAGTCAACTTTCTTAGACGGTGAACTGTCTGGCAGTTGTTTTTAATGTTAGATCCCAGTAAATCTATTCAGTTTGCATCAGGTTTTTCAGATTCTGTGTGTGTTCACTGGTGCTAAATCAGACTGTGTGTGAAAGTAATGGACACGTCTGCATGTTTTACCAGCTCATTGCTTTTGGTAACTCAGTCTGTCTTCTGGTAGTTGTCACTGGCCAGCCTCTCCTTTGAGCTTATTTGAACCCTTGGGCAATAACATAGATTTACTGTGAAAACAGTTTATATCAAAGGTCAGCCATAGCTGTTTATTCTGTATATGAATATTGGCAAGCACGTTTTGCATCTTCACTGCTTTCACAGCCTCTGCAACTTAGGTAGAGAATTAAGCTCGTTTGTTCCCACCTCGTAGATGAGGAAATGGAGTGAAGTGACTTCCCTGGGCCCCATGACAGAACCAAAACACGACCTTCATCTCCGGCGCCGGGTCCACTGTCCTTCCCACCACCCCTTGCCAGCTCCAACGCTGACTCATCTGTAAACACTCCTCTGAGAGTGTACAGATCTCGGTTGTCCAGGCCAGCAGAGGGGAGAGGTGGTATAAGTAGCCAAATTGGGTCAATAATCCAAAGGTCATTTTCATCCAGCCCTGGAGTATGTTTTTCTATACTCCTAAGAGGCATGTTCGCTGTTTTGGAAAGTCACAGTACTGCAGACTCTGTAATGAAGCCACCCAAGGACGTGGAACGTCATGGGTCTCCCCAGGCTTCTAGCCCGGACCCCACCCTGCTCCCCTCTCTGGTTTGTTTCTGGTTCCTTCAACTGAAGGTTTCCAGAATTAGGGAACTTGTCGTAGTTTTGTATGCCCAGAGCTTAGCAAAGTGCATGATACACATCGGATTTTAAAAAAAGATCAGAGAAGGAGTGAAAACACCTTTAGTTTAGAAGAAAATTTTTAAAATTGTTACGTTTGGGGTGAAAGGTAATTGGGTAATTCAAAGCATTTCCCTCAGTTCTGAATCTTAATTGCCACGCTAGTTGCTGGAGCAATAAAGATAAGATCTGTTCTAACAGGGAAAGAAGCATTCTGTAGAAAAAGGCACTGCCTCCACAGGGCCTGGGACTTGGGGTGGCCCTGGACCTGGCGACGCTGGGGCTGGCATCGAAGGGCGAGCTCAGCAGCTCGTGGAAAAGCTGGGGATAGGATTTTAGAGCAGGATTTGCAGTTTTTGGCCTGCTCCCGGAGCTGACTTGGAGGCTGTCCAGGGAGTGCCTCAGTTGGTGAGGCTGCAAAGGCGCTGTGGGAGCTGTGTGCAAGGTTCCGAGCAAGCTGTTCCCATCGTTGGGATTTGCAGGTAGATTGTAAATGAACAGAGATGTTGCTTATTTAGTCTACTCTTTTTTTAAAAAAAAAATGGTTATTGGACTATAGTTGCTTTACTCTGTTTTGTTAGTTTCTACTGTTATTTAGTCTACTCTTCATAGGCTGGAGAGAATTCGGCCTCACAGTCCGTAACTCTTACTTACTAAGACATGGCCTTGCATAGTCTTTCCTCTTCTGAGTCCCAGGCCCTGCTCTGTGATATGGGATCGCATCTGCTCCTCGTGGGGTTGTTGCGAGGTGTTGGAGTGAGTAAAGGCCCAGTGCTGGGCATGAAGTCCACATCTGCAGTCCAGTGGGGGTCTGACATCACATAGTTGGCAAGGTGGGGATGGGTGGGCCCCTTGGGTGGAAGGGTGGCAACTACAGAGCTCTAGGTATTATTTTTACTACTATTTTTAGAAGAACTCATGATAAAGATAATTTTTAAAATGCAGGTAATTCAGAAATGTGTCAAGATGAAAGTAATAATGACCTAAAATCATACAACCTAGAGATCAGCCCGTTTTTTCCTCTTCCCTCATGACTTCTAGGCAGATATGAGAATACTTTTTCTTCTTGAAAGCAATCCTCTGATGGACATCCTTCTATGTGATATATAGGCCTATCTAATAATTTTTAGTGACCACCTGGTGTCAGTTTCATGGATATACCGTAATGTTATTAATCCCAGCTGAGGTCATTTAGCTTATTACTGTTCTTTTTTTCTTTTTTGGCTGCTACAAATAATGCACTGATGATATGCTTTCACGTACACATTTGTATGTTTATTTGAGAATGATTTTCACCAATTTATACTCCCACCTAAACTATGTGGGGAGTGGGACTTCCCCGGTGGTCCAATGGTAAGGGATCCGCCTTACAATGCAGGGGACGCAGGCTTGATCCCTGGTCAGGGAACTAAGATTCCACATGCCATGGGGCAACTAAGCCTGCGCGCCACAACTACTGAGCTCACAAGCCTGAACTAAAGAGCCTGCGTGCCGCAAACTACAGAGCCCACACACCCTGGAGCCTGTGTGCCACAACTAGAGAAGAGAAAACCCCCACGCCACTACTAGAGAGAAGCCCGCTCACCACAACGAAAGATCCCATGTGCCGCAGCTAAGACCTGACACAGCCAAAAATAAATAAAATAAATAAAGTATGCGGGGAGTGTCTTTTGTCATATACCTAAGAACCCCTTGGTATCATTTTTTAACTCTTTTTGCTAATGGATCTCTATGTTCTAATTGATATTTAATTTCTTCCCATATTTTGATTGGGTGTTTATCTTTCACATGTGGTAAACTGCTCTTCTTGACCTTGGCCAGTTTTTCTTTTGTTGGTCTTTTTCTTATATCTTCACTGAAGGAGCTCTTAAACCCCTTTTCTTGTTTTTTTTCAACCCTGCATTACTCAGAATCAAGTGGCTCACTTGTTAACTAACTTTTCCAATTGATCTAGGGCAGCAAATGGGGGCAGTTTTGCCCCCAGGGAACAGTTGGCAACGTCTGAGACATTCTTATCACAACTGAGGGCAGGTGGTATGTGTAGTGGGTGGAGCCCACCACTGCGCCCTCGACACAGTCATCCAGCTCCATGCATCAGCAGTGCCGGCCGAGGCAGAGAGGCCCTACTCTCGGGTCACATTTTACCCCCTTCGGTTAAACAGAAAAACTACCAGGAGCTGAGAGCAGACTTGATTATTTTGCTGCCCTTGCCTTCTGCCGTGGGCAAAGTGCTGCTGATTAAATTACCCTGGAATCCCATAGGACGTGCTGCTTCCTCCCTAGTCTCTACCAGCCCAGTGCTGCCTCCAGGAATGGCATTGTTACTCTGCGGCAGCGTCCCTCGTGTGCTGACCCAATCCAAGTGCAGACACCCTCCCGTGGGCAGAATGACCAGGTTTACAGAGAGCCCTCTCCCCTCCTGGCAGATCTGCCCTCCCCATCCCCCTACAGTAGCTCTTTGCAAGGAGGGCCTTTGGGGGTGGGGCGAGGGGAAATGAGTCACTACAGATGCCATTTGGAAAACTGGTCATTCTACTCTAAAAAGGTACCACATAAGTAAGTAGTGATAATTAAAAGAAAAAAGAAGCCAGTGGGATTGTGAGAGTTTTTTCCTACGCAGCACTTTTCCGGACTCTGTGGCATCAGTGCATTGCCTTCCGGGCCCTTTGCCTGTGCAGACTCTTGTTGCATAGTGTGTTGTCATGGTGTGAGGACAGTTTTGGGTACTGGGATCCCCGTTTTCGCTCAGTCACATGTCTGCAACATTCAATGTCCAGTCAGCTTACACAGACACGAAGAGGAACAGGTGGCCCCCGAGGGCCTGAGTGGGGAACAACAGGGGTTGTGTTTGTGCGGCCAGCTCTGTGTCCCAGCAGCCCCTCGCCACGTACCTTCAGTTGTACAACTTGATTCATGTCTGCTGTTAGAGTTGAACTGCTGGACTTTTTAAAAATAGAAGTACACCCTTTAATATTATAATAAAACAACTGGCCAGTTACAACTAGCGGGCCCTGCAGTCAGTCAAATGTTTGGACAGGGGTCCAGCTGTATTGTTTCTCAGGACTGCACAGTCTGTGGGCTCGGAGGAACCAAAACATATCACTGCTAGAAAGGCATTTTATTTCTAAGTGGGTACTTTCCTGGTTTTTGGTAGGATCAGTAGTTCCTCAGGTCTTTGGACTTTCTAAATTCATACTTTTTTTATGCAGCATAGAGTAGGCAAGCTCTGGTCAGCTTACATCTGGGTTATCAAAATCAGAAGTGTTTGCTAAATGAGAAAAAGTGGTGTTGGCTATCAGTTAAATTCAAGATTTCAGACTATGTTGGTCACATGTCACTATTACTGAGGAGGAGTGTGTATGTTTATAAGTGTAACAGCAGAATGAAGTCTGTGAGTAGCATCCTAATTTTACTGATGAGAGCACAGGCATTAATGACCTTGAGTAAATTAACCTCTTCTGGCTTTGGTTTCCTTATTTGTCAAAGGAGGGTGATTGCTAAGGTATCTTGCAGATCCAAAATTCTGATTTTTGTGCCAAAGATCCTGCCGCGTGTTAAAGCAAGACCAGAGCGCAGCGACTTGGTCTTTGGCTTTGATTTTCACAGGGTAAGTGGAGACCAGCCATCTGGAGCCTGTTTTCTTCAAATCAGGGCTTCCCCTTCTCTCTTGAAAATTTCAACTGGGGCTCACCATTTTTTGCCTTTTTCTCCTCAGATTTTAAATAGAGACCATATTCTTCTCTGCTGGGACCAACTTATTATGTATTGCTGCTCTGCACCTGTGAAGACAGCTGCTGTGTTTTCCATCATAAAAACAGCTGCCTTTTGGCAGGGAAGCCCACAATGTGCTATGTAGCTATACCTTAATACAGTGCTAAATTATTTAGGTATGCTTAACCTGAGATGCTCAGAGCATCTTGGAATTCCTATTAAGGGCTTCTGTAGTCATTGCTCAGTAAAAGGTTTCCCTTTCATTTCTTTCGTGATTACTAGGCAGAAACCTGAAAATGTAGGGAATTACATTTTAAAATATAGAAAATTACAAAGATACTAAATTGTGCCACAATAGTCAGATTCCCCAGCCTCCAAAGATAACCACTAATTAAAGTTTTTGTGTAAAGTTATCTTTTTTTGTACATGAATGTGTATTTTGTTTTAGTACATAAATAAAGGTAGAATCTTGCTCTGTACATAATATTTTAAAACAGTTCTTGTTGTGTTGGCTTAACCCAACTATAGCTAATTAATTTACAGGGCGGGAAAAGTACACATTTGTTATTTATTTTTAAATTTTTGTTATTTTTATTTATTTATTTATTTTAAAGTACACTTTTTTTTTTTTTTCTCGGTATGCGGGGCTCACACTGTTGTGGCCTCTCCCGTTGTGGAGCGCAAGCTCCGGAAGCACAAGCTCAGTGGCCATGGCTCATGGGCCCAGCCGCTCCGCGGCATGTGGGATCTTCCCGGACCGGGGCACGAACCCATGTCCCCTGCATTGGCAGGCGGATTCTCAACCACTGCGCCACCAGGGAAGCCACTAAAGTACACATTTTAATTGTGTCATCTGGCCTCTAAAATAAAGCCAGGGTAGGATTGAAAGCCCTTTTAAAATGCATACAAGTTTGTCATTGCATTTCTGCATCCCTTTTCTGTCTGATTTTTACACAGTGGGGAGACAAGTCTTTTGTGTTCTTCACAAATAAGTTACAGACATTCTATTTCAGCCAGAGTTGACCTGCAGGAAGTGTGCTGAGGTCAAAGCCTGTCACGGCAGAATCCCACTTTCCTGAGAGAGCTAAGAGAAAAAGATGGGGGGAGCCCCACTCCAAATCTCTGAAGTATGTCATTCATTTCAGTTAATCACTAACTGCAGAATTAAAAATATATATAAAATGGCTGGGAAGGACACATGGGGCCCGTCTTTCTGGATGTCTAGTTTGGGGAAAGGATGAGCTGAGCTCAAAGCAGCCAAGTTTCCCCAAAAGCCAACTCTGCTTTGTCAAGTTTGTGACCCATATGATGGTTTTTGAGGGCAGGAGGGATGTCATTTTCTAAAGATGTTCCCAGATGCTCCGTGGGCTGCTATTTGGAGCTGGAATCTTCTCTGCTCACCTCCATAGTCTCAGAGGCCCAGAGTCCCCCCCCTCGCCCCCCCCCCACCCCGCACGTGCTGGACTCGGTTTCTCTCGGGAGGTCTTTATCTGGGCAGCAATCCAGGGCGTGCTCCGAGAGCTCAGGCCCTGACACCCGTGCTCCTCCTGAGCTTTGCCTGCAGCCTGCTGAGTGCCAGCTTGGAGGCCTGAGATAAATAGTCTTGCAGCTGCTTAGCCATCAGCCGGGCTCATTTATTTGACACAAATAAGCTCATTGACCTGATTTAGTGCAGGGAGGAACTACGGAGTCAAGTCCAATATGATCTTAAAGCCCTGTCTTTTCACTGCAGCCTTTTCAGACCTTCAAGGATGGCCACTGAATTAAACCATGGTCGTAGGCACTCTTTCAAGGAAAGAAGGAGGAAGAGAGATAGATGGGAGGAAGAGGAAGGGGAGAGGAGAGAAGAAGGAGGTGCCAGGGGCACAAAGAGCAGTTGCTCTCTGTGCCACTTGGTGGCACCAGTTCCTTAGGTTTTCTGTCCTCAGCATAGTCCTTGTCGGGAGACTGTGGGACCTGTGCCTGAGTGGATCCCCTCTCCCTAAGACAATGAAGGACCATCTGGTAGTGACGACAAACCAAGACTCTTTCCCGGGGCCTGTCGATTTTGTGCACGGGGACTCAGGGGAGTATCCACTGCAAGGAGAAGGAAATAGATCTGCTGCTGGTGCCCTCGAAGACGCCAGGCTTAACTCAGTGCCCGTGACTGACCCCTTCTTCCTCCTCTCCCGTTCACTGAGGCAAAATCTAGAATAGTCTCTTGACCATTCCTACCCAGACAAAAAACATTTGCACCATCACTTTCACACGGCACTGTCTTCTGAGGCCAGTATTCTTTCTCATCTTCATTTTAAGAGCAAGGCTCTGATGCTCAGGTTAAATTTTGCTCCAGGTTATACTGTTAGATGCCAACTTCAGAGCCCTGGAAGGTGCACGCGGGCCCAGCCTAGGAACACTGTGATAGCAGCGACTGTCTTCCTATCATTTCTGGCGCTAAAGGCCTCTTATTTAATCCTAACAACCACGCTTATGAGGTAGTAGGTCTTTTTATCCTCATTCTAAAGAAACGAACTCAGATTAATTTCTTCGCATAGGGGAACACTGTCTTAGTGGTTTAAACCAGGATAGTGATGGAACCCAGATCTTTTTTTGCTCTTGGACCTGGACTTTTAGCCCCTGTGATGTAGTAAGTGCCATACTGGCTCTGAGCTCTGAGAAGGAGGTCCTAGATGGAGGAGGGGTTATTTGCTCTGAAGCTTGCTGTTTGACCTTGGGTTTGGATCATCCTTGATTTAAGCAGAATGTTTCACCTCGATGCTGGGCCTGCGAGGAAGGGTTTCTGAATAATGCATTGAAAGGGGATCTTAGCCTTTCAGCACAACCCAGGTGAGAGGGCTCTATCTTAACATCCTTTTTCCCACTGAGCAGAGTCCTTCCCCCCTCCCATCCCCCATGTACGCGGGCCTCTCACTGCTGTGGCCTCTTCCATTGCGGAGCACAGGCTCTGGATGCGCAGGCTCAGCAGCCATGGCTCACCTGCTCAGCCACTCCACGGCATGTGGGATCTTCCCGGACCGGGGTACGGACCCGTGTCCCCTGCGTCGGCAGGCGGGCTCCCAACCACTGCGCTACCAGGGAAGCCCGAGCAGAGTCCTTATAATGGGCTGAATTGTCTCCTCACAAAATCTGTATGCTGAATTCCCAGCCCCAGTGCATCAGAATGTAACCTATTTAGAGAAAAGGCCTTTGAAGAGTGATTAAGTTAAAGTGAAACTGTGAGGGTGGCTTCTAATCTAATAGGACTGTGTCCTTCTAAGAAGAGGGAGAGACACCAGGGCTTCAAGAAGGCAGCCATCTGCAAGCCAAGGAGGGCCTCAGGAGAAACAAACCTACTGACACCTTGATCTTGGACTTCCAGCCTCCAGAACTGTGAGAGAATAAATTCCTGCCATTTAAGCTCCCCAGTCTGTGGTATTTTGTTATGACAGCCCTCACTGACTGATAAAATCCTTGAAGGAAATGATGCTGAGTTACTACGCAAACCCGAAGGGCAGCACGGGGTAGGGAGGCAGCACTGAGCTGCTATGCTGGAGTCATCTTGGCTCCAGCGTGTCTCTTTTCTGGGCCTGTTTGTTTGCCCATCTGTGAAAGTGTACTTGGGAGCACGTATGAGGGTCCTTCCAGCCCTGGCATTCCAGGATTCTAGTTGGTAGCTTCAGGACCTGGAAAGTGTTGCTTTGAACCTGTGATGTTTAACTGCAGGGAGATTTTGCCCCCCAGGGGACATAAGCCAATGTGTGAAGACAGTTTTGATTGTCAGGAAGTGTGTGTGTAGAAGTACTGTTGGCCTCTAATTGAGGCACAGCCTCCACTGTCCACAGTGTTGAGGTGGAGAAACCCTGGGTTAAACTTCGTTGCCCCTTGAATGGTGATGACGTGGAATTGCCAGCCCCAGTCATTCATTCAGCACCTATTTACTTGGCATTTACTGTGTGCTTAGCTCTGTGCTAGGGAGTACAGAGAACTGGAAGACAGTCTTCTGGAATTTAAAATCGAGTTGAGCCCGAGCCTCTGGTTTGGGGAACATAGTACCTAAACATTCTTAGGTGTCGATGCTACCGTCCCCCTTACGATAAACTGTCACTTTGGGTTTCCAGAGAAAGTCTTTTATGCTTGGACATCCAGGAACCATTTATTTTAGTCCCACCTCATTCATAGACCTACACTAGTATAGCTTGTTTCTTTTCAAAAGATTTGAGGAAACTCTATGTATTTGTATGTAGTACTGATTAGTAAAACAAATTAGAACCAGTTTAAAATAGAATGCCGACATGCAGTTGTGAGACAGCAACACAGTTGATGCATATACACATATATGCATTTTTCTAATTTTTCCTAATTACAAAGTGACATATTGCATTATAGAAAATTAGAGAAGTAAAGAGAATAAAAGCTTTCATAATCCTTCCATTTGTAGATAACCACTATTTGGTGTGTATCTCTTTTCATACACATGCACATATATTAATATAACAGAAAAGAAAATTGGGATCCTATTTTACCATTTTGTAACCAAATGAATGACCCTTGAATGGGGCTTTGACATCTGATTTGGTGATCACCAGGCAGAGAAAGTGGCCTGCATGCCAGGCTGGCTGTGGAGTTACGGAACCAAGGTCACCGCCCACCAAGAATGCATTGATTCAGGGAGGTGGGTGAAGGCCCACATTTCATTTCACAGCTCCAGGGGGCATCATTCATTTGGTAACAAAGAGAATGGTGTGTTCCACGCCACCCCTTACCCCTCCCCCGTTGTGTGACCCAGCAGCCCTGGAACTCTTTTTTGTAGCAGCTTGTTGAGAATACAATTCACTTACCATGCAGTTCATGCAGTTTAAAGTGTACAATTCAGTGATTTTAGTGTATTCACAGAATTGTGCAACCATCACCACAATCAATTTTAGAACATTTTCATCACCCGAGAAGGAAGTCCCATACCTGTTAGCTATCGCCCTCCCATTTCCACCCAATCCTTCCAGCCCTAGATGACCACTAATCTACTTTCTGTCTGTAGATTTGCCTATTCTGGACATTTCATATAAATATAATCATGCAATATGTGATCTTTTGTGACTGGTTCCTTTCACAAGCATGAAAGCACCATGTTTTCATGGTTTGTCCAATTATAGCATGTATCAGTACTTTGTTCTTTTTTAAATATTTATTTTTTAGTTGAAATATACACCATACAGTTCACCCTTTTTAAGTATACAGTTCAGTAATTTTTCCTATTCACAAAGTTAATGCAGACACTACCACTAATTCCAGAACATTTTCATCTCCCCACAAGAAACCCCGTACCTGTTGGCAGTCACTCCTCATTCTTCCTCCCTGCCAGCCTGTGGCAACAATTAATTTCCCTTCTGTCTCTACGGATTGACCTATTATGGATATTTCATATAAGTAGAATCATACAGTATGTAGTCTCTTGTTACTATCTTCTTTCATTTAGCATGTTTTCAAAGTTCACTCACATTGTAGCATGTCTCAGTACTTCATTCCTTTTTATGGCTAAATAGTATGCCATCATATGAATAGACCACATTTGCTTATCCGTTTATCAGTTGATGGGCATTTGGGTTGTTTCCACTTTTTGGTTATTGTGGATAATGTTGCTGTGAACATTTGTGTGTAAGTTTTGTGCAGACATAATGTTTTCTGTCTAGGCATATACCTAGAAGTGGAATTACTGGGTTATATGGTAACCCTATGTTTCATCTTTTGAGGAACCGCCAGACTATTTTCCAAAGCAGTTGTACCATTTCACATTCCCACCAGCAGTGTATGAGGATTCCAGTTACTCCACGTGCTTGCTAAGACTTGTCATTGTCTGTCCTTTTGATTGCAGCCATCCTAGTGATGATGAAGTGGTATCTCATTGTGGCTTTTGACTTAACATATCCCTGATGGCTAATGATGTTGAACATCTCTTCATGTACTTAGTGGCCACGTGGACATCTTCTTTAGAGAGATGTCTATCCTAATTCTTTGCCCATTTTAAAATTGGGTTGTCTTTTTATTCTTGTTCGAGTTCTTTATATATTTTGGATATGAGCCCCTTATCGGGTTCATGATTTGCAAACGTTTCTCCCATTCTGTGGATTGACATTTCACTTTGATGGTGTTCTTTAAAGCATAAAAGTTGTAATTTTGATGAAGTTCAATTTAACTAATTTTTCTTTGGTTGCTTGTGCTTTTTGGTGTCATGTCTAATACCACTTGATTTTTAATGAATGATAATATTCCTTGGAATAGATGTAACATAAAGGGATAATTATTTGATACTAACTTGCATAATGTTTTAATACCCTTATCCCTACCTCCACCCCCAATAACTTTATTCTGGTGATATCTGGAGTTAGACCTCAAGCCATTTGCAAATTTCGTCAGATCCCTGTAGCCTTTGTAAACACATCATTGTTCATCATGTCTCTTTTTCTCCCCTGGAATGTGCTTAGCGATGCCCAGACCTCTGCAGTGCAATTGATAAGGTGCACAAGTCTACAAGCAGCACAACTTCAGGTGCCCTTTGTCCCTGTGATTCCATCGCCAACGTTGCACTAATGCAACCTTGTGGGACCACGTCGCCATCTTCTGGCAAAGATGGGAAAGTGCAATGCCAGGAACTTGAACGTTCTGTGGAAGGTCTTTTCCTTTTTTCCCTTCTCCGTGGTAGATTGTCAGGTACCAACTAATTGTTTTCATTCTGATCTACTTCTGTTGCTTTAAAAGGTTTTTCCACCTTTGGAGGTAGCGTTTAAAGATTCAACCACTTATGAAAACCAAATCTGTTTTCTATAAGGCAGGGAAGTTTGTGTGTTTCTCATTCTACAGGCAGTTCCTGGTGTGTGAAACGTTTCATCATTGAGTAGAAAGCAATAGTTTACCTTCGGTGAGGAAAGGAAAATGAATGCAAGTCATTTCTCTTGTCATATGGGTCATATTATCATATTTGTTGAGTCCCTGATAGTCTAGGACTCTCAGGTGTATCATTATACCTTCTTCTCCCAGCCCTCCCAGGTATACCCAGGTGTATGTATTGTCCCCACTTTGCTGATGAGAGTGAGGCCTTGGAAAGATAAATGACTGGCCTTTGTTTTCTAGGACAGAATGGGCAAAAACTTTTCTTTTAATGAATGATAGAATAGTCAGGATGTGAAATCATTAGTATCCAGTATAATGCCTTATACTGTATTTTAATAGGTCTTTACTGAATGAATGAAAAAAATAAATTCTGTGCTCTGACTCCTGACCTACTTTCTTTTCACCACATCCAGCTGCTTCTCCTGTCATAAATGCCTCATCATTTCAACAAATATTTGCAGTGTTCAATGAGAGAACAGGTGTTTATAACTTTCAACCTTTAATAAAAGGAGTAAAAATGTGAGTTTTTAAAAAATGTGCAGAAAAACACACAGATATTCATACCAGTGTTGTTCACAACAGCCAAAAAGTGGAAACAATCCAAATGCCTGTCAAAAGATGAATGGGTAAACACAAATGTGGACTGTCCATATGATGGAATATGATTCAGCCATAGAAAGGAATGAGGTACTGGCACAAGCTACATCATGGACGACCCTTGAAAACATGATGCTGAGTGAAAGAAGCCAGTCCCCAAAGACCACATGTTGTATAATTCCATTACAACACATGTTGGGGTGGCTGCACAACTCTGAATATATACTAAGAAATATACTAAGAATACACTTGAAATAGGTGTGCATTTTATATTTATATCATGTCCCAATAAAGCTGTTTTTAAAATGTGTACAAGAAGCTTTGCAAAGGGCTGGTGTGTGTGTTGGGGAGAGCTGTTGTGCTTGGGACCCCCCACGGAGGAAGTGGAACCCAGAGTGGAGAGCCAGGCTCAGCCAGAAGGACCTGAGCTTATACTCCAATTCTGCCCCTGACAAGTAGTGTCATTTTACCCTAATACTTAGTTGCTCTGGAGCTTGGTTTTCTTATTTGTAAGACAGGCATGACAGTACCCTCCTCACAGGCTCTTTTTGGCTTAAATAGATTATGTATGTAAAGTTTCTTGAACATGTCACATTCAGCAAATATTCATTTCCATCTTCCAACCCTGAGTTGCTATGATTCTGTGACTTTCAGGCTGGTGAACGGGCTGTTAAGCCCCTTTACCTTCAGAAGCTTCTAGTGGGCAGTGCAGCTGAGTGGATCCAAAATGTGAAATGAGGGGTTTGGACTAAGCTAAAAGCCTGGCCACTTGCAGGAGTCTGTGGTTTCCTCGTTTAGATGCCCTAAGTTAGCGGTCTGCTTGAGCCCTCTGTGGTCTACACTGCAGGACCCCAGTCCTGCCCAGGGCAGTTTGCGAGTCTGTGGGAGACACACGCATTGTCCTCTGATTCTGAAAGGCCTGTGTAGCATCTGTAGGCAGGGCCCTTCTCCTGTCTGCCAGTCACCCCCAGCTCTGCCTCCCCAGTTCCTTCTTCAAGGGGCCGATTGGCAGAGGGGCCTTGTTATAAGGGGGACGCTGGGAGTGTTTCCAACAGCAGAGTTTTTCTTTACCCTTGTAAAGCAGTTTTATCCTGGATGAATAAGGGCCCTTCAGGCTACTCCACACAAAGGCAGATAAGCATGTACCAGTAAGGCTGGGGGGAAAATGAAAGGGTGTGTCTAGAATGTCTCTGCCACCCCCAAGCCGACAAGTCACATCAGTCCTGCTGTCAGACACCTCGGAACCAGAGGAATTGACTCCATTGGTGACCCCTGACCCCTCCCAACAATCCTAGGCAACCCTGGGACCTGGCGAGCTCCATCCCTGTGCTCTTCCTTGAACTAGAGGCTTCACCCAGTGGGCGGTGCTCAACACAGGGGAGTGAATTCCGAACATGGAATTTTCAGATTGGGTGGTGGGGCCTGGGGAGGGAGGGATGTTGGGGATGAATTGCAGGGGAAGGCTGGTCCTGCGATTCTTATGAAAATGAAATAAGAGGGAGAAAGAGTCTATTGGGTTTTGACATTTCCTAATTGTCACTTTTACACTAGGGGAGTAAATTCAAATTGCCCTCTTTTTAAAATTACATAACCCTTCTCCTGTCCTAGGACACTTATTCAAAGGCCTTCATTTGGGGTCTTGTGCTAATAACTGTAATGAGACTCTGGGAGGAGAGCTGCAGGACCGGGACCGGAATGGGGGGGTTTGAATAGGGGGAACACCAGTTAACGGGGGTCGGTCCTCCCTTCTGGCCCTCGGTAGAGGGAGCGTTGTGTGGCAGCATTGACAACGGAGTCTCGAAAGACGTAGTGAAACACAGCACAGCATCCCTGCAAAGCAGGTAATGTTTCCCACTTTACACAGTAGGAAACGATCCATGAGAGGGGATGTGGTTTACCAGGCCCGAGGAGCCAGGAAGTGGGGCTCAGACCCAGCCCTGCATTTTGATGCACTGCAATGGCCTTAGGCAAGAAGTGACTTAAAATGAAGGCCGTCTGTGCTCTTTCCCGGCCTTCTCTCCCCTTCCGCCAACAGCATGCACATGTCTAGGCTGAGCCCCTTGTCCTGTATGAAGAAGGTTTTCTCCCCACGTGGGCGTGCTGGTTCTTGTTTGGGCCTGGAGTGCAGAATCTCAGAAGCCCTATTGATGACACAGACACTTGGAGATGGATGCATGAGATAAGCCTGGTCAGGGCCAGGGGCAGTTTGACCCTCCCAGGTGGAAGATCACGGTCAAGGCAGATGTGAAGTGCAGAAGTCAACAAACTTTCTCTGTGAAGGGCCTGAAGGTAAGTATTTCCAGTTTTGAAGTTATACGGGCTCTGTTTTAAATGTTTTACTTTGCTGTCATAGCTTGAGTGTGACCAAAGACACTATGTACGCAAATGGGCTTGGCTGTGTTACAATAAAACTTTATTTACACAGGTCAGGGCCGGATTCAGCCTGCAGGCTATAGTGTACTGACCTCTGGCTTAGCGAACCAATCTTAATTGGTCAAACTCCCTTCTTAGTGTTGTCCTTAATTTTAGAGACAAAGTGCTAGAAAAGATGGAGTCTTTTCAGTGATCCTTAGAAGGTTGCTAACAACCATGAAAGGCCACCTTCAAAGAAAGAACTCCACCAAATGAAAGCAACAGGAATTCGGAGCTTTTACCCTCCAGCAGATGCTCAGAAATGAAGATTCTACTTTCTTCCCATTGTCCCTCAACGGAAGGCTGGGTGTTTTAATTAGCTAATGTTGGCAAATTGCTTTGAAGAAGATTGTAAAACGTTTTGTGCTACAAGTGCCAAGAATCCTAATTAGCTTTCCTTAAAGATACCACCTGGAAGTGTGATAGCTTGTTGCTAGAGGTCCAAGCCAGCAAGAATAACCTGCGGACCCAAAACCGGTTTTAAAGCAAACACAACTGAATACAATCGGATCTCTACATCGATATCACATTTTCTTCCTTCTCCCGAATCTGATTCCTAGCAGCTGGGATATTAAACCATGAAAGTCTGCTAGCGACACAGGGGCATGAAACAAATTAACCCATCCATTTGTTGCCGCCGATGTTGCCTTTTGGATTTTTAGCTTGTGCGTTGGAGGCCCTGCCCCGACGGGTCAAGGTTACAGGGAGGAGGAGGCTGGCAGCCACTTAGTCATACAGCAGGGCTGGCTCCCAGGTCCCCCAGTCTGAGAGAGACGTGTATATGCTGTCGCTCTTAACAGCTGGATAATGAATTTGCTCTCCAACACTCTTGTTTCATGTGGTGGCAGCGGCGACAGCAGCAGCATCTGATCTGTGTCACCATCAGAAGCAAGTGAGATGTAGTTAATATGGACCTTAGCCACTGACATGCATTGATTCGGAATCTCCAGGCTCTGATGAAGTCCTGCTAAATTGGGGGGGGCGGGCCCTGTGTGAGAGGATGTGGCAGGGGGCAGGGGTGGGGAGGGATTCCTCACCCTCACCACTGTTGACATTTGGGGCCAGATGATTCTTTGAGGTGGGAGAGGGGGAGGCTCTGCTGTGCACTGTAGGACATTGAGTAGCATCCCTGGTCTCTACCCACTAGGTGCCAGTAGCAGCCCTCATTCCCAGTGGTGACAACCCACAATGTCTCCAGATACGGCCTAATGTTCCCTGGAGGGGACAGTCGTCCTAGCTGAGAAACACTGGGTTAAGGGGAGGAGGGGGGCATGGAGTCACGTTTTTCAGGGATGCACTTGGACCAGGGACCTAGTGGAAAGTGGGCTCCAAGCATCACTCTTGACTCCTCTGTCACACCAAGTCCCAAAGGCTGTACCTTGACGGCATGTTCTGCACCAGACCACTTCTTGCCACCCCGCCTCTCCTGCTCTTGTTCAAGCCCCTACGTTTCTGGTCTAGATGATGCTAGCAGCCTCCCAGCTGGTCCTCCTGCTCCCCTTTGCTCCCCATAGGCAGAGGGACTCTCCGGAAAGGTGAGCGAGAGCATCTCACCATCTTGCCAGGAACCCCCAGGCACCCTCGCACTTAACACTGAAATCCCCAGTCCAACCACGTGCTGCGCCCTGTGTGCGCCTCCCCTCTGCCCATAGTCGTCCTTCACTCCCCTGGGTCTCTGCTCAAATGTTCCTCTCCAGGGGCTTTCCCGCACCCCTATCCTGAAGAGCACACCTCTGTCTTCTCTGCACCGGGGGTCCTCAGCCTTGGCACTAGTGACATTTGGGGCCAGACGATTCTTTGCAGTGGGGGCTGTCATGGGCGTTATAAGATGTTGAACAGCATCCCTTCTGCCTTCCCCACCAGATGACAGTGGACCCCCCCACCCAATTGTGACAACCAACAATGTCTCCAGACATTGCCCACTGTCCCCTGAGAGGCAGCATCACCCTGGTTGAGAATCACTGCTGTCCTGCAAGTGTTTTTCTTCACGGCGCTCTCCGACAGGACATCCTGTTTGTCTTCACTGGAATGCAAGCTTTAGGACGTCAGGACTTAGATTTTTCCCCTGCTATATTCTCAGGGCATAGAATAGTGCTTGGGACATAGTAGGTGTTCCGTAATTGTGTTGAATGTTATGAACTTCATACTTCTAAGCAACCTGTGAGGTGATGGGGTCATGGATCCGGGCAGGACTGACAAGCAGAGTGTGTCTTACTGGTTATAGACATCGAAATGCTGTGCCTTGGACACCTGCAAGCTCTTTAAAGCACAGAGAAATCTTTGGGAGCCCTAAGCTAGGGCTCTAGTGGAAGGGCAGCTACAGAGCCCCTCCCTGGAAGCACTTATTGCGGGGATAAGGTGCATTTTTCAGGGGCACCCAGATGAGCCTGCAGACCACACTTGAAGAGACTCTAGGCTCTGTTGAGAGTAAATGGTCCCTGGCCAGCAGACATTTCTCAAACTGAAGGGTTTGTGTGGTCTGGAGAGCCAGCGAACATTCTAGCTTCTGTTCGTGGATGCGTTGAGGATTTCTTTCCTGGCTACAGGTGATACCTGGAACTTGGCTGATGAGGGCGATTCTCCTCCTTTCCTTCATCCCCCTCAGCATCACCAAGACATCCAGATGGATGGCTCTGGTTAGGTGTGGTGAGCCCTACAAACACAGCCGTGCACCATCGTCATGGGGGGTTGGCCATGTGCAAAGCCACTTCTTCCTACTCCTGGTGCTGCTCTTCTAGCTTCTGGTGTTTGCATGTTATTTCTCCCACCCTCTATTCATAGCGGAGGGGACATACTGTAAAGTGTAGCAATTATGAGAAATCTGACTTCAAACTGAGACTCTTCCACTGGCCACGTGACTTTGGCAAATGACTTAACTTTTAAAAAACTCGGTTTGCCCATCTGTACAATGGGGATAATACCCAGCTCTCCGTTTCCTCCTGAGGATGCCATGAAATGAGCAGGGTTCCTCACCTGGCCTGGCCAATGTAAGTCCTCACTGAGGAGTTGCTGTTGTTATTTCCTGCCTACGGGCAGTGCCTTCCAGCTCAGCTCTCAGCAGGGTTCACCTGCCTCTTCCCTTTTCCTCTCGAATTTGGCTCCTGTTGCCTCTTTGGTGTGTCATCGTCCCCACTAGCAAGCAGCTTCCCCCTCCTGGCTCTCACCCCCTCTCCCTCCCTTCCCAGCATGCGTATCTCATCACTGTGATTACACCGTATTAGCCACCGTGATTGCTCCCTGCCCTGGCACCTCATTACTGAAATGAAGTTATAACATTAATGGGAGTCCTGCCGCTAACCCCTCTGCTCGCCTCTCCCGAAAACGCACTCCAGTGATTAGCAGGAGAGACACATGCATACATTCATTTTAAAACTGTTCCCCGGCGCCCACCTCCCTCCACATCTCCTCAGTCACTGCAGAGACGGAGGCCAGGGGGCCTTTTAGCTGCCAGTGGGTGGAGGAGGCAGTGAAGTCCTTCCCAACTGGGGCAGGCAGGATTTTGGGAGCAGCCAACTTTTCCCCCTAGAAAAGAAATGCATTCGGTTTTTTTTAGGGCGGGTGCAATTAAAAACAAAACCAACCCACAAACAAAAAGCCTTAGAGTGAAACAGACTGGGGGTGTGTCCTAGCCTTGCCACTTTCTCCTAGGAGACCTCTGTAAAATTGGTTTAACCTTCCTGAAGTGCAGTTTCCTCCTCTAGTGAAGGGGAGGATATGTCAGATGAGGAATGTGGAAGAGCCTAACGCCTCAAGGATCGCTTCCCTCCCCTCCCCTGGCCTGCGAAACCAGAGGTCAGGGGTGTCCACGGGGCTCCTTGAGGTATCCAGTGTTGGGATGGTGCTGAGCACGATGAAGATGAATTTCTCAGTGACGTATTATTATTTATAAGAACTTGGGTGAGACTCACTCCATCTTCCTGCCCCCTGCCCTGGGGAATCTGCAAATCCACAGACTGACAAATACCCTCCCTCACAGGGCTCAGGAGCTGGGCTCCTAGGTCCTCTCCTTTCCCGCATTTCCTCTGTCCTGATTAAAACTGGGGCCAGGATGACTCCCCCCGCCCCGCCGTGCAGCTCCCCCTCGGCAGCAGCCAAGAAAAGGGAGCAGGGGAACAGCAGAGAGAGGCGAGGGGCTGTAATGAGATTCACCGGCGCCCTCGCTCACCCTCCGTGTCAAGGAGACATTTTCAAAAAGGTTTGACACAGCATCCTCGCAGAGCCCTTTGCCAAAACGCAAGGTGGAGGCCCCCGGAGTACTTTAAGCCGGCTTCTGTTAACAGAGCGGCCCGTCTGCATATTATAATCACGCCGCTCCAATTCCCCGTTAAGCAGCTGTTCCCACAAAGAGGGACAATAGCTCAGCCCCACCCCTTTGAGAGCTGATTTCAGTCTTGTCTTTGCCGGTGCCAATTCTTTGATCAGTTTTCACTTAGGATCTGGAGGGCATGTTACAAAGTGCTTTGGGATGGCTGCCAACAGGCGCCTCACTGGAGCATGACAGGGGCCCAGAAGTGTCAGTGTTGGGAGAGAGACAGAGCTCACAGGATGCCTTTTAAAAAATAATTATACTTGAATTTTAAAAGCAATCTTCATATATGTTAGTAGATTCATTTATATGGAAAGCTATGCCAGTTCCTCTACCCTTTTAATATTTGATGTTGCATCAGCTTCCTTCACAGTTGGAATAAGCGTTCTCTGGCATCTTGGAGACTTTTGGGACTCCTGGGTTAAAGAAAAAGCAATGAGAGGCTGGATACTGTCATTTCTTTCCCATTCCTCACTGGCTCTCCTTCCTCCTACCCCTCAACCAGATGCTTTGTTGCTAAATTGATTGTAGAGGATCCCAGGGAGCAAGGCAGGAAATGGGGGGGGGGTGTCCAAAATAAATTTGGTTTGGTGGTGGTGGGAGTGGTAACAATATCTATCATTTATTTTATTTTTTTATTGTGATAAAATATACCTAATATAGAATTTACCATTTTAACTATTTCTCAGTGCACAGTTCAGTGTCATGAAGTACATTCATATCGTTGTGCAGTCTTCACCACCATCCAGCTCCCGAACTCTTTTCATTTTCCCAAACTGAAACTGTACCCATTAAATACTCACTCCCCTCCCCCACCCAGCCCTTGGCAACCACCTTTCTACTTTCTCTCTCTATGGCTTTGACTTCTCTAGGTACCTCATGTAAGTGGAATCATGCAATATTTATTCCTTACTGTCTGATTTCTTTCACTGAGCATAATGTCCTCAAGATTCATCCCCGTTGTGGCAGGTGTCAGAACTTTCTTTTCATAACTGAATAATATTTCATTTCTGTATATACTACATTTGCTTATCCATTCATCAGTGACGTCCACTTGGGTCGCCTCCCATTTATTGAATCTTACAGTTTCCAGCCAGCCACGTGAGGTATTTGCCTACCTACAGATATCGAATTTAATTCTCACCAATGCCATTTTATAGTTGAGGAAAGGGAGCCTGGAGAGATGAAGGGGCTTGCTTGAGGTGACTTGCTGTTAATTGTTGGGGCTGAGATTTGGTTTGGGGAATGTCTCACTCTAAAACTATAGTTCTCAGTCATACCAGGTTTGCTTAGGAGGTTCCTGGGCCCTGTCTTGACCTATTCTGGTCCAGAAAGTCTGCAGTAGGACACAGGAATTTGTGTCTTAACAAGCACCCTTCTCCAATACAGGTTATCAAGAACTAGAGTCTGCTTAATATGTGTGAAGTCTAGGGTTTTGACAACTATCCTATATGACCTTGTTCCTAAGGGAATTGGAGTCAGCTTTCCCCCAGACATTTTAAGATAAACAGAAGTGTTCTGTGTAGTAAAGAGAGAGTTGGGAGAGACTTCTGCATGCAGTCCATAAGGCATTCATACACAGGGGCATGTGTGAGGGCCTGCAGTTTGGGCTGCATGGTCACTTCTGAGCTTCCTAGCAGCCCAAGCAAGGAGTGAAACAAAATTAGCCACAAGATATATCCAGCTCATAACATAAAACGTACCACCAGGAGCACAGCTATTGTGTGCATTTGGTCTGAGGGCTCCTCACTGAGAAGACCCCGTGCTGTGATGGAAAATAGTCACAAATGCCCCTGAATCAGTTTGACAGGACTGTCCTAGGGCTTTGTCTTTAGGGCAAACTGAGGTGCGATGCTAACGAACCCTTCTGGTAGAGACAGACCTAGAGAAAACTGCACTGAGCCATTTCAAACCTGCTTTCTGCAGGGGTGTGATAGAGTTCTTCGTGTTCTAAAACGGATCCACTGGCTTTTTGTTAGATTGCTGGCCTGCCTCGGCAGCTCCATTCTTTCCAGCTCCTCTCCTGAGCCTGCAGGTCCCCCTGCCCTGGAGAAAAGAGCCCAGCGGGGGGCCTCTGCTTTAATGACTAGGATGCTTGTCTTTAAAGTTTGCAAAGCCCTCGGCCTCCAACCAGTGGCCAGTGTGGCCCTTCTCTCCTTCGGCATGCAAGAAAAGCTGCTGTCTGGTTGAGTGAGCTCTGCTATAAATCAAAGTGTCACCACTTAGCCAGTAGAAGTGATTTAATTAATCCGCTGTGTTGTCCCCTGAGCATCACTCCACCTGACTGCTAATCAACTTCCATCAGCAAGAGGAAAATACAGGTCCTCTTTTACTGAACCGCATTGCATGAGATGAAGGAAGAGAGGGAGGGGGAGAAAAAGTTAATTGCGGCACGGGAGCTCAAACTGTCACAAGAAAAAAGTCTCTCGTCTGGCATCTGCCTCTTTATACACTGTTGTCCCGTCTCGGGTGAGCTGCAGGAGAGGACCACATTTCAGTGATATTAATAGAGACATTATCTATTGTCCATATCTATTTATAAGAAATAATATCTTGCCTGGAAACCCTTGACAGCTGGCATATTGCAAAAAGCAACTGTTCTTTTATCATGGACCCAGTATTTAGACCTTAAAAAAGAAAAACCCACACAAAACCTTCATTGATAATCAGATAAGATTGAAAGTTTATGTATATATCTCTCGGGCACAGGAACATTTTTGACAGGTGACCACCCCAATTTCTGTCACATTCAGGTGAAATAAATGCAAGGCATTTCTCTGCAATGTAATTAGGCAGATCTAGTTAATGCTCTAGTGCTTTGAAGGTGAAATGAGCTTTTGTAATGAGAATTCCAAACCCAGGATACTTGAAACCTTTAATCTTATAATCTTTAACCTTATATCTCGAACCTCTTCATTAATGGGAGCTCGCATGGCTCCATTTTACAGTAGGAGAAACCGAGGCAAACAAGGGTCAGGGAAATTTCCAGAAAGTTGCAGAGCCAATATGAGTGTTCTGAAACTGGGATCCATCCCTTGTTGGGGTGGGGGGAGAGGGGGTGCCTAAGATTCTGTTTTAAAGCATGGGCTTATCTGGAATTGGATTCTTTTCTGATTGCTGAGCACTTACTCGATAAAAAGAAATTTATAAATTCTCTTAAGTAGGATAAAGACCAGAAAACCTTTCATCTGATCCAAAAAATGACATCTTGCATCAATTATGCATAAACCTTGGTTTTTCCCCATCAGAGGACTCCCCTTCCTCCATCCCCCCCACCCCAAGCAAACATGGAATTCCTGCCCAGGTTTTGTGGGTGAGTCATTGTCTTTAAAGGTTAGGGGCAGTGTATAGTTTACCTGCTCAGAACACTGTGTTTCAGCAAAGATGTGCTTGGGATCAGAGCCTCTGCTGTACTAAAGTTGATGGATGTGCCTTTTAAAAGAAAGAGAGCCCTGGAATCTAATTCCAGTAACTCTGAGTGCCCAGGGCCGTTAAGGACTTCCCTGGGTATCTCCACACGTGACCTCTTTATGTGCATTATCACTGCTGGGCCAGGGCCACCCCTACAATTCTGGATGGGTGACAGGGTGAATGACAAGGGTGCTTCTCCATTACTATTAGGTCAAAATCTGATTAAAATGGATATCTGGGGCAGCTTTAAAGGGAAAGAGCTGCCATAAGAGATGCGGAGATGTGTGTGGTCCGTCGAATGCTAGAGGGCAGTACAACCTTCTCCCGTACCCTAGGATGTGGCTTCTCTAGGCGGCTTTCCTCTTTCCTGAAGGAAGGCCAGGGCTGCCTGGGCAGAGGAGAGAGAGGGAGTCACTGGCTTCCACCAACTAAAGCTCATGGGCACCCAAAGGGCAAGTGCTCCCTCCTTGTAGAGGGCGAGGGCCTGCCCCAGTCTGTTGCTGGGGGGAGTGTAACAAGGGCTGGGATTGGAGCCCCATGGAGCTGGGTGGAATTCTGACTGAGTGCCCCTCTCTGGACTCAGTTTCCTTATCTGAAGAATGGGAATGCCCATCTCCCAGAAGGGACATCAGGATGAAATGAGATGGTATATGTAAACGTCCCCAGCACGGCACTAGGCACATAGGAGCTGGTGGATAAATGCAGCTTCTTTGTCCTCCCCTGCACCCTCCTTCCTCCACTCCCCCATTCTCTCATTCCTTTCACCGGCCCTAGAATCTATGCTACAAAGTGCTCGATTTGACAGAGGGTACTCAGATCCCAGAGTCATGCAAGGATCCAAATCCTGCCAAGGCTCCCCCTGCCCCCCCGCTCGCCCGCAGGCAGGCATCAGAGAGTGCCCACCCCTCAGCTCAGGGCGCTGAGACCCCCCTCTCTCCACCCAGCTCTCTTTTCCTTTCTTGCATTTCTACCACAGCCATTGAACCGCACTCCAGGCTGACGCTGGGCATGTGGGAGCCAGCCAGGGACCCCTTCATTGTGGCTTTGTTTATTTTTATACACAGTTTAGAAACATCTGTTCTGACATTTTCCGGGGTCGAAGACAGGAAGAGAACAAGGCTGATATTTCTCAGGTGCTGGTGCCCTAGTGCATCTGTAATTGGAAAGCAAAATGGTTGGGTTGCTTCTCCATTTGTCATAAACATTTCATTTGAAAGAGAAGGCAGTGTTATGGTGCCCAGGGGTCACATTGTATGCAAACAGGTAAACGCTAAAGGGAAGTCTGAGAAGTGAGAAATGGCAAAGCATTAAGAAACCCATGGCAAAGGTCGGTGCAACTTTCTTTGAGACAGAAGACGGGCCATGGGGAGATAGATGAGTGCAGCTCTTCTCTGCTTTCTTGAATTGGAAGCCTATTTTCCTTTTCTCAGTTAATCCCCTTCTTAAGGTGAACATGGTAAAGGTGGTGTCCGGAGGTTCACTGAGGGTAGGTGATGAAATGTATTCGTTCAGAAAATATTTACTGAGCACCTACTCTGCCCAGATCTGTGACACCGCTCATGCCCTAGGTAACATAGTTATAATACAAAGTGGTGAGTATCACCATGGACAAGTGAATTAATACTAAGGGAAGTCAGAGAGAGAGTCAGGAAAGGCTTCATGAGAAGTTTGCCAGGCAGAAGAGGAGGAGGGAGATCAGGGGATAGAAGGAAGAGCTTCTACCAAAACCAGAAGAGGTAACAAAAAAAGTGCTAGGGCTTCCCTGGTGGTGCAGTGATTGAGAATCCGCCTGCCGATGCAGGGGACACGGGTTCGTGCCCCGGTCCGGGAAGATCCCACATGCCGCGGAGCGGCTGGGCCCGTGAGCCATGGCCGCCGAGCCTGCGCGTCCGGAGCCTGTGCTCCGCAACGGGAGAGGCCACAATGGTGAGAGGCCCGCATACCGCAAAAAAAAAAAAAAAAAAAAAAAAAAAAAAAAAAAAAAAAAGTGCTAAAGCCATCAAATAGCATCATTCGATTATATACCGAACAGTGTGCTAACTGCTTTCTTGTTAAATCCTCCAACGTCCTGCATGGAGTAGGTGGTATTATCCCTGTTTTTCAGATGATGCTGGGGGGAGACTTTATTGCTCAGCAGAGGTTAAGGCTAATGTGTGGAGAACTAAGATTTCTCCCCAGCCCTGTCTGTCCCTTGTGCCCGCCATGCTTTCCACTAGTGCCGCACTGCGTGGTCTGACTCGAACGTGGATGATGAAGCTGGAGAGGTTAGAGGGACAGATTGCAAAGGACTTTTCTTGCTGTGTTATAGAGTTTGGACTTTTTCCTGTAGGCATTGGGAAGCCAGCACGGGTTTTTAAGTGGATATTGATTCCGTTACCAATGGGAGATGGGATGGGAGAAATACCCTATGCGAGACTGTGCCCAGAACCTTGACCGGCCGTCAGATTCAAGTCCTGCCCATCCGGCTTCTTGCCCAGCCTCCGGGTTGGCTGGCTGCTCAGCTGAAAGAACTAGACCATTAGGGAGGATGAGTCTCATAAGTGATGTGAAAAGAGAGCCTTTTTCTGTTCTTTATCTTTTTTGGCTTGGGTATGCCTTTTTGTTCTTTGCTATAAAGCTCACATAGGCATCTGAGATTTAAAAATATAATAATGTGGTATAAAAAGAGAAATGAAAGTAAAAATCGTCTTCCAGCTCATCTCATTCCCCAGGTGTAAGCACTGTTAACAATTTCTTGTATAGCTTTCCTGAAATTTTCTATTCAGGTATAAGGATATGTATTTACGTGTAACCTCTTTTAATTTTGTCTATTTCTGAACAACTAATACATGTACATGGTTCAACATTAAAAAGGGTTTTACTGCGAAAAGTCCCTCTCCTACTGCTGTCCCCAGTTTCTGTTTTCTTCCAATGTCACCATCTTCTTGTGTTTATGCACGTGCAAGCTCATACTTTGCACACGTGATGTCTGTTTTTCCTGTAAGTCCAAAAGCTGTGAAGAGTGCTGTCTACACCATTCTATCTCTTGCTCTTTTGCTTCATGATAATTTTAAAAATTCCAATATTTAGATAGTGCTTACCAACTGCCCCAAATTCATCTAAGTGCTTCTTGTATTATCCCACTGAATCCTGTGACAGGGGCAAGTGCTTACATCCCCATTCACTTGGAGGACACTGGGGCACAGAGAGATTGAGTGACTCACCCAGGTCATTCAATTAGCCCTGACTGTTGGGCTGGAATTGAAATAATGCAAGAGGGGAGATACCACTGGTAGTCAGGGCCAGTCTGAAGGTGTTCAAGTCTTGCTTTTTGGGGGATATCAGCGTACCTTGGAGATCTTTCCAGATCAACACATATAGCCTTAATTATTTTACATGGCTGGATACTTAACTTCAGTTACTTCATCATTTGCCTGTTGATAGATGTTTGGGTTTTGTCTAATGTTCGCCTACAAATAGTGCTGCTGCTGGAACTTCCTTGTATGTACACCTTGCAGTGCTAGAGCCAATGTACTGTAGAATAAATTACTAAAGTGGGCTTGCTAGTCACCAGGTATGCACACTTTACGTTTCAGAGGTATTGTTAAATTGTGCTCCAAATATCTGCACCAGTTTTCCCTCCCCAAGAATGTGTGAAAGTACCAGCCCCACATCCTCACCCTCCCTGGGCATTATCAACCTGTTTCATCTTTAACAATCTTCCTGCTGAAAAATTGGCTCATTGTAACGTGCATGCATTATGAGCGCATTTTTTCATGTGTTTATTTGGCCATTTATGTTTGTTTTTGTTTTGTTTTGTTTTGTTTTTTTGCGGCACGCGGCCCTCTCACTGTTGTGGCCTCTCCCGTTGCGGAGCACAGGCTCCGGACGCGCAGGCCCCGTGGCCATGGCTCACGGGCCCAGCCGCTCCGCGGCATGTGGGATCTTCCCAGACCGGGGCACAAACCCGTGTCCCCTGCATCGGCAGGCGGACTCTCAACCACTACGCCACCAGGGAAGCCCTGTCTTTTATAATAGAGATATATAAGAGCTCTTTGAATACTAAAGAAATATGTTACGAATATTTTTCTAGTTTATTGTTTGCATTTGTATTTTTTTTCCACCATGGAGGAGATTTTAATTTTTATGTAGTTAGATATATTACTCTTTAATTTATGGCTTTTGTGTTTGCCTTTTCCTCTCCACAATTATATATTTTTTTAATGACCAATTTTTTTCTCCTTAGCCTTTTTATGGCTTTAATTTTTAAATTGAACGCTAGTGTGTTTGGAATTTATTTTGGTGTGAGGAGTGATATAGGGGTCTGGCTTAATTTTTGCCTTTGAGGGGAACCTGTTTGGACTCCTTGGTGACCAGGCTTCACCGGATTGGGGGGGGACCACTAGCAGAAGTCTGGAACTGGTGGGAGAATTTCCAAAGGGCGGGCCAGCGCCACAGCATGCTGGGGCCTCAGCCCCCAGGGGCTGCCGGAAACCCAGAGTGGCCAGCCCTCTGGGCACCTGGAGGAACAGGGACTCCTCTGGGGTGCATATCTGAACCAAACACAGAGCCCTTATTGTCATAGGGAGAGAAGTGCATCTTATCTGTCTCTGTATATTCTCAGTGCTGCCCTCAGGGCCTGGCACAAGCTTGGTAATTGTCACGTTGTATGGAATCAACTAATTCTGACCCCCAAGCTGCTGCTCATTTGGTGCATTGTGACCCTGGGTTGTTGAGTGCATCCCTCCACGTCTCTTGAGCCACAGTGTCCCCATCTGTGAAGAGAAGATGGGTGATCACAGTACTTAACCCAGGAGCTATTTCAAGGGGTTTCTAGAGTAAAGGGAGAAATGGGTGTGATTGTGCTTGATGAACCCCAACGAGCTCTGTGGATGGAAAGCTGAAACTCTCAGCCACTCTCTGCTGCTATTCATATGTCTTAGCCTGTTATCAGTTGAAGTTGTAAAAATTACAATTCATCTCCTTGTGGGACATGGCTTTTTTATTTTTTAACTCTTAATGAGAAAAGGCAGCTTCTAAACTTTTTTTTTTCTGAATGCGTTCTTATACCTGCCAAAAAGTTGTCTACCACTATCCCCAAACCTCTGACATTTGAGAAAGTAAAGATGGGCTCAGAATGGGAAGGTCTGTATAAAGCAGAATCAGGTACCTACAAGGAACTGACCAGGGAATTCACTTACGGTTCACATGGAAGAAAGTCCTGTGCACTCAGGCTTGATTTGATCCTGGGTGAGACTTGGGCCACTTCCGTGCTTCAGTTTCTCTCACTTGGTTAAAAAAGAGACCTCACACCCAAGAAAAATAAATCTAGAATAGCCATCTAGACTAGTAGTCAAGAGGGTAGGTTCCAGAATCTGACCGCCTAACTTCAAATCCCAGCTCCACCATTTACTGGGTGACTTTGGACAACTCACTTAGCTTGTTTGTCATGGGGTAGGTGAAAACCTGAGTACCTAAGGAGCTTAGAACAGAGCCAGGCATACAGCAAGTGCTTAATGAATGCACCTATTATCATCTTCAAAGATTTCATTGGAATTGACAGCCTGTTATATATCAAGTCATCTTTGTTTGATAGTCCCACAGGAGGTTGTTAGTTTCAGGGGCGGTGGATACAAAAAATAATTAGAGGGATGGTCCTCAGAGAACCTAAGAGATATGCTCAGATAGGAGAGATGCCACAAACACATATGAAAAGACTGTAGGCTTGGGACTTCCCTGGTGGTACAGTGGTATAGAATCCGCTGGCCAATGCAGGGGACAAGGGTTCAAACCCTGGTCTGGGAAGATCCCACATGCCGTGGAGCAGCTAAGCCCGTGCGCCACAACTACTGAGCCTGCGTTCTAGAGCCCGTGAGCCACAACTGCTAAGCCCATGTGCCACAACTACTGAAGCCCGCGTGCCTAGAGCCTGTACTCTGAAACGAGAAGCCACCGCAATGAGAAGCCTGCACACTGCAACGAGGAGTAGCCCCTGCTTGCCGCAACTAGAGAAAGCCTGCGTGCAGCAACGAAGACCCAGCACAGTGAAAAATAAATTAAAAAAAAAAAAAAAAGACTGCAGGCTTAGGGTTGCAGACTCTAGCGCCTATAGAGGACAGACAGGCATCAGACAGGAGTGATACATACTATCTATATAAATCATACATATATGATTGTACACATTAAATCACAAAGGAATAATCTTTTTCTCCATAAAGAAATATGCTTTCTCCATTTGTCTTGAAGTTTGCTCAGCTAGATTTCCTCATGTTTGGTGGAGGCCTGGCTGCAGAGAGATGGTTCTCTAGAATCATAAAAACAACAATGCATGTAAATGACCCATGACAGCTGAGCCTGGCCTCAGAGCCAGGTAGACGAAAGGGAACCGTGGGGTCTTGGCAACTGCAGTAGGGTGACCCCATCTGAAAGGGCAAGTACTTGTGAGTCTAGAGCTCCTACATTTTCAAGAGAAAGCAGAAATCAAGATTTTTATCATATTTTTAAAATGTTGGATACAATAATTTTATCCAACACAGCATGCCTGTGGGGATGAATTTGGCCTCTGGGCGCCAGGTTTGCACCTTTTGCATATGGCCTGTCTCATAAGTGTACAGATGTGCAAATTCACGCACATTGCAAAGTTGTCACGTAAGAAGCATTGCCTAGCTAAGCAATTTTGTTTTTCCAAATCATTCAGGTGTTGTCTCTTCACAAATTCCACCTCATAGGCTGCCATGATCCCTTCACACAAAACTGCCTTTTAGGAAAAGATAAAATGGAAAGCATAGTGTGTTTTCATACACTGTTAGGTTAGAAGAAAGTTATGCAGGGTTTGAAGTTGTGGGATAATCAGTGCAATTGCAATTTTATTTATTAATTTTTTTAATGGTACGCGGGCCTCTCACTTTTGTGGCCCCTCCCGTTGCGGAGCACAGGCTCCGGACGTGCAGGCTCAGCGGCCATGGCTCACGGGCCCAGCCTCTCTGCAGCATGTGGGATCTTCCCGGACCGGGGCACGAACCTGTGTCCCCTGCATCGGCAGGCGGATTCTCAACCACTGCGCCACCAGGGATGCCCGCAATTGCAATTTTAGATGTTACTTGGTTGAGCGTGCCAACATTCACAGCAGCATTACTCATCATAGCTCAAAGGTGGACACAGCTCAAACGTCCATCAGCTGATGAATCAATAAACAAAATGGGACATAGCCATACAATGGAATAATATTTGGCAATGAAAATGAATGACGTGGCACAGGTAGATGCTCCAACATGGATGAACCTTGAAAACATGATGCCAAGTGAAAGCCAATCCCCAAAGATAACATTGTATGATTCTATTTATATGAAAGGTATAGAATAAGCAAGCTATAGAAAGAGAAAGGAGATTCGTGGTTTCCAGGGGGTGGAGGGAAGGGGAACTCGGGACTAACTGCTATTGGTACAGGGTTTCTTTTAGGGGAGACAAAAATGTTCTAAAATTAGATTGTGGTGATGGTTGCATGACCCTGTGAATGTACCGAAACCCACTGAGGTGTGTGGTATGCGAATGGTGTCTCAAAAAGTTGTTTAAAGAAAAAGATTATATGATTCATTCTTTGGTGCTCTTTGGTGTTCTTTGCCAGGTACAGGTACAATATCAGTCATCCCTGAATACAAAGGACAGTGACATAATTAGTGATAATTACAGCCTATTAAATGCATTGGCAGTCAGTTGCCATAGGCAAAGATAATGCAGTTATCTTTGACATTGGAGCACTGGATCATTATTATATTATTTACTAATATTAAGTTCAGAATCCATATCCAGCAGTGTAAACAGTCTTGCTAATTTTAGGTCTGTGAGGACAGGGGAATTTTAAGAATGCTGGTGCCTCTTCCCATAATCTGCCTCATTCCGGCAAAGGGAAGCCTGACTGCTTTGCCACCAACCCAGAGTCAAGTGTGAACCCAGAGGTCTTGGCTCGTGGCCACTGGTCCATCCTGTTTGCTACCACTTGGGGGTTGTGTGTGTGTGTGTGTTGGGGGGGGTGGTTATGTTTTCTTTTTGGCTGCCAGTCAGGCCTCCCCTTTATCCTCTTCACCCTCCAACCCCATCTATGTAACCCCACCAGTGAAGGTGAACTGGACAGTCCGCTCCGCCTTTGCTGAGTGGAAATGAATGAGGGCAGCCAGATGGCCAGAACCAAGTGCCACATCTGGCAGCAGCCTCATCTGCTTTCTCTTAACGGTCTCCTGTTGTCCTCCAACCGGCTCCATGCATTTCCCATCCGCAGAGAGCACCAGTGGCCATGCAGACCATCCCGGGGGGCCAGGCACCACTCTCCAGTCCTGTTGCCAAGTCTCACTACTTTCCCCCAGAGCACCTTGCCCAGTGATTCAAGCTGGCTTGGCCAGTTCCCCGAGTTCATAATATATTTGTGTTGTTCCCCCTCCTCTTCTCTGAACTCTGAGGTCAGTGCCCCTTCCTATTGCTTTTTTGCTTGCTCCAGTGTTTCACTCTGGACTGTCACTTAGCACGCTTCCTGCCTGAATAGGCCAAGACCTGCTAATGAAAGTCCCCCTTCACTCCGGGGGGCCCTTAAGCATTAATGGCCTCTGGAAGCAGATATTGTCTGACTTCCGGGAGTCTAAAGTGCTTGACCTGCACATAATTACAAAATGACCTACCAGACAAGGAAATGTTTGTTTACACTCCATCTCTGTCATCCCCTCCGGCCACCCCCCCAAGGGGAGAAGTTTGGCAAGGTCCATTCCCCCAGGTCCATTGTGAGTCTTTCCTCTTGGTTTCCGTCCTGTCCCCTCCCCTCGGACCCGCCAGTGAGGCGGGCAGTTAAAAGCAGATCGAGTGAGTGTTCTTGCTGAAAAAGTAGTCTGAGTTGTGTAGGTGGATTGCCTTCCATCACACCTGCAGCGTGTATCTCTTGAACTTATAAGATGAGCCAGGTGCCATGTCAGACACAATGCTGTCGGAGCATGTCTGATGTGGTTCCTGCCCTCGTCAAACTTGCAGTTTAGGGAACAGATGCAAGATGAGAACTGCAGTAAATGTTCTGATGGAAGAGTTCAGGGCATCTTGCAAGCATTTAATGGGGAAACCTGACCTAGTGGTACTGGGAGGTTGAGGAGGTCAGAAAAGGCCCACGCTGCATTATTCAGGCCTTGGAGGACCCTGTTCTCATTAAAAAAATTACATTTTACAATGGAGTTAGTATAAACCCAGGCTAGATTCATCAATATATAGTTGTTATTATAATCACTTTGTTCTTCTGATTTTAAAAGAAATTAAGCATTTTTCTCACGGGCCCCTAAAGGTATTGTGGGTCCTCAGCTGTGTCTGATGGAGAAATTAGCTCAGGAAAAGCTGCCCTGAGGAAGAAACAACTGAATTGAGATCCGAGGAATAAACAGGAGTTAATTCAGTGAACCAGGCAATGGAGACAGCATATGCAAAGGCCCTGTGGCTGAGGAACTGACCCTTGGAGAGTGTCAGTGACGTGTAGTGCAGAGAACAAGGGGACGCAGGGATAAAGTGAAACTAGAGAGAAGGCAGGACCACGTGGGCCATGAATGTCATTGTGATCTTTACCCCAGGGCAGTGGGAGATCATTGATAAATTTCAAGCAGAGGGGAGTTTCCCTGGTGGTCCAGTGGTTAAGACTCCGAACTCCCAATGCAGGGGGCCCAGGTTCGATCCCTGGCATGCCACAACTGAAAAAAGATCCCTCATGCCACAACTAAAAAAAGATCTCACATGCCGCAACTAAAGATCCCCTATGCCGCAATGAAGATCTTGCATGCCTCAAGGAAGATCCCACAGGCTGCAACTAAGACCCGGTGCAGCCAAATAAATAAATAAATATTTTTTAAAAAAGTTTCAAGCAGGGGGGTTTGAATGACTTCTGAAGATATTAATAGGAAAAGCTGACTAGAAAACCGTAATGCTCTCCACCCCCAAATTCTCTCTATTGAATCTAATCAACAGAATGAGAACCGTTCTGGAATTGGTCAGGCATCAATGATACTCATATTAAGAAGAAATTGAGACATGGCTGCTGGTCTGTGGTTAGTGGAGAAGAGAAGACAATATTTGCCCCCAAATTTTGTTATGCTCCCCCATCCTGGATCGGGTCCTCAGGAAATAGATTCTGAGACAGAGATTGCGTGTGGCTTTATGGGGGTGTGCTCTGGGGAAAAGCATCTGTAAGGATGTGAGGGCAGGACCGAGCAGATGCAGCAGATGTGTCAGGCATTCCCATGGGGCTCCCTGGAGAAGCATCACCAGTGGAGGCCAGGGAGCAGGGCCTTTGCAACTGCCGGATGAGGGCTGCCACAGGGGCGGCGGAGAGTCTCGGGCGAGCAGCTCTGAGGGCAGTTCCCGTGGAGGGTCTCAATGTCCAGCAGCCAACACCACTGGCCCCTGGGGAATGCACGTTTTCTATAAAGGGCCGGATAGTAAATATTTTTAGCTTTTGGGGCCATACAATCTCTGTTGCAACTACTCAGCTCTGCAGTTAAGGCACAAAAGCAGCCGTAGACACTACATCATGAGTTGGCATGGCTGTTGGCCCATAAAACTTTTTATGGACAGAAATTTTAAATTTCATATGGTTTTCATGTCTCACAAAATATTCGTCTTTTGTTTTTTCCCCCAACCATTTAAAAGTGTAAAAACCATTCTTAGCTTGCAGGCCTTGGACCAGGGTTGGCCTGTGGTCTGTAGTTTGTGACAACCCCTGGCCTAGAGGGATTTAGGAGATACAGGAGTTGGAATCTTTGGTGTTTGAGTTGTCAGCTGTAGGCTGATTGACAGGGGACTTTTCCCTTCTACCTTCAGCTTTCTTGTCAGTAAAATAGGAGTAACTCTGAAACCCCAGGTCCCGAGGTTGTGGTCGAGTAGGGCTGGGGGCGGGGGCAGGCTCTGTTAAAGCAGTTGTGAATCACATTCAGAATATTGAGTACCGCGGGTACATTTTGCCATCAGTACCGCCCCTCAGGCCCGAGCCATGCGTGAGTCTAAAGAAGGTGAGCGTGTCTGATAAGGCACCTGGTGACATCCTAAAAGTGTACAAGAGGGAAACGGAGTCATGGCTGGTTGAGGATTTGGGGGAGTTTTCCCTAGTGTGAAAGTCACTTGGGGCCCAAACCCAAACCAGACGATTTCCTTTCCTGTTTCTCTTTCTGGAGGGATCAGTAGCCCACTCTCCCCACCTCCCTCCCTCCCTGGCCTTCACTTCTCACCCTTTCACACTCCTGTGCGTTAGCAGCCCTTGTGACCGCTGGACTGGTTTTCCAGAGCTGCCTGCAGGAGGCCTCCGAGCACTTTCAGATGGAAGGCCACAGTCTCCCTGGCAGCCTCCTCTCCCCAGCCCCACACGAGCGAGCGCAGATGACCAGTACGCAGCCCAGGAGGCTCCGAGGGAACATTCGGTCTGGGTTAGTGACCGAAGACCCACAGGTTGCAAGAAGAAACTGATAGAACATCAACCTTGAGTGTCACCCCCGGCTCGACCTCTTTCCTCTGCAGGTGCGAGTGCCCCTCAGCCTGCTCTCGCAGCTCACATCGCTGTCAGCTGCTGTCCGATTCAGGGGTCAGGAAGTGGTTGGGAGGGAGCAGAAGGCCATTTTAGGGAGCCGCAGTTCCCACAACGTGTTGCGGAAGTCAGTGGCCCTCCTGAGTGTCTGCAGTCACACCTGACCCTGGGGCTGGCTCTCTGCTTCCGGTACAGCGCGACTTGGCTACTACCGCGCCTTGTCATTTGTTGTCCCATTTAGCTGGTTCACTTGCACCCCACCCTTGTCCTTGTTCTGTTCGATTTCCTTCCTCTCTTACTCTGGAATTATTCTGGTTCTCGTGGGAGGAAAAAGGTACAGCGTTTCCATCTGTCACCCAGTGGTTGTCTGGGTCCTCAGAGGCAGCACATTTGTGACAACTGGCGCTGAAGGAGCTGGGCGATCTTTCTGTTCCCTTTCTGCGTTCTGTATGCCTGGGTCCGAGTGCCATTTTCATTTCTGCCCCTTTAGTCCTGGGATGAGTTTTCTTCCGACAAAGTCTGTTAGCCTTGTTGAAAATAGTTAATGGATAGTTAGTGGATCAATTAGATATCAACTCCTGCAGGCTCAGGAGCATGTCTTGTGTTTATTTTCCTGTGTCCCTGCAGTGCCTGGAATAAACTAACCTTCTAGGGTCACCTATTGGTTGACGGACAAGTCTAGTATTCCACAGGTGGACTCTTTCTTGGATCCCACCCCCCCTCTGCCACCTCTGTTTCTTGGGCTTTTATAATAATTTCTTATTTCACCTCCCTGCCCTCCCCCATTCTCTGGATGGTTCAAATATTTGAGCCTATAACTTCCATTTTTTGGCCTAAGTCTGTTTGGTGGGGCAGCAGGGAGCCCTGATATTCAGATTTTCCTGGACTGTGTGAGGGTGAAGGGGGCCCATTTCTCATCCATCTTCATATCTTCATTGTCTATCACAAAGCCCAGCTCTTAGTGCACATTTAACAATGTGTGCTGAGTGAGGGAGGGAGGGAATGAATGAATGAATGAAAAGGAGGAACCTCTTTAACTCTGCCTGCCTCTGCCTGCCTCCAGCTCGCTCTAACCCCAGCCAGGAAGAATTCTTCTGACTCCAAGCAAAATCTTCTGACTCAGCGTCTACCAGCATATATTGCAAAATCCTCCTCAAAGGAGGGATCCAGAGGGGGCCAGCATCAAATGAGTTTGAGCACTGCTGCCTCCTCTTTCTATATTTCAAGACTGACCATGCACTTTGGTATTTAAAGCCTCAGAGACATCCCACATTTAGAGATCTCCTTAGCTCCGTTTAATCCCAAATTTCCCAAACTCATTTGACCCTGGATCTCTTGTTCTCAGAGAATCTCCCACAACTAGTCTTCCATAACTTAAGAGGTTAATTTGTACACCTGGTATCCTTATTTATAGAATACAGTAATACAATGCCTGATGCCTCAATAGAATGATCTTCACTGGCAGCCCCTGATTGTCTGTTTAGGTCATTTCTAAGAATAAATGGTCAGTCCACAGAAACACGCATTAGCAATGCAGACATGCACAGAAGTGAACGTATTGAAATGACACAGATGTACGTAGTGATGCATCCTCATGGATCCCCATGATGCGACATTCACTGGCATATCCATTCCCATGCTTGTTTATTCATTCAACAGACACTTAATGGAAGCCCATTTGGGGACAGGCACTACTCTGGCCGCTGGGGATGTAATAGCGAGCAAAGCAGACATAGTCCCTGAGCAGCAGATGTGGGTATAAAGAAATTAACGGATGAGACTGTGCCTCCCAACAGGTATTGGGAGAAGCAGGCCTTCCCCCCCACAGTCCTTATCCTTCAATTAAAGGAGACTGTTGGAATCTTTAAAGATCCCTTCCTGCTCACAAATAGATTGTTCTATGGAATACGATGATTTCTGTGAAGGCAAGAGCGTGCCTCAGATGCTCATTTTATATAAACAATGTGTTCTGGATTTAATTTGTATAAATAAAAATTTGTTAAAAGTATAATCCCATTATCTAATAAATGTACATTTTCTTTTTGAGATGTTTAATCCTCATTTCTAATTGAGCTAATGATCACAGTGATACGGGAACAGTTCAGTATTGAAGTCTACCCTCCTCCACCATAGATAATTGCTAATTGTTTTTTATTGTGGTAAAACAAAAACACATAACATTAAATTTACCATCTTAACCATTTTAAAATGTACGTAGTGTTAACTATATTTACATTGTGTGCAACAAATCTCTAGAATTTTTGACCCTGCAAAATGGAAACTGTGTACTCACTAAACACTTACTCCTCTTGCCCCCTTCCCCCCAGCCCTTGGTAACCACCTTTCTCCTTTCTCTTTCTTTGATTTTGACTATTTTAGATAGGTACTTCATATGAGTGAAGTCATACATTATTTGCCCTTTTGTGTCTGGCTTATTTCACTAAGCATAATGTCATCCAGGCTCATCCATGTCAAAGCATGTGACAGGATTTCCTTCTTTTTTAAGGCTGCATAATATTCCATTGTATGGATATAGCACATTTCCTTTATCCATTCATGTGTCGATGGATACTTGGGTTCCTTCCACCTCTTGGCTATGGCGAATAATGCTGCAATGAACATGGATGTGCAAATATCTCTTCAAGATCCTCCTTTGAATTCTTTTGGATATATACCCAGAAGTGGGATTGCCAGATCATACAGTAGTTCTATTTTTAAATTTTTGAGGAACTTCCATACCGTTTGCCATAATGGCTGCACCATTTTATATTCCCACCAACAGCACACAAGGAGTCCAACTCCTCCATATCCTCACCAACACTTGTTACTTTCTGCTCTTTTGATAGTAGCATCCTGACAGGTGTGAGGTGATATTTCATTGTGGTTTTTATTTGCATTTCCCGTGATGTTGAGCATCTTTTCATATGCTTGTTGCCCATTTGTATATCTTCTTTGAGGAATTGTCTATTCAAGTCCTTTGCCCATTTTTTAATTAGGTTATATGTCTTTTTGTTGTTAAGTTGTAGAAGTTCCTTACATACACTGGATATTAAACCCTTATCAGATATATGGTTTGTAAATATTTTCTCTCATTCTGTAGATTTCCTTTTCACTCTGTTGATTGTTTCCCTTGAAGCACAGAAGTTTTTACGTTTGATATAGTCTCATTTGTCTATACTTGCTTTTGTCATCTATGCTTTTGGTGTCATATCCATGAAGTCATCGCCAACTGCAGTGTCCTGGAGCTCTTCCCCTTTGTTTTCTTCTAGAAGTTCTATAGTTTAAGGTCTTACATTTAGGTATTTAATCCATTTTGAGTTAGTTTTTGTGTCTGGTGTAAGCTAAGGGTACAGATTTGTTCTTTTGCGTGTGGATATCCCGTTTTCCCAACACCATTTGTTGACGAGACTGTCCTTTCGCCCACTGTGTCAGTAACTGCTGATTTTTCAATCAGAGCTTAAATGGACCAGGATAGCAGTGGTAGTGGTAGAGGAGGGTTTGTTAGCATTACCTGGGCCCTAGGGACATCTTTCAACTAACTCCCCTCTCCAGTTTGCCTGGGAGTGGGAAGCATGGGGACTGGCCAGGTGAATGTTGAAAAAGCTCCAGGTGATCCAGTACTTGTGCCCCTCTTCTTCTGGTTAAGAGTCTAGAAGCAACGGAGGAAAGAAATCACTAAATTGGCTAGAAGGGTCTCTGTGCAGGGTAGAGACACTTTGCCCCATAGGAGTCCGCTTCGCAGATGTGGACTTTGTTCCTGCTGGGTTTTCTCAAAGCAGGGTGCACCTGTGAGCTCTCCGGGGGCTCGTGGATCTGGCTGCCCAGGTACTGAGGAAGCAGTGCTGGCTGCCCTGTACCTGGGCAGTCTGGGGAGCACTGCCCCCATGTGCAGCTGCCTCCAGTCTGCACATGCATTTGAAAGGCCTTCTTGGGAGGGAGGGAAGGAGGAGCAGCTGGAGGGAAGAGGGGAGGAAGGACAGACAGTTCGTCTGCGTGGAAGGCAGCGAGTGCAGGTGTTTGCAGCAGCAGATGGCAGCCTGCCTCCTTGGACCCCCGGAAATGAGAGGGAGGGGAGGCCAGCCAGGCTCCTGTGGAGCTGCAGCCGGGAGCGGCAACGCCCACCTCAGTGTATATAACATGCACATCTGCTCCTCCCCTCCTATCGATCCAAGGCCAGGAGTACACAGGCATCTCAGAGAGCCAAGTCGTAGCTGCGGGCTTACTAGTGCTTCTAAACGATTGTCGCCCAGAGGCTGTGCTGCTGCATTTCTGAACACCTCCACTTTGGCCGCTAAGTGGATGAGGGAGCGGCCCAGAGCATCTAGCTTTTCCTGCTGGAGAAGGCCATTCACAGGCTGCTCAGCCCTTCAGAACCCTGTAACTTTATGTTTTGATTTTTTTTTTTTTTTTTTTTTCGCGATACGCAGGCCTCTCACTGTTGTGGCCTCTCCCGTTGCGGAGCACAGGCTCCGGACGCGCAGGCTCAGCGGCCATGGCTCACGGGCCCAGCTGCTCCGCGGCATGTGGGATCCTCCCGGACCGGGGCACGAACCCGTGTCCCCCGCATCGGCAGGCGGACTCTCGACCACTGTGCCACCAGGGAGGCCCAGAACCCTGTAACTTTAGATCAGGCGGAGGAAGAAAAGAAGTCCAGAAACAAAGCCTGAGCAGCCTGGGTGCAGCAGAGCTTATATCCCTTACTCTCAGTGAAGGCACTATTCTCTGGCAGGCAACCCAGTGGTGGGTGGGAGGTGGAATGGGCAGGAGATGAGTGGGGGTAGCAGGGAAAAGCAGGTACCACCACTCTGTGTTCACAGCAAAGCATAACTTCCCCATCAGCATCTCTACTGTACTTCAGAATCCTCCTCAACACAGCTCTTCAGGAAGCTACCACTGGCCAATTGGCATTGGCCCTGGAGAGGGAGAGGGAGACCTGTCTTGTAGGGTACTGATCCTGGTTCTGCCTCAGTGGCCTCTGCTCCTCTGGAGGAGTCCCTACACCCTGGAGACCTTAATTGTCCCAGCTGGAAGAAACAGGAAAGTTACTCCACCCCAAGTATTTGTTCTCTCTTTGCACGGTGGCTGGAACAGAAGTCCAGAAGTCCCTGCTCCCGAGTTCTGTGTGGTGTGGAACCTGGGAAATGTGGGAAATCATCTACACCAAATTGAAAGGGAAGGGATGGGGCAGGGGTATGTGTGTCCAACGTTATGAGCGACCGGGGAGATGATAAAAGCCCCCCTCAGCGCGCCTGCACGGGCCACGTGTAAGTTCATTCAATGCCCCCAATCACCACGGAACTAACCCCCAAAACCTTTCCTATTCCACACATAAGGAAATGGACTCTCAGCCAGGGTTAACCCGTCCACACAGCTGCTGCTACTACTACTACTACTGGGCCCGCATCAGATCTCAGGGAAGCTGGGTGTAAAGTCCACGTTTTTAACCACTGTTCTGTGCCACAAAACAAACAAGCAAAAACAAACCAAAGGCCAAAAGCCATTTTCACCCACCAGACTGACGACAAATAATAGGTTTGATACAATCAGTCAGGATGAGGCAGTGGTGGAGGGCCTGCACCTAATTACGTCCAGGAAGGCCTGGAGGGCTAGGATTGGGGCTTGAGGTTGGTGGGCACTTTCATCTTATCTGTGTTTATTTTGCAATGCAGAATATAGTTGCACATGGCTTGGGTTCATAACTCATGAGAGAGAGAGAGAGAGAGAAAAGTGAAGATGGTCAGGAGACGAGAGCCAAAGATAGATGGAGGGTTTTCAGAATCTAGAACTGCCTTTGAATGTGACCTCTTGGCTGCAGAAACTGATGGCTTTGAGCCTTGGAAGAGCTCGTGCTTTTCTCAGCACACCTTTCTTTACTGAGGACTCCTATATTCGAGGCTCCAGGTTGGGCTCTCATCTCTTTCCATGCAAACCCAGGGTGTGTCCTGGTGGTACTGTCTCACGTCTGTCCCCAGTCTGGGTGCCTCTGTGGCGATGAGGTCATGGCCACATACAGGGAGGAACCGGTTTACCCCTCAGCTTCGATTTGTGATGGGCTGTTCCCCCAGAGCAGCTGCTGCAGCAACATTTACTTTGTACAGTGGCCAAGAGAGAGTGAGAGAGAGAGAGAGCGAGAGCGAGAGAGAGAGAGAGAGAGAGAGAGAGAGGGAGAGAGAGAGAGAGAGAGGGAGAGCAGCCGAGCCAGCAAGAGTAAGTGCGCATGAGCCTACCCCATTCCAAAATGTTTCTGACAAAATCTGGCACTCCTGGTTCTAATCAAAATACTGAACTTTGGAACAAATTAACATTCCACAGCCCTCACAGGGAAGGAGAACTCAGCCGAGACAACTTCAGTTCACAACCACAACAAAAATAGCTTCTCCCGGGGAAGACACAGTCTGCTAACAAGGTCACTTTTGTTTTGCTTCCCCTGCCATCTGGCTGAGCGGCACCAGCGGCTGGATTTGGTACCGGCGTCTTCTGCCGAGAGTGGATGGGAGCCGGGTGGCACTGCAGAAGGCTCCTCAGCCTCCTGGCAAAGGGTGCCGGCACAAAGTTACCTTCAGACACCCCCCAGCAGGCACGCGGGCAGATGGAGCCCCGGCTTCACCCAGCCCGACTCTGCTCTGAGCTCCGAGTGTGCAGAAGGTGTGACACCAGCAGACAGCAACAAGCAGGTGGGAATCAGGGGAGAGCGAAAAACACGACAGGATGGGAAAGCTATCTTGGTCTTGAAAAACATTCCAGGACTCAACGTAATGCTCGTTCTGGCAAGTCGGGAGTCTGAGTTCCAGAAGGCGAACAAAGAAGCATGATTTTGGTTTGGGGTTTGGGTTTTTTTCTTTTTTCTTTTTCTCTTCCCTTCTGCTTGCAAGATTCAGCTCCTTTCAGTCATTATCAGGGACCTGCAGTAACCTCCCTTGGTCTGTTTCCTCGTCTGTAGGACGGGAATCACCTGCATGCTGTGGGTGAAAAAAGCGGATGTCATTGCTTAAGGGTGCCTGGCTGGGGTTCTCAGAGAACACACGTGCTCTCTGACCTGGTAGCCCAGGAGGGCTTCCATGTAGAAAGACCCCTTGATAGCCCTCTGCAGAACTTATACATGACAATGGTCTGCCCAGAGTTGCTTCATTTTGAAGGTGTGGAGCTGGGATTTGAACACAAGCATTTTGCTTACAAAGATGCTGCTGCTTCTTCTGTATCAATGATTTTCAATCTTTTAAAAAAAGATCAAAAGCCATGAATATCCACAAGGGGTACATGACCTACTAAAACCATGCTCCTCCTATGAGGAGTCTAGGGATCTTGGTTAATATCATAGTAGACCTGCTGGGAAAACAGACAAACAAACAAATAAACAAAGCTTTAGTAAAATGGAGAAGGAATCTTTAAAATGACCTAAAGCCTCCCTACCCTTAAATGAAGGAAAATAATTTCATTAGAGCATCTCCTTTAGGATTCTGCCCCATCACCGCAAAGACACGTAAGGAAACTTTGATTTCAGGTGAGTTGAATCTGGTCTCTGAGGACTCGGAGGTGGGGTGAGGCTGGTGAAGTTCATGGGACTCTGAGTTTGTGTCACTGCTGTCCCTGGGGAGTGGGGTGAGCAAGGGCGTCCAGGGTCCCACTGGTGCAGGTGGTTCCTAAGTCAGAACTGAGCTATGACAGCTGGCATAGGAGTTAAAAGGTTGGGAAGAGTCCTGGGGCCATTTGCAAGTGTTAATTGGTATTAAGGACTGAGCCCTTCTCTGCTGCTGGTACCCAAGATGCTTGCTTCCCCAAATAGCATGGGGAGGACTTGGCACTGCCCCCCAGCAGGGCATATGGTGGAGGGCAGGCCACTGAGTATTGATTATATACCAGGCAGTGTGCTCAGCTCTGGTGTACAGCAAAGAAGAGAGATAAAGCTCTTGCCCTCAGAGGGCTTTCAGACTTGTAGGGAGCTAGACATTTAACTCAAAGAAATAGCACTTTACATGCCTTTGAGGCAATGAGAATTGTCTAAATCAAAGAATGCATGTGGGAGGAGCTGATGGAGACCAGTGCCCATGGCTAAAGCCTAGACAAGGGCCCTCCTGGACCCCGCCATTGGGAAAGGACTCTCTGCCTTCAGAGGAAAGGAAGGGGACTCGTGCACTTGGGGATCATCAGCCGGGGAGAGTGAGCAACATGGAGTGAGAGGAGGAGAGGTTGGGGAGGCCAGATCTGGAGAACAGAATTTCTGAAGGGGAATCCATGGGTCACCCACATCAGGATTTCCTCAGGGACTTGCTGCCAATTGAGATGCTTGGGCCCATTTCAGACTTCTGGAATCAGCATCTCTGGACAAGGAATCTGGAATCTGCTTTATAAGCAAGTGCACTGGGACATTGTTCTATGCACAGGGGTTCATGGTCCACAGGAAGGCTTTCTGGATTTTATCCCAAATGAAAAGGGAGGCAACTGAAGGGTTTGGAAAAGAAAAATGATACAGTTCATCTTAAAGATGTTGTTCTGCTTCTTGGGTAGGTATTGAGTGGAGTGGGATTGCAGGGGGGAGGTGGAAAGAACACCTGGGCAGCCGAGGCAGAAGTCCACACTGCTTCCTTGTCCTTTGCTTCCCTGCCAGCAGCACCGGGTAGACTAACTCCTTACCTTATTAACCGGTCCTGTGACACCTCCTGGATTCTCCCTGGTCATCTAGGCCCTCGTGTGTTGGCCGCCTGGACCCCAGAATGATAGGTGGATCGACACTGACCCTTGGCTTGTCCACATCTTGGGCCTCAAATTGTCCCTTTCTCCTTTAACATCTCACACAGTCACTCTCTGTCAACACAGCAGTTTGTTATCCAAGGTGTAGGGCAAACTACCCTCTCACCTGTCCAGGATGGCTTAGGTAACATCAGGCCTGAGAACGAGGTGAACCTTTCAGGCATTGTCTCGGTGCTGACGGGCCCTGCAAGTCTGTGACATGAGCTTAGGTGGTAGGGAATCAATGAGACTGCCACCTCCGATAGGTCAAGCTCCTCACAGGGGTCCAGGAGACCCCACCAGGACTCCTGGTTTGCAGATGGGCAAGGAGGAGCCGAGGGTCACAACTCTTCCCAATCAGAGCCTGTGCTAAGTGACTTGATTCAGGCTGGTGCTTACACAAACTGGCCTCCGTCTTTCAAGTAAAGGACACAGTTTTCACTCTCTCTGCGTTTTCAGAGAAGCTGACAGAAAGGGGACATTGAGAATCACAATCAGAGTTCCCTGCCACAGAGCACACAAGATGAGAATTGACTCAAAACTTTTACTGTCATCATTTACTGAGTACTGGAAAGACACACACAAAAGTCAGCAGAGAAAAACTCAAGAGTCCTGGTCTCTAGCTGCATGTCAACAGAACTCCTGAATAATATCGCCTGCTGCAACACAAAGCAGAATCAAACCATGACCCAGCCAAGCCTCCTTAGGTTCCCAAAGTATCAAAGAGATCTTCGTGCTGCCTTCATTATTCTTTTAATCAACTTTATTGCGGTATAATTTACACACAATAAACCCGTTTTAAGTGTATGGGTTGATGTTTTGATAAATGTCTACACCCGGATAACCATGACTTCAATCGAAGTATAGAATATTTCCAACACCCCCCATCCCTGCACATTCCTTCCAGCCTCTTAGAAGAAGTCAGTCCCCCTTCCACCTCTGCCCTCAGGCAACTACTGATCTGCTCTCTGTCACTCCACTTTTACAATTTGTATAATTTCATGTAATGGAATCAGACAGTATGTACTCTTGTGTCTGCCTTCCTTTACTGGTTTATGAGATTCAACCACATTGTTACATATATCAGTAGTTCATTTCCTTTTACTGTTGAGTAGCATTTCACAATTTGTTTACAGATTTACCTGGTTGATGGGCATTTGGCTTGTTTCCAGGTTTGGGATATTATGAATAAAGGTCTTATAAACATTTGTGTATAAGATTGTGTGGACATATGTTTTCATTCTCTTGGATAAGATAAATAAATACCTAAGAGTAGCTGGGTTGTTTAGTAGGTATATATTTATTTCTTAAGAAACTGCCAGACCTTTTATCCAAAGTAGATGTGCCATTTTCACATTCCCACCAACAATATCTGAGTTCCAGGTGCTCCATATCCTCACCAACAATTGATATTGTCAGTCTTTTAATGTTATTCATTCAAATGTGTGTGGTGGTGTCTCGTTGTTGTTATTATTTGCATTTCCTTGATTAGTGTCAGGCACTTTTTTATGTTTATTGGACATTATATACCTTCTTTTAGGACTCTCTTTTTAAATCTTTTGTTCATTAAAAAAAATGAGATTGGGGCTTCCCTGGTGGTCCAGTGGTAAAGAATCTGCCTTCCAATGCAGGGGACACGGGTTTGATCCCTGGTCGGGGAACTAAGATCCTACATGCCGCAGGGCAACTAAGCCTGCATGCCACAACTACTGAGCCCAAGCGCCTCAAATAGAGAGTCCGTGTGCCGCAAACTACAGAGCCCATGTGCTCTGGAGCCTGTGCGCTGCAACTAGAGAGAGAAAACCCACATGCCACAACTAGAGAGAAGCCTGTGCGCTTCAGTGAAGAGCCTGCATGCCACAACTAAGACCCGATGCAGCCAAAAATAATAAATAAATTAATTAAATAAACATTAAAAAATGAGATTGTTTGAATAATGAATAAATTGTAAACATTCTTTTTAGATTCTCTCTACACGTCCTTTGTCAAATATATATATTTTCTCCCAGTCTGTTGCTTGGCATTTTTTTTTCTTTCATTTTCTTTTTTTTTTTTTTTTTTTTTCGGTATGCGGGCCTCTCACTGCCGTGGCCTCTCCCGTTGTGGAGCACAGGATCCGGACGCGCAGGCTCAGTGGCCATGGCTCACGGGCCCAGCTGCTCCGCGGCATGTGGGATCCTCCTGGACCGGGGCACGAACCCGCGTCCCCTGCATCGGCAGGTGGACTCTCAACCACTGCGCCACCAGGGAAGCCCTTCTTTCATTTTCTTAACTGTCTTTCACAGAGCCAAGTTTTAAATTTTGACAAAGTTTAATTCATCAATTTTTTTTATGGTCTTCGTTTTTTGTGTCTTATCTTAGAAATATTTACCCATCCCAAGATCCAAAGTTTTTCTCCTGTGTTTTCTTCTAGAGGTTTTATAGTTTTAGCTTTAACACTTACATTCATTATCCATATGCAGTAGGATTTGAGTTTTATTTTTTCCATGCAGATATTCAGTTGTCCCTTCACTATTTATTGTAAAACTTTTTTGTTCTCACTGAATTACCTTGATGTCTGTATCAAAAATCAATTGGCCATATACCTGTGGGTATATTTCTGAACTCTCTGTTCTGTTCCATTGATCTATATGTCTATCTTTTCAACCAATACCACATAGTCAGGTTAGTACTCCAACGTTGTTTCGCTTTTTAAAATGTCGCTTTGTCTATTCTAGGTCATTTGCATTTCCACATAAATTTTAGGATCAGCTTGTTTCTATTAAACACTGCTGGAATTTTGGTCGGAGTCATGTTGAATCTATTTGGGGAGAATCAGCATCTTAACAATTTGACTCTACCCATCCATGAACATGGTATATCATTCCATTTATTTTAGTCTTTTAAAATTTCTTTCAGCAATGTTTTGCAGTTTTCATTGTACAGGTTGTGTACATACTTTTTTTTACATTTATTTCATTTTTTGGTGTTATAAATATGGAATTGTATTTCTTTGTTTCCATCTGTTCATTACCTCCTCCTCCTCTCCTTCTTCTTTTTCAGTTATCTCTTCCTTTTTGATTCTAACCTGACATTAAAGCCTTAAATATATCTTCTTATCATTGAGACTACTGATATCCAGGGTTCGAAAATTTCCCAGTTGATGGTTTAGTTAAAAATTGGCATTGATGCCACCCTACATCTTGCCTCTCATCTTAGAATTTACAGCTTTTCTTAGCATAATTCTCAGCTTATCAAACCTTCTCCCTTTTATCACTTTCATTCTTTTTCACAGCTCCCACAGTCACACCTCCTCCATATAAGCCTTCAAGAAAAATGTGACAGGTTCTCTGGTATCTTTTCAACATTGAATCTTCCGTTACTCACCACCACATTGATTGAAACAATTATCCAGTTGTTCAAAATGAAGGAATTTTGTGTTATTTAACTCTTGTATGCCTGTGTTAGCTTCTTTGGGGTGCTGTAACAAGCTACCACAAACTGAGTGGCTTACACCAACAGAAATTTATTTTCTCACCGTTCCGGAGGCTGCAGTCTAAAATCAAGGAGTTGGCAGGGCTCTACTCCCTCTGACATCTGTAGGGGAGAATCCTTCCTTGCCTCTTCCAGCTTCTGGTGGTTCTCAGCAGTCCTTGGCATTACCTGGCTTGCAACTGCATACCTCAATTTCCACTTCCATCTTCACTTGGCATTCTCCCTGTGTGTGACTGTGTTTCTTGTTCTCTTCTTATAAAGACACCAGTCATATTGGATTAAGGGTCTGCATACTCCAGTATGATCTAATTATTACATCTGTAATGACCCTATTTCCAAATAAGGTTACATTCTCAGATATGGAGATTAGGACCTTAACATCTCCTTTGGGGGAATACAGTTCAATACATAACAGTGTCTTAGCTCTTTTTGTCTCAAATGTTCTTCCTCATTTTATTCTCTTGAAGAATTACTAGAGGACCTAGTTCAAAATCCACCTTCTTGGTTATTTTTCCTGAATACCACAGGAGAAGTGAATCGCCTCTTTGCCTATCTTTATAAGCATTTTTGAATGACTATTAGAAAATTTCTCACATTGTGTGCCACCTGGGAACAGAAGCCGTCTTATTCATCTGGAAATAGAGCTCGAAGTCCCAGAATCCCATTTAGACTTCCTCTGTGGTGTAGCTGTTCCTAATGTGGGCATTTCAGGCGCATATTCAAACAATCCCTAGTCTGTAGATTTGTAGATTAAGGAAGAAAACTGAGGAAGCTTTCAAGATTCTGTGTTATTTAATTATTTATTTTAGGAATTTTATCATTGGGAAATACCCTGGATAAACATTTGAGGTCCTATTTATATGTCTTCATATGTAAAATTCCCTTTTCTTATTGACTACTGTATGTTCAAAATATAAAATAAAAATAGTCTTGTAATGTAAATGCAATACAACTGAGTTTCTCAACCTTGGCACTATTGGTATTCTGGGTTGGATTATTCTTTACTGTAGGGGGCTGTCCTGTGCATTGTAGGATGTTGAACAGCATCCCAAACCTCTATCTAATAGATGCCAGTAGCACCTTCTTTCCTAGTTGTGACAACCACAAATGTCACATAGCCAAAAATCCCCCAGTTGAGAGCCACCATAGAGAATCTTAAGGCAAATTTCTCATCATTCTGCTTTCTTGTTAGTACTCTCCTCGGCCTGTAAAGCTGCTCTGCACTGAGGCCACTGGCGTTGTGAGTAAATTGCATGGCTCGGCTTTCCCTTGCTGCTGCCTCTGTACATCTGGGGCCCGTGGGTGGCCTCATTCACACAGAGGGAAAAATTAACGCCCCTGCTTATCATAAAGACTCAAGGACTCAAGGAACATAAGGAACCAAGTCAGTGCCCTGGTGTGCCAAACGCTGTTAACTTCACTCTCACCTCAGAATCTTCTAAAGCGCTCGCTGAGTTCCTCCTCAACTAATTGAACTAGAAGGAGAAAGATTGTGCTTTTAGAAGAAAGACCAAAAACCAGGGGTGGAAATCATCTGGAGGAAATTTTTAAAAATAGTGTATACGTGGACAGGAGGACTGGGAAAAGAATTCTGTCAGTGGCCCCGAGCTGTCCAGAACTAGAGGTATTTCCTGCAGCGGTTTCCAAACGCAGACCTGGCCGCCCTCCTTCCCAGGCAGGCCAGATCGTGACCCTTTTAAGTGTAAGTTCTGTTTTGTTGTTCAGAGGGAGAAGGCAGGGCTTACTGTTCGGAAATGACCTTGAATCTGCCCACTTTTCTCAACACTTTTGTTTCAGTTTGGAAGCTGCTGCATTGCAGGGTGGGGTGTGAAGGCCCCCCCTCTTTTGACTGGCTGGCAGGTGTTCCCGAGGAATTAGGAGAATGTTTCATCAGAGTGGAGACCCCGCCTTGGGTGTGGGGCTCTGCTCAGTAATATAAACCCTTCAAATTGTGGGACAGATTTTTGCTGAACGAGAAGGCTTTTCCACTCATGCTTTAAAAAAAAAATGAGGTAAAATTCACATAACATAAAATTAACCATTTTTTAGAGTCTATATTTCACGTATATTTAGTACATTCACAGTGTTGTACAACCATCACCTCTATCTAGTTCCAAAATATTTTCATCGCCCCCAAAGGACACTTCATACCCATAGGCAGTAACTCCCCATTCCTCCTTCCCCAGCCTTACAGCTATGAATCTACTTTCTGTCTCTGTGGATTTGCCTATTCTGGACATTTCCTATAAATGAAATCATACAGTATGTGACTTTTTGTATCTGGCTTCTTACACCTAATGTATGTTTTGGAGGTTCATCCATGTTGTAGCAGGTGTCAGCCCTTCATTCCTTTTAATGGCTGAATAATATTCCATTGTATAGATATGACACATTTTGTTTATCTACCCATCTACTGATGGACATTTGGGTTGCTTCCACATTTTGGCTATTGTGAATAATGCTATATGAACACTTGTGTTTTTCATACTTAAATTTAAAAAAATTATTATTATTATTATTTTAAAATTTTATTTATTTTTGGCCGTTGGATCTTCTTTGCTGCACCCAGGCTTTCTCTAGTTGTGGTGAGTGGGGGCTACTCTTCGTTGCGATGCTAGGGCTTCTCGTTGCGGTGGCTTGTCTTGTTGCGGATCATGGGCTCTAGGTGCACAGCCTTCAGTATTTGTGGCACGCGGGTTCAGTAGTTGTGGCTCACGGGCTCTAGCGCACAGGCTCAGTAGTTGTGGCACACGGGCTTAGTTGCTCCGTGGCACGTGGGATCTTCCCCGACCAGGGCTCGAACCTGTGTCCCCTGCACTGGCAGGCAGATTCTTAACCACTGCGCCACCAGGGAAGTCCCAAATTTTTTTGGAATTGTGGTGAAATATACATACAGAAAATATGCCATTTTAACCATTTTAAAGTGTACAGTTCAGTGGTACTAATTATGTTCATAATGTTGTGCAACCATCACCAGAGTCTGCTTCCCAATCTTTTCCATCACCCCTAAAGGAGACCCCTTACCCAGGAAGCAGTAAGTCCCTAACCCCCCACCTCAACCCTAGCCTCTGGTAATCACTAATGTACTTTCCATCTCTGTGAATTTGCCTAGTCAAGATAATTCATACAAATGGAATGGTATAATATTTGTTTGTTGCTTCTGGCTTCTTTCACTTAGCATAATGTCTTCAAAGTTCATCCACATTGTAGCATGTGTTAGTGCTTTATTCCTTTCTGTGGCTGGATAAATACCCCATTGCAAGGACACACCACATTTTGTTTATCCATTCAGCTGTTGATGGACATTTGGGTTGCTTTCCCTTTTGGCTGTTGTGCATAGTGCTGCTGTGAATAGTCATGTCTCTCACAGGCATTTGAAGAGTGCCCATAACCCTTAGCATAATGTCCTAACTCCTCAGCATGACACCCATCGTGAGGCCCCTTTTATTCCCCTTTGCTGGCGTGCACCCTCCTTATGGCCTGGCCGCACGAACTACTTATGATTCCTGGAGTTTGACTTAATACGCTTCCAACTCCTGTGTCCTTGTACAGGCACATCCTTGGCTTGGAACGCATCTTCTGTACCTTCTCCACCTGGGTACCTCTCTCTTAAGCGTCCTTCAAGGCTGGGATGAAGTGTCGCCTTTGCTGGGAAGAGTTCCCTAGCCCAGCATACCTTGCCAGCTTAGGCAGAGTAGCCAGGCAGAGACCAGGAATGGACCCAGGAACCCAGGCACTGGTGAACTAGTAGGGCGGTGGAGGGTATGGTGCAGTGAGGCAAGGGGGCATTGTGAAAGGTGTTGGGGGGTCAGGGAGAGTTTTACTAGGGGTGGTTTTCTGGCTTCGATGGGACGGATGGGCTAAATGCATCCCAGGTCTGCTGGTTCCCATTGTGTTCCTGAAGCTCTCTCTGCCTCTCTCTGTCACAGCTCTCATCTTGTCATTGTGTCACAGTCTGTTAATCTTGATGGTCTCCTCTAGTGGACGCATAGCCTACTACCTGTACTGAAAATAGGCACACTTCCTAAGGAAAGAAGACCTACTCTTATTTATTGAGCCAGTTAGATTGCATCTTTTTTTAAAAAAATAGATTTATTGAGATATAATTTACCCATGTAAAGCGTGCAGATCCGTGGTTTTTAATATATTCACGAAGTTGCGCAACTCTTACCATAAGAATTGCATATCCGTTGGCAGTCACTTCCCGTGCCCCTCGCTCCCCCACCCCACCCTAGGCAGCCTCTTTCCTTTCTCAGACTGAGTCTTAAATACCCTGAGCATTAGATACCCTCCCTCCCCTTTGCATGTCAGGTTTGAACATCTGAGTTAGTAAGATTTTTCTAGCCAGAGGATGAGAGAGAGGAAGGGTTGTCAGAAAGAAGAAGGAAGGAGGGGACACTCTGGGGCACAGAGGCAGCAGATATATATGAAACTGGGACCGGCTGGCTCAGAAGATTCGTAAGGAAAGAAAGTATTGGGTTGGCCAAAAAGTTCGTTTGGTTAGTGAATACGTTGTTCAATAAAGTTCTTAGTGAAAATGAAAAATGTTGTTTATTTTAACTTAGAACCGAACGAACTTTTTGGCCAACCCAATAGAAGATGCAGAGAAATAGAGAGAGAGCCAAAACGTATTCCTGTGGGAAAGTGCAGAGTTCTCTTCTATCAAAAGAAACAGTGATGTCATGGAAATTAGGTGGCTGGGCATATGGTTGGGATGACTGTTCCCATTGATGACATGAGCTGCTGAGGAGCTACAGCAGAGATGCTGCTGTGTGATCCGTGTGCAACATTTTTAAAGAAAGTGACGAACATTATCCAAGATCCTCTTTCCATCCCCCATTGTTATGTGTATGAGGTAAGCGATCTGCCTTTTGGATTCTAAATCTCCTAATTTAATAGGCTTCTGAACATGTAAACGTGTCTGAGTATAAATACTGTATTGAAATGCAGATTTCCATTTTTTTCCACTATGTTCAGTAAGAAAGAAAAAGAAAGTAACAGGTCCATTTAGAGGACTTCTTCCCCCTCTAATGGGTGAAGCAGAGCACTGAGGGTTTCCTTGGGCAGCAGAATAACGGCCCCTCAAAAATGTCTGCAGCCTAATCCCAGGACCCTGTGAATATGCTGCCTTGTGTGGCAAAGGGGACTTAGCAGATGTGGTTAAGAATCTGGAGATGGGGGGATTCGCGTGGATTATCCAGGTGGGCTCAGTGTAATCATAAGGGTTCTTATCAGAGGGAGGCAGGAGGGCCCGAGTGACAGATGATGTGACCATGGAAGTGGAGGTGGGAGTGAGGCAGGGCCAAGAGTCATGGAACACAAGTGGCCTCTAGAAGCCGGGAAAGGCAAGGAAGCAGAGTCTTCAGAAGGAAGGCAGCCCTCACGACGCACTTCAGACTTCTGACCTCCAGGATGGTGAGATGATAATTGGCGTTTTAAGCCTCTCAGTCTGTGGTAATTTGCTACAGCAGCAACAGGAAACTCACCTAGATTTCTACCTTCAGTTTGAGTTTTACTTTGACAGGACGGCTTTTCCTTACTGAGATAATATCTCAACAACTGCTGTGTGAGTGATGTGCCAGGAGCTGTGCCAGACTCGGAACAGATGTCATCCCATTGCATCCTCCCAGTGACACTACTAGACAGGCACCATCATTACCTGTGTGTGTGTGTGTGTGTGTGTGTGTGTGTGTATGTGTGTACACACGTGCACATGCATATTTATACAGTCTGTATGTGTGCATAAGTGTGGGCCCAGAATCAAGGTGTCGGCAGGACCACATTCCCTCCGGAGGTTCTAAGGGGAATCCTTAGATTAAGCCTCTTCCAGCGTCTAGTGGCTGCTGGCTTTCCTTGGCTTGTGTCCACATGACTCCAGTCTCTGCCTTCACTTTGCGTTCTCCCCTACGTTTCAGTGTCACACCTCCCCATGCCTGTCTCTTCTAGATACATGTGATTGTATTTAGGGCTTGTCCAGGTTAATCCAGGATGATCTTCCCATCTCAATATCCTCAACTTAATCACAACTTTTGCCACATGACTTAATATTCACAGGTTCTGGGAATTAGGAAGCAAATATGTATCTTTGGAGGGCCATTTTTCAGCGTACCACAAGGGGATAGGCACTTTATATATCTTTACCTCTCATATCAAGCCTAAAAGGTAGCTATAACTTCTGAAGTTTTACAGATGAGGAAATCAAGGCTCAGTGAGGTTTACTATCTTGCCAGTATTTGTCACGCAGCTGGTAAGTGGGCCAGCCTCTTCCCGCTACCCCCAAAGAATGTTCATGGGAGAGATACTGGATCACGCTATACCATCCTATGTGACTTCAGGGAGTTTACTTAGTTTCTCAGATAACTTCAGTATCTGAATTTTCATCTGTAAAATGAGACTCAATTAGATAATTTTGGGGGGAAATTCTTTGAAAAATATTATGTTATACAGATGCAAGGGATTGTTATTATTATCTAGAGTGGGTCAAAAGAACATATTCATATAAGAGGAAAGAGATGACTTAACTGAGGACCATGAATGAAATGCCAAAACATTCATAGTTATCATCACCCTGGCTTGGAGTGCTGAGTCTTCACTTAAGATAGTGAATAAGGTTCTGATGTAGATACATTTAAAAATCTTCCCTGGGCTTCCCTGGTGGCACAGTGGTTGAGAGTCTGCCTGCCGATGCAGGAGACACGGGTTCGTGCCCTGGTCCGGGAGGATCCCACATGCCACGGAGCCGCTGGGCCCGTGAGCCACGGCCGCTGAGCCTGCGCGTCCGGAGCCTGTGCTCCGCAACGGGAGAGGCCACAGCAGTGAGAGGCCCGCCTACCACACACACACACACACACACAAAAACAAAAAACTAATAAAAATCTTCCCTGTTTGAGGAATTATACCTGGAGAAGGACAGGAAGAAATGCTGAATTATTTCAAGTTGAGGGGGGAAGGGGAGGGAAGTTTTACTCCTTCTGACGCTTATTTGTCTCTTCATGCTTCCAGGCATTCATAAACCAGTGTGTTAGAATTTGGTTGCAATCGTACCACATGCTGTTTTTGTCTGTTAACTCTCTGTGGTTCTGTCATCTGGGTAATAGAGAAAGGATGGTGGGAGAGAAGTGTGGGTGGAAGGTTGCATAGGTAAGCAGTAAAATGACACCCGGAAGAAAAAGTCAGGCACGGTGAAGAACATTTAGTAAGAACCTAGACGTCTTTATCAAAATTGATCTTTGACTGGTCAGACCTCTACTCTGCATTCACGTTGTATTTAAAAATCTAGATCAGACGTGGAAAACATTTCCCCTTAGAATAGAGCACGTCCAGTGCCCTGGCAGACCGTGCTAATCAATCACAGCAAACCAGTGTTCCAGGAGGCCCCTACCAGTCAATGAACCCTAGCTTTTGCCTCTGTACTAGATGATAAGCCTAGGACGCAAATTTTACTGCATTAACTTCTCTAATTCAGAAGAGTCTTTAGCCTGTTGTTTATACCCAAGCTTAAGCTGCTCGTTTACTATTTTAGTAAAACCTGGTTTCCTTGCGACCCAGTAATACCAGCTACTCATCACTCACTGTGTACCGAGCATGCTACATTTAATCCTCACGAGTGTTTTCTAGGTAACCAAAGCTCATCTGAATATGATATCAATCAAAGGAAGGGTTCTGTTGCTCACACAGTATTTGAAGATCACTGCTCTAGAGAGTAGTGTTTCTGGAGATGAGTGAGACATTGCTCTGCATTTATTATCCAGTGTTTGTTGTTAGATGGCTTTGGGAATGCAAAAGGTGTTGTTTACCCTCAAAAAACTTATGGTGTGATCCAGTTAAGGAAAAACAAAAACCAAACCGTGTGTGCATGTGTGGAAAGAAAGTGAGAGGGCATTGAAGCAAATATGACAAGATGTTGGCAGTTGTTGAATGTGGGTGGAAGATATTCAGGAATTCATTCTTTCAACTTTATGTTTGGAACTTTTCACAATAAAAAGTTGGGGATGGAATAAAATACAGAGAAAGATGTATTTGGGAAAAACAACCCTCTTCATTTATGAGGTTTTTGTCACTTCTGTTTTTATTTTTTAAATTTTTATTGAAATATAATTAACACATAACATAACATTCACCCCTTTAAAGTATATATTTCAGTGGGTTTTTTCTGTGTATTCACTATGTTATACAATAATTACCACGATCTAATTCCAGAACATTTCCATCACTCCAAAGAGGAACCCCATACTTAACAAGCAATTAGTCTCTATTTTCCCCTCCCCTGTCCCCTGGCAACCACTAATATACTACTTTCTGTCTCAACTGATTTGCCTATTCTGGACATTTCATATTAATGGATTGATACAGTATATGGCCCTTTGTGTCTGGCTTCTTTCACTTAGCATAATGTTTCCAAGGTTCATCCACCTTTTTGTGTCTGGATAATATTCCATTGTATGGATATATAACATTTAATTTACCCATTCATCCACTGATGGAAATTGGGGTCGATTCTACTTTTTGGCCATTATGAATGATGCTACTATGAACGTTCATGTTCAAGCTTTTGTGTGGACACATCTTTAATTCTCTTGGCTATATACCTAGGAGCATAACTGCTGGGTCGTATGATAACTCTATATTTTACCTTTTGAGGACCTGCCAGATTGTCTTCCAAAGCGCTGCACCATTTGGCATTCCCACCAGCAGTGTATGAGGGCTCCAGTTTCCCCACATCGTCACCAACACTTGTCATTGTCCTTTTTCTTTTTTTAACAGCCATCCTATTGAGTGTGAAGCGATATCTCATTGTGGTTTTGACTTGGTGGTTTTGATTTCCACCACTTCTGTTTTTTATTTTAATTTTGATGGCTGACTTTCAGCTGAGAAACTGGACCGAGAAAAGCAACAGGGGATCCTAACAGCAATTGCATTCTGCCCTTACTTAGAATCATCTCCTCGTGCTCTACAGACTACCCCTGAGTTGATTGAATCTTGTATTAGTTTTTCTGTTGCTGTCTAACAAGTTACCACAAGCTCAGTGGCTTAAAATAACACCCCAAGTGTTACCATTTCACAGTTCTGTAAGGGTGGAGGTCCAGCATGGGGGAGCTAGGGTCTCTGCTCAGGGTATCACCAGGCTGAAATCAGGTGTCATCTGGGCTGAGTTCTCATCCGGAGGCTCTGGGGAAAATTCCATTTCCAAGATTGTTCTGGTCGGTGGTGGAATTCAGTTTCTCATGACTCTAGAATTTGCTGACTGTCAGCTGGGAGCCACTCTCAGCTCCTAGAGGCTCTCCACATTCCTTGGCACGTGGCCCCCTCCATCATTAAGCCAACAATGGCGTATAGAATCCTCATTCTTCAAATCTCTGACTTTACTGTCTCTGACATTTAGATTCAGCTTTATAGGGCTCATATGAGTAGGTGAGGCCCACCTAGAAAATCTCTGTCTCTTAAGGTCAACTGATTTGCAACCTTAATTACTTCTGCAGAATTCCTTCTTAGCAGTACCTAGATTAGTGTTTGAAGAACTGGGAAAGATGTATATACAGCAAGAGCTGGGCATCTTGGGGGCCACTTTAGAATTCTGCTTCCCACAAGGCTTTTGACACAAACACTAAAATAGGTCTTTTGCTGACCACGGCTTCAAAATGTTTTAAAGCACCAGCCATGCAAGAAGTTCCAGCTTTACAGTGGATATGGGCCAACAATCGTTTAAAATATGACAGTTTTCTGCAAATTCGTTGATATTGTCTCTACTGACTCTTTTTGTTGATTAATGATGGCTTGTTGTTGAATTGATGGCTCCTGTTGGTTTCAGGGACTCTTAACATGTGGACTGGGACCTTGACAAAGTGATAAGTCACACTTTTATGTCCTTGTTTGATTCTGTGGCTCTTTTGAAAGGAATACCCTTCTGATGTGCCCAATAAAATCCTCTCTGATGTGCCAAATATGGACAGTTGAACTTTTAAGGAATTTTAAGCACAAAAAATTAGTATTGGTCCATATTGATGCAAGTACCACTTTATGTTTATTCCTTACGGTGGACATTAGATTTAGGAAATGCTCCTCATTCTCAGCAATGTCACTTCTCTCCCCTGTGTGAGAGTCTACCTCTCACATTCCGAAATGGGAAAAAATTGCCTATTATTATATTAAGTAAATAAACCACAGTGAGCACATGTGAAAGCAGAAATGACTTTGAAAGAGAAAGCCAGTGGGAACAGAGGTCAAGTCAGAAGTGACTAGAAATTCTTTTAATACTGTTGAAATGCAGTAGGTTTCAACTAGTCTAAAAACAGCATTTTCCAGCATGTGTTATTGGGACACTAGTTTCATAAGATGAATAATAGATGTTAAGTGAAAAAGGGTTCTGTGGTCAAATAGGTTTGCCATTAAAGTGTATTAAAATTTCTGAGGGAGAGATACAGTATGTTGTGATTTCCAAACTTAGAGGTTGAATGCTCATTTTGGTTTTCCATTTAGGAAATATTTATGAGACTGGAGCTTTAAGGAACATGCTTTGGGAAGGATTGTATTGAACAAATTCTCTGACTTGGAAAGCAGGACTATGTGTGTTAGCATCTTTGTGGCACCAACCCAGAAATGGACACGTCTCCACATTTGTGTCACAGGTACCTGTATATGGGCCATAGATGCATACATTTGGATCATGAAGATAGATAGCAATTCTTCTTCCTCAAATAAATTTCCCAGTATAATTATTTCCTAATTCCTTAATAGTCTATTAATACTATTCTCAATCTAGCCTTAGAAGTCGCCTCAGACACTTATTACAATTTTATATCTAGTGAATGGAGAAGAGAAAGAAATGAATATTTATTGATTATCCCCAGTGGGGTGGGTGCTTTGCATACTTTGTCCTACTTAAACTTCACCATAACCCTGCTGAAGTGAGTGTTATTACCTTCAGTGCATAAATGAGGACACTGAAACTCAGAGAGCTTAAGCAGTTTGCCTAAGGTCACACAGCTTAGAAGTAGCAGAGGGCATTCAGATTTGGGGTCCAGGATGGTCTGACTCCAAAGCCTCTCCTCTTCTCAATATACCCCCCTGCTTCTCTGCCCTTGTTGCTGATCTATTTTAATTTATGCTATAAATGAGCTTGCTAAAAGATGGGTGTAGATCAAACGTTTCAAATCGAGTTGTATTTTCCCACTGATCAGCATTATGATTTCAGTGATGTTTCATCTGCAACCACCAGTGGTTTGAGGTATATATTTGAGTTCTCAGTTTCCCCATCCCTTCCCTATTCTCTATCAAGTGATTAATGATCTGAAAAACAAGCTTTTATAATGCACTAGGGAAAACAAATTCTGATTTCATTTATTTTCCATACGTCTGTGCTACGAGGGGAGCGTATTTTTCATTTATTTGCATAGTTATAGAAAGCCTACAGCCAGACAGACTCAGGCTCAAATCATTTGACCCTTGGCAAATGACTATTTCTGTGCCTGTTTCCTCAGTCTGTAAAATGGGGATGGTAACTCACTCTTAGAGGCTAGATGAGGACTAAGTTCGTGAAACGGGACAATTTAAAGCACTTTCATAGGGGTGCTTAGAAAAATGTTAACTTCTCTTCTTCCTCAATATCAGGGCATAATATTGGTGGTAAAGATGAAAAACAGGGAAAAAAAAAATGCCAGGACACCATTTAAGGGCTCTGAAAGTAGTTACGAAGAAACTAGCGTCTGTTCCGCTGTTGCTCTTACCGGTTTTGCTACTAGTTCATTTATGGCTAGTTGGTACCAATTCAGGGTATACTTGAAAATTCGAGCAAACATGAACATACATTAATATTAACCAAAGAGCAAATATTTGTGAAACTCCCTTGGCCTTCATGTTTACCTGCACTCTGAGAAGCGTAGTTGGCAGAAGTAACGTGAAACAAGAAGGCTGTTCCCATCATCCATGGAAAGGGATGTCCCCTGTTTGCCACACTGGGCCACTACCTGATCTATGTCCTAAATTGAGTAAGATACATTGGTGTTTAAGCACAAGGTATTTTTACTTAAACATATGTCATTTAAAAATGCTCTTATCTTGATATCCACAGACCTAGAGAGCATAGCGCCTTGCCCATGCTAAGATCATTTTGCTGAATCAATGAATATTTACAGAAACATGCTAAACTCTATTTCCCTGCATATTTAACTCCCAACGGCATGAAAAGGTTTTGTGTCTGGACACAGTTCAGCTCCTGGAAAATATTTTCCCAAGGAGCACAGTGGAAGATGAAATAGCCTGACTGCTCAAAATAAAAGCTATGCCAATATTTGTCCCCCAGACTCACCAGCTCTGACTTTCGGCTGTTTGAGACAGACTTTCATGGCTCAGCAGAGAGAGCAGCAGGACGTCTCACTTCTGCCTGAATCTTAGGTTGACTCTAGACCCCACCACACACATGCGCGCGCTCACACACGCGCACACACACACACGCACACCATAGTCTTCCTGTTTAGAATTGTCAGCTGTCCAGTTCACTCATACCTCCGTCTGTAGGGTAAATAAAGAGAGCTAAAGCAATCTGGAAAACTCGCCACCTTTCCACCCTGTTAAATGATCCTGTATCCACTGTGTACACACCGCATAACCCGTTCCACGCTGCCCCTCAAGCTGCTTCAAAGCAGCTCCTAATCACTGACCTGGGTCAGCTTCTCCTCTCGCCGACTGGAGCCGCAAGGTTTTCCAACCTTGCACCCTTTTGCTTTTGGGTCCTCTGGTGGTCACCTTTTGGACCGTATAGATTAACCCCATTCACAGCAAATTCCGCTCAGAGGCCAGGTGGGAGCCGGTCTGACCAGTGAACTGCACAGTCCCAGAGGGAGCGCTTGGCAGAAAGCCCACTGAGACGGTGACAGCGGAGCCTCCCCTCTGTCACTCACGGCGGCGGATCGGAACAAATTGTCCTCAGTTTTTCATATTTGGGGGAGTCAATGGGTTGAGCAGGGTGGAGCGGGCAATCTGCCAGCGGAGGAGGTGCAGTCTCCCTTTTTGCCAATAGGGGCTTTAAAAATAGTGTCTCAAGATAATCGTTGCAAACAAGAGATCGCAGGGATGTTACACAGAGACACACGAGGAGGTTGTTGCTATTTCTGTTAGCTGCTTGGGTTAAGATGATGAGTGGTTTTTTTCTTTAATGTGGGGCGGGGGCAAGGGGAGAGCAGCAGGAGTTGAGAAACAGAGAGCGCTCTCCAGGGTTCTCTCCGGTAACTGGCCTCCCGGGCCTCAGGCAGCCCAGCTTCTCTCTAGGACGAGTGCAGCTGTGTCCGTATGCTCTCCTTCCTCTCTGGCGGGGAGAACAAAACTCATGACAGAGACAAGAATTCAAGTATCCAACTCCAGTGCTTTTGCCACATCCCTGGCATTTCCCTATTGAACTCAGCTCTAGTTCCTTTTTTCTTTAAATCACTTATTTTACTATTATTTTTAGCTGTGGTAAACATACATACATAAGATTTACCATCCTAACCTACACTTTTAAGTGTACAGTTCAATGACATTAAGTACATCCACATTATTGTGCAACCATCACCACCAACCGTTCACAGACCTCTTTTCATTTTGCAAAGCTGAAACCCCATACCCGTTAAATACTAACTCTCCTTTCCCTGCACCCTCCAGCCCCGATAACCACCATTCCGCTTTCTGTCTCTGTGAATTTGACATGTTTTGTTGTCACAACTTGGTTGGGGTGCTATGGGCATCTGGTAGGTAGAGGCCAGGGATGCTGTTAAACATCCTACAGGGCACAGCACAGCCCCCAAAGACCAAGAATTACTTGGCCCTGTCAATAGTGCCGAGACTGAGAAACCCGGGGTTAAGAGATACAAGGAAGAAGGAAGAGGAAGGAAAAGAAATGGATGTTGACCCGGAGAAGGGAGAATGGAGAGAAAGAAACAGGAGTGGACACATTTACCGCAGGTAGCCAGAGCCAGAACTGCAGCCTGGGAGTCGGAAAACGAACTGGGCTTTTCTTCCCGCCTCTCCAGTAAGCCTGGTCCCCTTCCCTAGTCACTGAGTCCCTTTTTTTCTCTGCCTCAGTATCTTCCTCTGCTTAGTGGGGCTAACGCCAGCCCCCTGTGCCTGACATAGTGACTGAGAGTGACTTCTCAAGGTACTGCCAGGGGTTGAACATGCTTGACCTCCGGGGCCTCTGATGGCCCCCATGTCACCCACCAGCGTAGGTTCGTAGGTTTGACCCTTCTGATCCTAACAGAGGGCCAGGAGCTGAGAGAGTAGGGAGAAAGCATGACTGTGGTCACAGGGCAGTTCCCACATGCATCCTTGCCTAAT